>NW_026961642.1:0-300000 GCF_963924245.1 Chroicocephalus ridibundus
TGTTTGGAGGCTGAAGGCAGCAGGAAAGCCTGCAGCCCGCAGGTGTGTGGGGCTACGCAAGCGGTTCCCAAAGAGCTTTAGAACAAGGCATAGTTTTCCCTGCTGGCTCTTTGGGAAAGGGACCAGTCTCCAGACATATGGCCATTTTTGGGCCTGGCGCGGGGCCAAATGGGAAAGGGGTGTTTTGAGGCTGAAGGCAGCAGGAAAGCCTGCAGCCCCCAGGTGTGTGGGGCTACGCAAGCGGTTCCCAAAGAGCTTTAGAACAAGGCATAGTTTTCCCTGCTGGCTCTTTGGGCGTGGGACCAACCTCCAGACATATGGCCATTTTTGTGCCTGGCGTGACGCCATGTGGGAAAGGGTGGTTTTGTGGCTGAAGGCAGCAGGAAAGCCTGCAGCCCCCAGGTGTGTGGGGCCACGCAAGCGGTTCCCAAAGAACTTTAGAACAAGGCATAGTTTTCCCTGCTGGCTCTTTGGGCGTGGGACCAGTCTCCAGACATATGGCCATTTTTGGGCCTGGAGCAGCGCCAAGTGGGAAAGGGTGGTTTTGAGGCTGAAGGCAGCAGGAAAGCCTGCATCCCCCAGGTGTGTGGGGCTACGCAAGCCGTTCCCAAAGAGCTTTAGAAAAAGCCATAGTTTTCCCTGCTGGCTCTTTGGGCATGGAACCAATCTCCAGACATATGGCCATTTTTGGGCCTGGCGCGGCGCCAAGTGAGAAAGGGTTGTTTTGAGGCTGAAGGAAGCAGGAAAGCCTGCAGCCCCCAGGTGTGTGGGGCTACGCAAGCGGTTCCCAAAGAGCTTTAGAACAAGGCATAGTTTTCCCTGCTGGCTCTTTGGGCGTGGGACCAACCTCCAGACATATGGCCTTTTTTCTGCCTGGCGTGACGCCATGTGGGAAAGGGTGGTTTTGAGGCTGAAGGCAGCAGGAAAGCCTGCAGCCCCCAGGTGTGTGGGGCCACGCAAGCGGTTCCCAAAGAGCTTTAGAACAAGGCATAGTTTTCCCTGCTGGCTCTTTGGGTGTGGGACCAGTCTCCAGACATATGGCCATTTTTGGGCCTGGAGCAGCGCCAAGTGGGAAAGGGTGGTTTTGAGGCTGAAGGCAGCAGGAAAGCCTGCAGCCCCCAGGTGTGTGGGGCCACGCAAGCGGTTCCCAAAGAGCTTTAGAACAAGGCATAGTTTTCCCTGCTGGCTCTTTGGGTGTGGGACCAGTCTCCAGACATATGGCCATTTTTGGGCCTGGCGCAGCGCCAAGTGGGAAAGGGTGGTTTTGAGGCTGAAAGCGCGAGAAAAGCCTGCAGCCCCCAGTTTGTGTGTGGCTACGCAAGCGGTTCCCAAAGAGCTTTAGAACAAGGCATAGTTTTCCCTGCTGGCTGTTTGGGTGTGGGACCAGTCTCCAGACATATGGCCATTTTTGGGCCTGGCGCGGTGCCAAGTGCGAAAGGGTTCTTCTGAGGCTGAAGGCAGCAGGAAAGCCTGCAGCCCCCAGGTGTGTGGGGCTACGCAAGCGGTTCCCAAAGAGCTTTAGAACAAGGCATAGTTTTCCCTGCTGGCTCTTTGGGCGTGGGACCAATCTCCAGACATATGGCCATTTTTCTGCCTGGCGTGACGCCATGTGGGAAAGGGTGGTTTTGAGGCTGAAGGCAGCAGGAAAGCCTGCAGCCCCCAGGTGTGTGGGGCTACGCAAGCGGTTCCCAAAGAGCTTTAGAACAAGGCATAGTTTTCCCTGCTGGCTCTGTGGGCGTGGGACCAGTCTCCAGACTTATGGCTATTTTTGGGCCTGGCGCGGCGCCAAGTGGGAAAGGGTGGTTTTGAGGCTGAAGGCAGCAGGAAAGCCTGCAGCCCCCAGGTGTGTGGGGCTACGCAAGCGGTTCCCAAAGAGCTTTAGAACAAGGCATAGTTTTCCCTGCTGGCTCGTTGGGCGTGGGACCAGTCTCCAGACATATGGCCATTTTTGGGCCTGGCGCGGGGCCAAATGGGAAAGGGGTGTTTGGAGGCTGAAGGCAGCAGGAAAGCCTGCAGCCCCCAGGTGTGTGGGGCTACGCAAGCGGTTCCCAAAGAGCTTTAGAACAAGGCATAGTTTTCCCTGCTGGCTCTTTGGGCGTGGGACCAACCTCCAGACATATGGCCATTTTTGGGCCTGGCGTGACGCCATGTGGGAAAGGGTGGTTTTGAGGCTGAAGGCAGCAGGAAAGCCTGCAGCCCCCAGGTCTGTGGGGCCACGCAAGCGGTTCCCAAAGAGCTTTAGAACAAGGCATAGTTTTCCCTGCTGGCTCTTTGGGAAAGGGACCAGTCTCCAGACATATGGCCATTTTTGGGCCTGGAGCAGCGCCAAGTGGGAAAGGGTGGTTTTGAGGCTGAAAGCGCGAGAAAAGCCTGCAGCCCCCAGGTGTGTGGGGCCACGCAAGCGGTTCCCAAAGAGCTTTAGAACAAGGCATAGTTTTCCCTGCTGGCTCTTTGGGCGTGGGACCAACCTCCAGACATATGGCCATTTTTGGGCCTGGCGCGGCGCCAAGTAGGAAAGGGTGGTTTTGAGGCTGAAGGCAGCAGGAAAGCCTGCATCCCCCAGGTGTGTGGGGCTACGCAAGCCGTTCCCAAAGAGCTTTAGAAAAAGCCATAGTTTTCCCTGCTGGCTCTTTGGGCATGGAACCAATCTCCAGACATATGGCCATTTTTGTGCCTGGCGTGACGCCATGTGGGAAAGGGTGGTTTTGAGGCTGAAGGCAGCAGGAAAGCCTGCAGCCCCCAGGTGTGTGGGGCCACGCAAGAGGTTCCCAAAGAGCTTTAGAACAAGGCATAGTTTTCCCTGCTGGCTCTTTGGGCGTGGGACCAATCTCCAGACATATGGCCATTTTTCTGCCTGGCGTGACGCCATGTGGGAAAGGGTGGTTTTGAGGCTGAAGGCAGCAGGAAAGCCTGCAGCCCCCAGGTGTGTGGGGCTACGCAAGCGGTTCCCAAAGAGCTTTAGAACAAGGCATAGTTTTCCCTGCTGGCTCTGTGGGCGTGGGACCAGTCTCCAGACATATGGCTATTTTTGGGCCTGGCGCGGCGCCAAGTGGGAAAGGGTGGTTTTGAGGCTGAAGGCAGCAGGAAAGCCTGCAGCCCCCAGGTGTGTGGGGCTACGCAAGCGGTTCCCAAAGAGCTTTAGAACAAGGCATAGTTTTCCCTGCTGGCTCTTTGGGCGTGGGACCAGTCTCCAGACATATGGCCATTTTTGGGCCTGGCGTGACGCCATGTGGGAAAGGGTGGTTTTGAGGCTGAAGGCAGCAGGAAAGCCTGCAGCCCCCAGGTCTGTGGGGCCACGCAAGCGGTTCCCAAAGAGCTTTAGAACAAGGCATAGTTTTCCCTGCTGGCTCTTTGGGAAAGGGACCAGTCTCCAGACATATGGCCATTTTTGGGCCTGGAGCAGCGCCAAGTGGGAAAGGGTGGTTTTGAGGCTGAAAGCGCGAGAAAAGCCTGCAGCCCCGAGGTCTGTGGGGCTACGCAAGCGGTTCCCAAAGAGCTTTAGAACAAGGCATAGTTTTCCCTGCTGGCTGTTTGGGTGTGGGACCAGTCTCCAGACATATGGCCATTTTTGGGCCTGGCGCGGCGCCAAGTGCGAAAGGGTTTTTCTGAGGCTGAAGGCAGCAGGAAAGCCTGCAGCCCCCAGGAGTGTGGGGCTACGCAAGCGGTTCCCAAAGAGCTTTAGAACAAGGCATAGTTTTCCCTGCTGGCTCTTTGGGTGTGAGACCAGTCTCCAGACATATGGCCATTTTTCTGCCTGGCGCGGGGCCATGTGGGAAAGGGTGGTTTTGAGGCTGAAGGCAGCAGGAATGCCTGCAGCCCCCAGGTGTGTGGGGCTACGCAAGCGGTTCCCAAAGAGCTTTAGAACAAGGCATAGTTTTCCCTGCTGGCTCTTTGGGAAAGGGACCAGTCTCCAGACATATGGCCATTTTTGGGCCTGGCGCGGCGCCAAATGGGAAAGGGGTGTTTGGAGGCTGAAGGCAGCAGGAAAGACTGCAGCCCCCAGGTGTGTGGGGCTACGCAAGCGGTTCCCAAAGAGCTTTAGAACAAGGCATAGTTTTCCCTGCTGGCTCTTTGGGCGTGGGACCAACCTCCAGACATATGGCCATTTTTCTGCCTGGCGTGACGCCATGTGGGAAAGGGTGGTTTTGAGGCTGAAGGCAGCAGGAAAGCCTGCAGCCCCCAGGTGTGTGGGGCCACGCAAGCGGTTCCCAAAGAGCTTTAGAACAAGGCATAGTTTTCCCTGCTGGCTCTTTGGGAAAGGGACCAGTCTCCAGACATATGGCCATTTTTGGGCCTGGAGCAGCGCCAAGTGGGAAAGGGTGGTTTTGAGGCTGAAAGCGCGAGAAAAGCCTGCAGCCCCCAGGTGTGTGGGTCTACGCAAGCGGTTCCCAAAGAGCTTTAGAACAAGGCATAGTTTTCCCTGCTGGCTCTTTGGGCGTGGGACCAACCTCCAGACATATGGCCATTTTTGGGCCTGGCGCGGCGCCAAGTAGGAAAGGGTGGTTTTGAGGCTGAAGGCAGCAGGAAAGCCTGCATCCCCCAGGTGTGTGGGGCTACGCAAGCCGTTCCCAAAGAGCTTTAGAAAAAGCCATAGTTTTCCCTGCTGGCTCTTTGGGCATGGAACCAATCTCCAGACATATGGCCATTTTTGGGCCTGGCGCGGCGCCAAGTGCGAAAGGGTTCTTCTGAGGCTGAAGAGAGCAGGAAAGCCTGCAGCCCCCAGGTGTGTGGGGCTACGCAAGCGGTTCCCAAAGAGCTTTAGAACAAGGCATAGTTTTCCCTGCTGGCTCTTTGGGCGTGGGACCAACCTCCAGACATATGGCCTTTTTTCTGCCTGGCGTGACGCCATGTGGGAAAGGGTGGTTTTGAGGCTGAAGGCAGCAGGAAAGCCTGCAGCCCCCAGGTGTGTGGGGCTACGCAAGCGGTTCCCAAAGAGCTTTAGAACAAGGCATAGTTTTCCCTGCTGGCTCTTTGGGCGTGGGACCAGTCTCCAGACATATGGCCATTTTTGTGCCTGGCGTGATGCCATGTGGGAAAGGGTGGTTTTGAAGTTGAAAGCGCGAGAAAAGCCTGCAGCCCCCAGTTTGTGTGGGGCTACGCAAGCGGTTCCCAAAGAGCTTTAGAACAAGGCATAGTTTTCCCTGCTGGCTCTTTGGGTGTGGGACCAGTCTCCAGACATATGGCCATTTTTGGGCCTGGCGCGGGGCCAAATGGGAAAGGGTGGTTTTGAGGTTGAAGGCAGCAGGAAAGCCTGCATCCCCCAGGTGTGTGGGGCTACGCAAGCCGTTCCCAAAGAGCTTTAGAACAAGGCATAGTTTTCCCTGCTGGCTCTTTGGGCGTGGGACCAGTCTCCAGACATATGGCCATTCTTGGGCCTGGCGCGGCGCCAAGTGGGAAAGGGTGCTTTTGAGGCTGAAGGCAGCAGGAAAGCCTGCATCTCCCAGGTGTGTGGGGCTACGCAAGCGGTTCCCAAAGAGCTTTAGAACAAGGCATAGTTTTCCCTGCTGGCTCTTTGGGCGTGGGACCAACCTCAAGACATATGGCCATTTTTGTGCCTGGCGTGACGCCATGTGGGAAAGGGTGGTTTTGAGGCTGAAGGCAGCAGGAAAGCCTGCAGCCCCCAGGTGTGTGGGGCCACGCAAGCGGTTCCCAAAGAGCTTTAGAACAAGGCATAGTTTTCCCTGCTGGCTCTTTGGGTGTGGGACCAGTCTCCAGACATATGGCCATTTTTGGGCCTGGCGCAGCGCCAAGTGGGAAAGGGTGGTTTTGAGGCTGAAAGCGCGAGAAAAGCCTGCAGCCCCCAGTTTGTGTGTGGCTACGCAAGCGGTTCCCAAAGAGCTTTAGAACAAGGCATAGTTTTCCCTGCTGGCTGTTTGGGTGTGGGACCAGTCTCCAGACATATGGCCATTTTTGGGCCTGGCGCGGTGCCAAGTGCGAAAGGGTTCTTCTGAGGCTGAAGGCAGCAGGAAAGCCTGCAGCCCCCAGGTGTGTGGGGCTACGCAAGCGGTTCCCAAAGAGCTTTAGAACAAGGCATAGTTTTCCCTGCTGGCTCTTTGGGCGTGGGACCAATCTCCAGACATATGGCCATTTTTCTGCCAGGCGTGACGCCATGTGGGAAAGGGTGGTTTTGAGGCTGAAGGCAGCAGGAAAGCCTGCAGCCCCCAGGTGTGTGGGGCTACGCAAGCGGTTCCCAAAGAGCTTTAGAACAAGGCATAGTTTTCCCTGCTGGCTCTGTGGGCGTGGGACCAGTCTCCAGACATATGGCTATTTTTGGGCCTGGCGCGGTGCCAAGTGGGAAAGGGTGGTTTTGAGGCTGAAGGCAGCAGGAAAGCCTGCAGCCCCCAGGTGTGTGGGGCTACGCAAGCGGTTCCCAAAGAGCTTTAGAACAAGGCATAGTTTTCCCTGCTGGCTCGTTGGGCGTGGGACCAGTCTCCAGACATATGGCCATTTTTGGGCCTGGCCCGGGGCCAAATGGGAAAGGGGTGTTTGGAGGCTGAAGGCAGCAGGAAAGCCTGCAGCCCCCAGGTGTGTGGGGCTACGCAAGCGGTTCCCAAAGAGCTTTAGAACAAGGCATAGTTTTCCCTGCTGGCTCTTTGGGCGTGGGACCAGTCTCCAGACATATGGCCATTTTTCTGCCTGGCGCGGGGCCATGTGGGAAAGGGTGGTTTTGAGGCTGAAGGCAGCAGGAATGCCTGCAGCCCCCAGGTCTGTGGGGCTACGCAAGCGGTTCCCAAAGAGCTTTAGAACAAGGCATAGTTTTCCCTGCTGGCTCTTTGGGAAAGGGACCAGTCTCCAGACATATGGCCATTTTTGGGCCTGGCGCGGCGCCAAATGGGAAAGGGGTGTTTGGAGGCTGAAGGCAGCAGGAAAGCCTGCAGCCCCCAGGTGTGTGGGGCTACCAAGCGGTTCCCAAAGAGCTTTAGAACAAGGCATAGTTTTCCCTGCTGGCTCTTTGGGCGTGGGACCAACCTCCAGACATATGGCCATTTTTGTGCCTGGCGTGACGCCATGTGGGAAAGGGTGGTTTTGAGGCTGAAGGCAGCAGGAAAGCCTGCAGCCCCCAGGTGTGTGGGGCCACGCAAGCGGTTCCCAAAGAGCTTTAGAACAAGGCATAGTTTTCCCTGCTGGCTCTTTGGGAAAGGGACCAGTCTCCAGACATATGGCCATTTTTGGGCCTGGAGCAGCGCCAAGTGGGAAAGGGTGGTTTTGAGGCTGAAAGCGCGAGAAAAGCCTGCAGCCCCCAGGTGTGTGGGGCCACGCAAGCGGTTCCCAAAGAGCTTTAGAACAAGGCATAGTTTTCCCTGCTGGCTCTTTGGGAAAGGGACCAGTCTCCAGACATATGGCCATTTTTGGGCCTGGCGCGGGGCCAAATGGGAAAGGGGTGTTTGGAGGCTGAAGGCAGCAGGAAAGCCTGCAGCCCGCAGGTGTGTGGGGCTACGCAAGCGGTTCCCAAAGAGCTTTAGAACAAGGCATAGTTTTCCCTGCTGGCTCTTTGGGAAAGGGACCAGTCTCCAGACATATGGCCATTTTTGGGCCTGGCGCGGGGCCAAATGGGAAAGGGGTGTTTTGAGGCTGAAGGCAGCAGGAAAGCCTGCAGCCCCCAGGTGTGTGGGGCTACGCAAGCGGTTCCCAAAGAGCTTTAGAACAAGGCATAGTTTTCCCTGCTGGCTCTTTGGGCGTGGGACCAACCTCCAGACATATGGCCATTTTTGTGCCTGGCGTGACGCCATGTGGGAAAGGGTGGTTTTGTGGCTGAAGGCAGCAGGAAAGCCTGCAGCCCCCAGGTGTGTGGGGCCACGCAAGCGGTTCCCAAAGAACTTTAGAACAAGGCATAGTTTTCCCTGCTGGCTCTTTGGGCGTGGGACCAGTCTCCAGACATATGGCCATTTTTGGGCCTGGAGCAGCGCCAAGTGGGAAAGGGTGGTTTTGAGGCTGAAGGCAGCAGGAAAGCCTGCATCCCCCAGGTGTGTGGGGCTACGCAAGCCGTTCCCAAAGAGCTTTAGAAAAAGCCATAGTTTTCCCTGCTGGCTCTTTGGGCATGGAACCAATCTCCAGACATATGGCCATTTTTGGGCCTGGCGCGGCGCCAAGTGAGAAAGGGTTGTTTTGAGGCTGAAGGCAGCAGGAAAGCCTGCAGCCCCCAGGTGTGTGGGGCTACGCAAGCGGTTCCCAAAGAGCTTTAGAACAAGGCATAGTTTTCCCTGCTGGCTCTTTGGGCGTGGGACCAACCTCCAGACATATGGCCTTTTTTCTGCCTGGCGTGACGCCATGTGGGAAAGGGTGGTTTTGAGGCTGAAGGCAGCAGGAAAGCCTGCAGCCCCCAGGTGTGTGGGGCCACGCAAGCGGTTCCCAAAGAGCTTTAGAACAAGGCATAGTTTTCCCTGCTGGCTCTTTGGGTGTGGGACCAGTCTCCAGACATATGGCCATTTTTGGGCCTGGAGCAGCGCCAAGTGGGAAAGGGTGGTTTTGAGGCTGAAGGCAGCAGGAAAGCCTGCAGCCCCCAGGTGTGTGGGGCCACGCAAGCGGTTCCCAAAGAGCTTTAGAACAAGGCATAGTTTTCCCTGCTGGCTCTTTGGGTGTGGGACCAGTCTCCAGACATATGGCCATTTTTGGGCCTGGCGCAGCGCCAAGTGGGAAAGGGTGGTTTTGAGGCTGAAAGCGCGAGAAAAGCCTGCAGCCCCCAGTTTGTGTGTGGCTACGCAAGCGGTTCCCAAAGAGCTTTAGAACAAGGCATAGTTTTCCCTGCTGGCTGTTTGGGTGTGGGACCAGTCTCCAGACATATGGCCATTTTTGGGCCTGGCGCGGTGCCAAGTGCGAAAGGGTTCTTCTGAGGCTGAAGGCAGCAGGAAAGCCTGCAGCCCCCAGGTGTGTGGGGCTACGCAAGCGGTTCCCAAAGAGCTTTAGAACAAGGCATAGTTTTCCCTGCTGGCTCTTTGGGCGTGGGACCAATCTCCAGACATATGGCCATTTTTCTGCCTGGCGTGACGCCATGTGGGAAAGGGTGGTTTTGAGGCTGAAGGCAGCAGGAAAGCCTGCAGCCCCCAGGTGTGTGGGGCTACGCAAGCGGTTCCCAAAGAGCTTTAGAACAAGGCATAGTTTTCCCTGCTGGCTCTGTGGGCGTGGGACCAGTCTCCAGACTTATGGCTATTTTTGGGCCTGGCGCGGCGCCAAGTGGGAAAGGGTGGTTTTGAGGCTGAAGGCAGCAGGAAAGCCTGCAGCCCCCAGGTGTGTGGGGCTACGCAAGCGGTTCCCAAAGAGCTTTAGAACAAGGCATAGTTTTCCCTGCTGGCTCGTTGGGCGTGGGACCAGTCTCCAGACATATGGCCATTTTTGGGCCTGGCGCGGGGCCAAATGGGAAAGGGGTGTTTGGAGGCTGAAGGCAGCAGGAAAGCCTGCAGCCCCCAGGTGTGTGGGGCTACGCAAGCGGTTCCCAAAGAGCTTTAGAACAAGGCATAGTTTTCCCTGCTGGCTCTTTGGGCGTGGGACCAACCTCCAGACATATGGCCATTTTTGGGCCTGGCGTGACGCCATGTGGGAAAGGGTGGTTTTGAGGCTGAAGGCAGCAGGAAAGCCTGCAGCCCCCAGGTCTGTGGGGCCACGCAAGCGGTTCCCAAAGAGCTTTAGAACAAGGCATAGTTTTCCCTGCTGGCTCTTTGGGAAAGGGACCAGTCTCCAGACATATGGCCATTTTTGGGCCTGGAGCAGCGCCAAGTGGGAAAGGGTGGTTTTGAGGCTGAAAGCGCGAGAAAAGCCTGCAGCCCCCAGGTGTGTGGGGCCACGCAAGCGGTTCCCAAAGAGCTTTAGAACAAGGCATAGTTTTCCCTGCTGGCTCTTTGGGAAAGGGACCAGTCTCCAGACATATGGCCATTTTTGGGCCTGGCGCGGGGCCAAATGGGAAAGGGGTGTTTGGAGGCTGAAGGCAGCAGGAAAGCCTGCAGCCCCCAGGTGTGTGGGGCTACGCAAGCGGTTCCCAAAGAGCTTTAGAACAAGGCATAGTTTTCCCTGCTGGCTCTTTGGGAAAGGGACCAGTCTCCAGACATATGGCCATTTTTGGGCCTGGCGCGGGGCCAAATGGGAAAGGGGTGTTTGGAGGCTGAAAGCAGCAGGAAAGCCTGCAGCCCCCAGGTCTGTGGGGCTACGCAAGCGTTTCCCAAAGAGCTTTAGAACAAGGCATAGTTTTCCCTGCTGGCTCTTTGGGCGTGGGACCAACCTCCAGACATATGGCCATTTTTCTGCCTGGCGTGACGCCATGTGGGAAAGGGTGGTTTTGAGGCTGAAGGCAGCAGGAAAGCCTGCAGCCCCCAGGTCTGTGGGGCCACGCAAGCGGTTCCCAAAGAGCTTTAGAACAAGGCATAGTTTTCCCTGCTGGCTCTTTGGGAAAGGGACCAGTCTCCAGACATATGGCCATTTTTGGGCCTGGAGCAGCGCCAAGTGGGAAAGGGTGGTTTTGAGGCTGAAAGCGCGAGAAAAGCCTGCAGCCCCCAGGTGTGTGGGGCTACGCAAGCGGTTCCCAAAGAGCTTTAGAACAAGGCATAGTTTTCCCTGCTGGCTCTTTGGGTGTGGGACCAGTCTCCAGACATATGGCCATTTTTGGGCCTGGCGCGGCGCCAAGTGCGAAAGGGTTCTTCTGAGGCTGAAGGCAGCAGGAAAGCCTGCAGCCCCCAGGAGTGTGGGGCTACGCAAGCGGTTCCCAAAGAGCTTTAGAACAAGGCATAGTTTTCCCTGCTGGCTCTTTGGGCGTGGGACAAGTCTCCAGACATATGGCCATTTTTCTGCCTGGCACGGGGCAATGTGGGAAAGGGTGGTTTTGAGGCTGAAGGCAGCAGGAATGCCTGCAGCCCCCAGGTGTGTGGGGCTACGCAAGCGGTTCCCAAAGAGCTTTAGAACAAGGCATAGTTTTCCCTGCTGGCTCTTTGGGAAAGGGACCAGTCTCCAGACATATGGCCATTTTTGGGCCTGGCGCAGCGCCAAATGGGAAAGGGGTGTTTGGAGGCTGAAGGCAGCAGGAAAGACTGCAGCCCCCAGGTGTGTGGGGCTACGCAAGCGGTTCCCAAAGAGCTTTAGAACAAGGCATAGTTTTCCCTGCTGGCTCTTTGGGCGTGGGACCAACCTCCAGACATATGGCCATTTATGGGCCTGGCGTGACGCCATGTGGGAAAGGGTGGTTTTGAGGCTGAAGGCAGCAGGAAAGCCTGCAGCCCCCAGGTGTGTGGGGCCACGCAAGCGGTTCCCAAAGAACTTTAGAACAAGGCATAGTTTTCCCTGCTGGCTCTTTGGGCGTGGGACCAGTCTCCAGACATATGGCCATTTTTGGGCCTGGAGCAGCGCCAAGTGGGAAAGGGTGGTTTTGAGGCTGAAGGCAGCAGGAAAGCCTGCATCCCCCAGGTGTGTGGGGCTACGCAAGCCGTTCCCAAAGAGCTTTAGAAAAAGCCATAGTTTTCCCTGCTGGCTCTTTGGGCATGGAACCAATCTCCAGACATATGGCCATTTTTGGGCCTGGCGCGGCGCCAAGTGAGAAAGGGTTGTTTTGAGGCTGAAGGCAGCAGGAAAGCCTGCAGCCCCCAGGTGTGTGGGGCTACGCAAGCGGTTCCCAAAGAGCTTTAGAACAAGGCATAGTTTTCCCTGCTGGCTCTTTGGGCGTGGGACCAACCTCCAGACATATGGCCTTTTTTCTGCCTGGCGTGACGCCATGTGGGAAAGGGTGGTTTTGAGGCTGAAGGCAGCAGGAAAGCCTGCAGCCCCCAGGTGTGTGGGGCTACGCAAGCGGTTCCCAAAGAGCTTTAGAACAAGGCATAGTTTTCCCTGCTGGCTCTTTGGGTGTGGGACCAGTCTCCAGACATATGGCCATTTTTGGGCCTGGAGCAGCGCCAAGTGGGAAAGGGTGGTTTTGAGGCTGAAAGCGCGAGAAAAGCCTGCAGCCCCCAGTTTGTGTGGGGCTACACAAGCGGTTCCCAAAGAGCTTTAGAACAAGGCATAGTTTTCCCTGCTGGGTCTTTGGGCGTGGGACCAGTCTCCAGACATATGGCCATTTTTGGGCCTGGCGCGGGGCCAAATGGGAAAGGGGTGTTTGGAGGCTGAAAGCAGCAGGAAAGCCTGCAGCCCCCAGGTCTCTGGGGCTACGCAAGCGGTTCCCAAAGAGCTTTAGAACAAGGCATAGTTTTCCCTGCTGGCTCTTTGGGAAAGGGACCAGTCTCCAGACATATGGCCATTTTTGGGCCTGGCGCGGCGCCAAATGGGAAAGGGGTGTTTGGAGGCTGAAGGCAGCAGGAAAGCCTGCAGCCCCCAGGTGTGTGGGGCTACGCAAGCGGTTCCCAAAGAGCTTTAGAACAAGGCATAGTTTTCCCTGCTGGCTCTTTGGGCGTGGGACCAACCTCCAGACATATGGCCATTTTTCTGCCTGGCGTGACGCCATGTGGGAAAGGGTGGTTTTGAGGCTGAAGGCAGCAGGAAAGCCTGCAGCCCCCAGGTCTGTGGGGCCACGCAAGCGGTTCCCAAAGAGCTTTAGAACAAGGCATAGTTTTCCCTGCTGGCTCTTTGGGAAAGGGACCAGTCTCCAGACATATGGCCATTTTTGGGCCTGGAGCAGCGCCAAGTGGGAAAGGGTGGTTTTGAGGCTGAAAGCGCGAGAAAAGCCTGCAGCCCCCAGGTGTGTGGGGCTACGCAAGCGGTTCCCAAAGAGCTTTAGAACAAGGCATAGTTTTCCCTGCTGGCTCTTTGGGTGTGGGACCAGTCTCCAGACATATGGCCATTTTTGGGCCTGGCGCGGCGCCAAGTGCGAAAGGGTTCTTCTGAGGCTGAAGGCAGCAGGAAAGCCTGCAGCCCCCAGGAGTGTGGGGCTACGCAAGCGGTTCCCAAAGAGCTTTAGAACAAGGCATAGTTTTCCCTGCTGGCTCTTTGGGCGTGGGACAAGTCTCCAGACATATGGCCATTTTTCTGCCTGGCGCGGGGCCATGTGGGAAAGGG
Organism: Chroicocephalus ridibundus; assembly: GCF_963924245.1. NCBI lineage: Eukaryota > Metazoa > Chordata > Aves > Charadriiformes > Laridae > Chroicocephalus > Chroicocephalus ridibundus. Next base: position 12,964 of record NW_026961642.1, read on the forward strand.
TGGTTTTGAGGCTGAAGGCAGCAGGAATGCCTGCAGCCCCCAGGTGTGTGGGGCTACGCAAGCGGTTCCCAAAGAGCTTTAGAACAAGGCATAGTTTTCCCTGCTGGCTCTTTGGGAAAGGGACCAGTCTCCAGACATATGGCCATTTTTGGGCCTGGCGCGGCGCCAAATGGGAAAGGGGTGTTTGGAGGCTGAAGGCAGCAGGAAAGACTGCAGCCCCCAGGTGTGTGGGGCTACGCAAGCGGTTCCCAAAGAGCTTTAGAACAAGGCATAGTTTTCCCTGCTGGCTCTTTGGGCGTGGGACCAACCTCCAGACATATGGCCATTTATGGGCCTGGCGTGACGCCATGTGGGAAAGGGTGGTTTTGAGGCTGAAGGCAGCAGGAAAGCCTGCAGCCCCCAGGTGTGTGGGGCCACGCAAGCGGTTCCCAAAGAGCTTTAGAACAAGGCATAGTTTTCCCTACTGGCTCTTTGGGAAAGGGACCAGTCTCCAGACATATGGCCATTTTTGGGCCTGGAGCAGCGCCAAGTGGGAAAGGGTGGTTTTGAGGCTGAAAGCGCGAGAAAAGCCTGCATCCCCCAGGTGTGTGGGGCTACGCAAGCGGTTCCCAAAGAGCTTTAGAACAAGGCATAGTTTTCCCTGCTGGCTCTTTGGGTGTGGGACCAGTCTCCAGACATATGGCCATTTTTGGGCCTGGCGCGGCGCCAAGTGCGAAAGGGTTCTTCTGAGGCTGAAGGCAGCAGGAAAGCCTGCATCCCCCAGGTGTGTGGGGCTACGCAAGCGGTTCCCAAAGAGCTTTAGAACAAGGCATAGTTTTCCCTGCTGGCTCTTTGGGCGTGGGACCAACCTCCAGACATATGGCCATTTTTCTGCCTGGCGTGACGCCATGTGCGAAAGGGTGGTTTTGAGGCTGAAGGCAGCAGGAAAGCCTGCATCCCCCAGGTGTGTGGGGCTACGCAAGCGGTTCCCAAAGAGCTTTAGTACAAGGCATAGTATTCCCTGCTGGCTCTTTGGGCGTGGGACCAATCTCCAGACATATGGCCATTTTTGGGCCTGGCGCTGCGCCAAGTTCGAAAGGGTTCTTCTGAGGCTGAAGAGAGCAGGAAAGACTGCAGCCCCCAGGTGTGTGGGGCTACGCAAGCGGTTCCCAAAGAGCTTTAGAACAAGGCATAGTTTTCCCTGCTGGCTCTTTGGGCGTGGGACCAACCTCCAGACATATGGCCATTCTTCTGCCTGGCGTGACGCCATGTGGGAAAGGGTGGTTTTGAGGCTGAAGGCAGCAGGAAAGCCTGCAGCCCCCAGGTGTGTGGGGCTATGCAAGCGGTTCCCAAAGAGCTTTAGAAAAAGCCATAGTTTTCCCTGCTGGCTCTTTGGGCGTGGGACCAGTCTCCAGACATATGGCCATTTTTGGGCCTGGCGCGGGGCCATGTGGGAAAGGGTGGTTTTGAGGCTGAAGGCAGCAGGAAAGCCTGCAGCCCCCAGGTGTGTGGGGCTACGCAAGCGGTTCCCAAAGAGCTTTAGAACAAGGCATAGTTTTCCCTGCTGGCTCTTTGGGAAAGGGACCAGTCTCCAGACATATGGCCATTTTTGGGCCTGGCGCGGCGCCAAATGGGAAAGGGGTGTTTGGAGGCTGAAGGCAGCAGGAAAGCCTGCAGCCCCCAGGTCTGTGGGGCTACGCAAGCGGTTCCCAAAGAGCTTTAGAACAAGGCATAGTTTTCCCTGCTGGCTCTTTGGGCGTGGGACCAGTCTCCAGACATATGGCCATTTTTGGGCCTGGCGCGGCGCCAAGTGGGAAAGGGTGGTTTTGAGGCTGAAGGCAGCAGGAAAGCCTGCATCCCCCAGGTGTGTGGGGCTACGCAAGCGGTTCCCAAATAGCTTTAGAACAAGGCATAGTTTTCCCTGCTGGCTCTTTGGGAAAGGGACCAGTCTCCAGACATATGGCCATTTTTGGGCCTGGCGCGGGGCCAAATGGGAAAGGGGTGTTTGGAGGCTAAAGGCAGCAGGAAAGCCTGCAGCCCCCAGGTGTGTGGGGCTACGCAAGCGGTTCCCAAAGAGCTTTAGAACAAGGCATAGTTTTCCCTGCTGGCTCTTTGGGAAAGGGACCAGTCTCCAGACATATGGCCATTTTTGGGCCTGGCGCGCCGCCAAATGGGAAAGGGGTGTTTTGAGGCTGAAGGCAGCAGGAAAGCCTGCAGCCCCCAGGTGTGTGGGGCTACGCAAGCGGTTCCCAAAGAGCTTTAGAACAAGGCATAGTTTTCCCTGCTGGCTCTTTGGGCGTGGGACCAACCTCCAGACATATGGCCATTTTTGTGCCTGGCGTGACGCCATGTGGGAAAGGGTGGTTTTGAGGCTGAAGGCAGCAGGAAAGCCTGCAGCCCCCAGGTGTGTGGGGCCACGCAAGCGGTTCCCAAAGAACTTTAGAACAAGGCATAGTTTTCCCTGCTGGCTCTTTGGGAAAGGGACCAGTCTCCAGACATATGGCCATTTTTGGGCCTGGAGCAGCGCCAAGTGGGAAAGGGTGGTTTTGAGGCTGAAAGCGCGGGAAAAGCCTGCAGCCCCCAGTTTGTGTGGGGCTACGCAAGCGGTTCCCAAAGAGCTTTAGAACAAGGCATAGTTTTCCCTGCTGGCTCTTTGGGCGTGGGACCAGTCTCCAGACATATGGCCATTTTTGGGCCTGGCGCGGCGCCAAGTAGGAAAGGGTGGTTTTGAGGCTGAAGGCAGCAGGAAAGCCTGCATCCCCCAGGTGTGTGGGGCTACGCAAGCCGTTCCCAAAGAGCTTTAGAAAAAGCCATAGTTTTCCCTGCTGGCTCTTTGGGCATGGAACCAATCTCCAGACATATGGCCATTTTTGGGCCTGGCGCGGCGCCAAGTGCGAAAGGGTTCTTCTGAGGCTGAAGAGAGCAGGAAAGCCTGCATCCCCCAGGTGTGTGGGGCTACGCAAGCGGTTCCCAAAGAGCTTTAGAACAAGGCATAGTTTTCCCTGCTGGCTCTTTGGGTGTGGGACCAGTCTCCAGACATATGGCCATTTTTGGGCCTGGCGCGGCGCCAAATGGGAAAGGGGTGTTTGGAGGCTGAAGGCAGCAGGAAAGCCTGCAGCCCCCAGGTGTGTGGGGCTACGCAAGCGGTTCCCAAAGAGCTTTAGAACAAGGCATAGTTTTCCCTGCTGGCTCTTTGGGCGTGGGACCAGTCTCCAGACATATGGCCATTTTTCTGCCTGGCGCGGGGCCATGTGGGAAAGGGTGGTTTTGAGGCTGAAGGCAGCAGGAATGCCTGCAGCCCCCAGGTGTGTGGGGCTACGCAAGCGGTTCCCAAAGAGCTTTAGAACAAGGCATAGTTTTCCCTGCTGGCTCTTTGGGAAAGGGACCAGTCTCCAGACATATGGCCATTTTTGGGCCTGGCGCGGCGCCAAATGGGAAAGGGGTGTTTGGAGGCTGAAGGCAGCAGGAAAGCCTGCATCCCCCAGGTGTGTGGGGCTACGCAAGCGGTTCCCAAAGAGCTTTAGAACAAGGCATAGTTTTCCCTCCTGGCTCTTTGGGCGTGGGACCAGTCTCCAGACATATGGCCATTCTTGGGCCTGGCGCGGCGCCAAGTGGGAAAGGGTGCTTTTGAGGCTGAAGGCAGCAGGAAAGCCTGCAGCTCTTAGGTGTGTGGGGCTACGCAAGCGGTTCCCAAAGAGCTTTAGAACAAGGCATAGTTTTCCCTGCTGGCTCTTTGGGCGTGGGACCAACCTCCAGACATATGGCCATTTTTGGGCCTGGCGTGACGCCATGTGGGAAAGGGTGGTTTTGAGGCTGAAGGCAGCAGGAAAGCCTGCAGCCCCCAGGTGTGTGGGGCCACGCAAGCGGTTCCCAAAGAGCTTTAGAACAAGGCATAGTTTTCCCTGCTGGCTCTTTGGGTGTGGGACCAGTCTCCAGACATATGGCCATTTTTGGGCCTGGAGCAGCGCCAAGTGGGAAAGGGTGGTTTTGAGGCTGAAAGCGCGAGAAAAGCCTGCAGCCCCCAGTTTGTGTGGGGCTACGCAAGCGGTTCCCAAAGAGCTTTAGAACAAGGCATAGTTTTCCCTGCTGGCTCTTTGGGCGTGGGACCAGTCTCCAGACATATGGCCATTTTTGGGCCTGGCGCGGGGCCAAATGGGAAAGGGGTGTTTGGAGGCTGAAGGCAGCAGGAAAGCCTGCAGCCCCCAGGTGTGTGTGGCTACGCAAGCGGTTCCCAAAGAGCTTTAGAACAAGGCATAGTTTTCCCTGCTGGCTCTTTGGGCGTGGGACCAGTCTCCAGACATATGGCCATTTTTCTGCCTGGCACGGGGCCATGTGGGAAAGGGTGGTTTTGAGGCTGAAAGCGCGAGAAAAGCCTGCAGCCCCCAGTTTGTGTGGGGCTACGCAAGCGGTTCCCAAAGAGCTTTAGAACAAGGCATAGTTTTCCCTGCTGGCTCTTTGGGTGTGGGACCAGTCTCCAGACATATGGCCATTTTTGGGCCTGGCTCGGCGCCAAGTGCGAAAGGGTTCTTCTGAGGCTGAAGGCAGCAGGAAAGCCTGCAGCCCCCAGGAGTGTGGGGCTACGCGAGCTGTTCCCAAAGAGCTTTAGAACAAGGCATAGTTTTCCCTGCTGGCTCTTTGGGCGTGGGACCAACCTCCAGACATATGGCCATTTTTCTGCCTTGCGTGACGCCATGTGGGAAAGGGTGGTTTTGAGGCTGAAGGCAGCAGGAAAGCCTGCATCCCCCAGGTGTGTGGGGCTACGCAAGCGGTTCCCAAAGAGCTTTAGAAAAAGCCATAGTTTTCCCTGCTGGCTCTTTGGGCGTGGGACCAATCTCCAGACATATGGCCATTTTTCTGCCTGGCGTGACGCCATGTGGGAAAGGGTGGTTTTGAGGCTGAAGGCAGCAGGAAAGCCACAGCCCCCAGGTGTGTGGGGCTACGCAAGCGGTTCCCCAAGAGCTTTAGAACAAGGCATAGTTTTCCCTGCTGGCTCTTTGGGCGTGGGACCAGTCTCCAGACATATGGCTATTTTTGGGCCTGGCGCGGGGCCATGTGGGAAAGGATGGTTTTGAGGCTGAAGGCAGCAGGAAAGCCTGCAGCCCCCAGGTGTGTGGGGCTACGCAAGCGGTTCCCAAAGAGCTTTAGAACAAGGCATAGTTTTCCCTGCTGGCTCTTTGGGCGTGGGACCAACCTCCAGACATATGGCCATTCTTCTGCCTGGCGTGACGCCATGTGGGAAAGGGTGGTTTTGAGGCTGAAGGCAGCAGGAAAGCCTGCAGCCCCCAGGTGTGTGGGGCTATGCAAGCGGTTCCCAAAGAGCTTTAGAAAAAGCCATAGTTTTCCCTGCTGGCTCTTTGGGCGTGGGACCAGTCTCCAGACATATGGCCATTTTTGGGCCTGGCGCGGGGCCATGTGGGAAAGGGTGGTTTTGAGGCTGAAGGCAGCAGGAATGCCTGCAGCCCCCAGGTGTGTGGGGCTACGCAAGCGGTTCCCAAAGAGATTTAGAACAAGGCATAGTTTTCCCTGCTGGCTCTTTGGGAAAGGGACCAGTCTCCAGACATATGGCCATTTTTGGGCCTGGCGCGGCGCCAAATGGGAAAGGGGTGTTTGGAGGCTGAAGGCAGCAGGAAAGCCTGCAGCCCCCAGGTGTGTGGGGCTACGCAAGCGGTTCCCAAAGAGCTTTAGAACAAGGCATAGTTTTCCCTGCTGGCTCTTTGGGCGTGGGACCAGTCTCCAGACATATGGCCATTTTTGGGCCTGGCGCGGCGCCAAGTGGGAAAGGGTGGTTTTGAGGCTGAAGGCAGCAGGAAAGCCTGCATCCCCCAGGTGTGTGGGGCTACGCAAGCGGTTCCCAAATAGCTTTAGAACAAGGCATAGTTTTCCCTGCTGGCTCTTTGGGAAAGGGACCAGTCTCCAGACATATGGCCATTTTTGGGCCTGGCGCGGGGCCAAATGGGAAAGGGGTGTTTGGAGGATAAAGGCAGCAGGAAAGCCTGCAGCCCCCAGGTGTGTGGGGCTACGCAAGCGGTTCCCAAAGAGCTTTAGAACAAGGCATAGTTTTCCCTGCTGGCTCTTTGGGAAAGGGACCAGTCTCCAGACATATGGCCATTTTTGGGCCTGGCGCGCCGCCAAATGGGAAAGGGGTGTTTTGAGGCTGAAGGCAGCAGGAAAGCCTGCAGCCCCCAGGTGTGTGGGGCTACGCAAGCGGTTCCCAAATACCTTTAGAACAAGGCATAGTTTTCCCTGCTGGCTCTTTGGGCGTGGGACCAACCTCCAGACATATGGCCATTTTTGTGCCTGGCGTGACGCCATGTGGGAAAGGGTGGTTTTGAGGCTGAAGGCAGCAGGAAAGCCTGCAGCCCCCAGGTGTGTGGGGCCACGCAAGCGGTTCCCAAAGAACTTTAGAACAAGGCATAGTTTTCCCTGCTGGCTCTTTGGGAAAGGGACCAGTCTCCAGACATATGGCCATTTTTGGGCCTGGAGCAGCGCCAAGTGGGAAAGGGTGGTTTTGAGGCTGAAAGCGCGGGAAAAGCCTGCAGCCCCCAGTTTGTGTGGGGCTACGCAAGCGGTTCCCAAAGAGCTTTAGAACAAGGCATAGTTTTCCCTGCTGGCTCTTTGGGCGTGGGACCAGTCTCCAGACATATGGCCATTTTTGGGCCTGGCGCGGCGCCAAGTAGGAAAGGGTGGTTTTGAGGCTGAAGGCAGCAGGAAAGCCTGCATCCCCCAGGTGTGTGGGGCTACGCAAGCCGTTCCCAAAGAGCTTTAGAAAAAGCCATAGTTTTCCCTGCTGGCTCTTTGGGCATGGAACCAATCTCCAGACATATGGCCATTTTTGGGCCTGGCGCGGCGCCAAGTGCGAAAGGGTTCTTCTGAGGCTGAAGAGAGCAGGAAAGCCTGCATCCCCCAGGTGTGTGGGGCTACGCAAGCGGTTCCCAAAGAGCTTTAGAACAAGGCATAGTTTTCCCTGCTGGCTCTTTGGGCGTGGGACCAACCTCCAGACATATGGCCTTTTTTCTGCCTGGCGTGACGCCATGTGGGAAAGGGTGGTTTTGAGGCTGAAGGCAGCAGGAAAGCCTGCAGCCCCCACGTGTGTGGGGCTACGCAAGCGGTTCCCAAAGAGCTTTAGAACAAGGCATAGTTTTCCCTGCTGGCTCTTTGGGCGTGGGACCAGTCTCCAGACATATGGCCATTTTTGTGCCTGGCGTGATGCCATGTGGGAAAGGGTGGTTTTGAAGATGAAAGCGCGAGAAAAGCCTGCAGGCCCCAGTTTGTGTGGGGCTACGCAAGCGGTTCCCAAAGAGCTTTAGAACAAGGCATAGTTTTCCCTGCTGGCTCTTTGGGTGTGGGACCAGTCTCCAGACATATGGCCATTTTTGGGCCTGGCGCGGCGCCAAGTGGGAAAGCGTGGTTTTGAGGTTGAAGACAGCAGGAAAGCCTGCATCCCCCAGGTGTGTGGGGCTACGCAAGCGGTTCCCAAAGAGCTTTAGAACAAGGCATAGTTTTCCCTGCTGGCTCTTTGGGCATGGAACCAATCTCCAGACATATGGCCATTTTTGGGCCTGGCGCGGCGCCAAGTGCGAAAGGGTTCTTCTGAGGCTGAAGAGAGCAGGAAAGCCTGCAGCCCCCAGGAGTGTGGGGCTACGCAAGCGGTTCCCAAAGAGCTTTAGAACAAGGCATAGTTTTCCCTGCTGGCTCTTTGGGCGTGGGACCAGTCTCCAGACATATGGCCATTCTTGGGCCTGGCGCGGCGCCAAGTGGGAAAGGGTGGTTTTGAGGCTGAAGGCAGCAGGAAAGCCTGCAGCTCTTAGGTGTGTGGGGCTACGCAAGCGGTTCCCAAAGAGCTTTAGAACAAGGCATAGTTTTCCCTGCTGGCTCTTTGGGAAAGGGACCAGTCTCCAGACATATGGCCATTTTTGTGCCTGGCGTGACGCCATGTGGGAAAGGGTGGTTTTGAGGCTGAAGGCAGCAGGAAAGCCTGCAGCCCCCAGGTGTGTGGGGCCACGCAAGCGGTTCCCAAAGAGCTTTAGAACAAGGCATAGTTTTCCCTGCTGGCTCTTTGGGTGTGGGACCAGTCTCCAGACATATGGCCATTTTTGGGCCTGGCGCGGCGCCAAATGGGAAAGGGGTGTTTGGAGGCTGAAGGCAGCAGGAAAGCCTGCATCCCCCAGGTGTGTGGGGCTACGCAAGCGGTTCCCAAAGAGCTTTAGAACAAGGCATAGTTTTCCCTGCTGGCTCTTTGGGCATGGGACCAGTCTCCAGACATATGGCCATTTTTCTGCCTGGCGCGGGGCCATGTGGGAAAGGGTGGTTTTGAGGCTGAAGGCAGCAGGAATGCCTGCAGCCCCCAGGTGTGTGGGGCTACGCAAGCGGTTCCCAAAGAGCTTTAGAACAAGGCATAGTTTTCCCTGCTGGCTCTTTGGGAAAGGGACCAGTCTCCAGACATATGGCCATTTTTGGGCCTGGCGCGGCGCCAAATGGGAAAGGGGTGTTTGGAGGCTGAAGGCAGCAGGAAAGCCTGCATCCCCCAGGTGTGTGGGGCTACGCAAGCGGTTCCCAAAGAGCTTTAGAACAAGGCATAGTTTTCCCTGCTGGCTCTTTGGGCGTGGGACCAGTCTCCAGACATATGGCCATTCTTGGGCCTGGCGCGGCGCCAAGTGGGAAAGGGTGCTTTTGAGGCTGAAGGCAGCAGGAAAGCCTGCAGCTCTTAGGTGTGTGGGGCTACGCAAGCGGTTCCCAAAGAGCTTTAGAACAAGGCATAGTTTTCCCTGCTGGCTCTTTGGGCGTGGGACCAACCTCCAGACATATGGCCATTTTTGGGCCTGGCGTGACGCCATGTGGGAAAGGGTGGTTTTGAGGCTGAAGGCAGCAGGAAAGCCTGCAGCCCCCAGGTGTGTGGGGCCACGCAAGCGGTTCCCAAAGAGCTTTAGAACAAGGCATAGTTTTCCCTGCTGGCTCTTTGGGTGTGGGACCAGTCTCCAGACATATGGCCATTTTTGGGCCTGGAGCAGCGCCAAGTGGGAAAGGGTGGTTTTGAGGCTGAAAGCGCGAGAAAAGCCTGCAGACCCCAGTTTGTGTGGGGCTACGCAAGCGGTTCCCAAAGAGCTTTAGAACAAGGCATAGTTTTCCCTGCTGGCTCTTTGGGCGTGGGACCAGTCTCCAGACATATGGCCATTTTTGGGCCTGGCGCGGGGCCAAATGGGAAAGGGGTGTTTGGAGGCTGAAGGCAGCAGGAAAGCCTGCAGCCCCCAGGTGTGTGTGGCTACGCAAGCGGTTCCCAAAGAGCTTTAGAACAAGGCATAGTTTTCCCTGCTGGCTCTTTGGGCGTGGGACCAGTCTCCAGACATATGGCCATTTTTCTGCCTGGCACGGGGCCATGTGGGAAAGGGTGGTTTTGAGGCTGAAAGCGCGAGAAAAGCCTGCAGCCCCCAGTTTGTGTGGGGCTACGCAAGCGGTTCCCAAAGAGCTTTAGAACAAGGCATAGTTTTCCCTGCTGGCTCTTTGGGTGTGGGACCAGTCTCCAGACATATGGCCATTTTTGGGCCTGGCTCGGCGCCAAGTGCGAAAGGGTTCTTCTGAGGCTGAAGGCAGCAGGAAAGCCTGCAGCCCCCAGGAGTGTGGGGCTACGCGAGCTGTTCCCAAAGAGCTTTAGAACAAGGCATAGTTTTCCCTGCTGGCTCTTTGGGCGTGGGACCAACCTCCAGACATATGGCCATTTTTCTGCCTTGCGTGACGCCATGTGGGAAAGGGTGGTTTTGAGGCTGAAGGCAGCAGGAAAGCCTGCATCCCCCAGGTGTGTGGGGCTACGCAAGCGGTTCCCAAAGAGCTTTAGAAAAAGCCATAGTTTTCCCTGCTGGCTCTTTGGGCGTGGGACCAATCTCCAGACATATGGCCATTTTTCTGCCTGGCGTGACGCCATGTGGGAAAGGGTGCTCTTGAGGCTGAAGGCAGCAGGAAAGCCACAGCCCCCAGGTGTGTGGGGCTACGCAAGCGGTTCCCCAAGAGCTTTAGAACAAGGCATAGTTTTCCCTGCTGGCTCTTTGGGCGTGGGACCAGTCTCCAGACATATGGCTATTTTTGGGCCTGGCGCGGGGCCATGTGGGAAAGGATGGTTTTGAGGCTGAAGGCAGCAGGAAAGCCTGCAGCCCCCAGGTGTGTGGGGCTACGCAAGCGGTTCCCAAAGAGCTTTAGAACAAGGCATAGTTTTCCCTGCTGGCTCTTTGGGCGTGGGACCAGTCTCCAGACATATGGCCATTTTTGGGCCTGGCGCAGCGCCAAGTGGGAAAGGGTGGTTTTGAGGCTGAAAGCGCGAGAAAAGCCTGCAGCCCCCAGTTTGTGTGGGGCTACGCAAGCGGTTCCCAAAGAGCTTTAGAACAAGGCATAGTTTTCCCTGCTGTCTCTTTGGGCGTGTGACCAATCTCCAGACATATGGCCATTTTTCTGCCTGGCGTGACGCCATGTGCGAAAGGGTGGTTTTGAGGCTGAAGGCAGCAGGAAAGCCTGCATCCCCCAGGTGTGTGGGGCTACGCAAGCGGTTCCCAAAGAGCTTTAGTACAAGGCATAGTATTCCCTGCTGGCTCTTTGGGCGTGGGACCAACCTCCAGACATATGGCCATTTTTGGGCCTGGCGCGCCGCCAAGTGCGAAAGGGTTCTTCTGAGGCTGAAGAGAGCAGGAAAGCCTGCAGCCCCCAGGTGTGTGGGGCTACGCAAGCGGTTCCCAAAGAGCTTTAGAACAAGGCATAGTTTTCCCTGCTGGCTCTTTGGGCGTGGGACCAATCTCCAGACCTATGGCCATTTTTCTGCCTGGCGTGACGCCATGTGGGAAAGGGTGGTTTTGAGGCTGAAGGCAGCAGGAAAGCCTGCAGCCCCCAGGTGTGTGGGGCTACGCAAGCGGTTCCCAAAGAGCTTTAGAACAAGGCATAGTTTTCCCTGCTGGCTCTTTGGGCGTGGGACCAGTCTCAGACATATGGCTATTTTTGGGCCTGGCGCGGCGCCAAGTGGGAAAGGGTGGTTTTGAGGCTGAAGGCAGCAGGAAAGCCTGCAGCCCCCAGGTGTGTGGGGCTACGCAAGCGGTTCCCAAAGAGCTTTAGAACAAGGCATAGTTTTCCCTGCTGGCTCTTTGGGCGTGGGACCAGTCTCCAGACATATGGCCATTTTTGGGCCTGGCGCGGCGCCAAGTGCGAAAGGGTTCTTCTGAGGCTGAAGAGAGCAGGAAAGCCTGCAGCCCCCAGGTGTGTGGGGCTACGCAAGCGGTTCCCAAATAGCTTTAGAACAAGGCATAGTTTTCCCTGCTGGCTCTTTGGGCGTGGGACCAGTCTCCAGACATATGGCCATTTTTCTGCCTGGCGCGGGGCCATGTGGGAAAGGGTGGTTTTGAGGCTGAAGGCAGCAGGAATGCCTGCAGCCCCCAGGTCTGTGGGGCTACGCAAGCGGTTCCCAAAGAGTTTTAGAACAAGGCATAGTTTTCCCTGCTGGCTCTTTGGGCGTGGGACCAGTCTCCAGACATATGGCCATTTTTCGGCCTGGCGCGGCGCCAAATGGGAAAGGGGTGTTTGGAGGCTGAAGGCAGCAGGAAAGCCTGCAGCCCCCAGGTGTGTGGGGCTACGCAAGCGGTTCCCAAAGAGCTTTAGAACAAGGCATAGTTTTCCCTGCTGGCTCTTTGGGAAAGGGACCAGTCTCCAGACATATGGCCATTTTTGGGCCTGGAGCAGCGCCAAGTGGGAAAGGGTGGTTTTGAGGCTGAAAGCGCGAGAAAAGCCTGCAGCCCCCAGTTTGTGTGGGGCTACGCAAGCGGTTCCCAAAGAGCTTTAAAACAAGGCATAGTTTTCCCTGCTGGCTCTTTGGGTGTGGGACCAGTCTCCAGACATATGGCCATTTTTGGGCCTGGCGCGGCTCCAAGTGCGAAAGGGTTCTTCTGAGGCTGAAGGCAGCAGGAAAGCCTGCAGCCCCCAGGAGTGTGGGGCTACGCAAGTGGTTCCCAAAGAGCTTTAGAAAAAGCCATAGTTTTCCCTGCTGGCTCTTTGGGCATGGAACCAATCTCCAGACATATGGCCATTTTTGGGCCTGGCGCGGCGCCAAGTGCGAAAGGGTTCTTCTGAGGCTGAAGAGAGCAGGAAAGCCTGCAGCCCCCAGGTGTGTGGGGCTACGCAAGCGGTTCCCAAATAGCTTTAGAACAAGGCATAGTTTTCCCTGCTGGCTCTTTGGGCGTGGGACCAACCTCCAGACATATGGCCATTTTTGGGCCTGGCGCGGGGCCATGTGGGAAAGGGTGGTTTTGAGGCTGAAGGCAGCAGGAATGCCTGCAGCCCCCACGTGTGTGGGGCTACGCAAGCGGTTCCCAAAGAGCTTTAGAACAAGGCATAGTTTTCCCTGCTGGCTCTTTGGGAAAGGGACCAGTCTCCAGACATATGGCCATTTTTGGGCCTGGCGCGGCGCCAAATGGGAAAGGGGTGTTTGGAGGCTGAAGGCAGCAGGAAAGCCTGCAGCCCCCAGGTGTGTGGGGCTACGCAAGCGGTTCCCAAAGAGCTTTAGAACAAGGCATAGTTTTCCCTGCTGACTCTTTGGGCGTGGGACCAACCTCCAGACATATGGCCATTTTTGTGCATGACGTGACGCCATGTGGGAAAGGGTGGTTTTGAGGCTGAAGGCAGCAGGAAAGCCTGCAGCCCCCAGGTGTGTGGGGCCACGCAAGCGGTTCCCAAAGAGCTTTAGAACAAGGCATAGTTTTCCCTGCTGGCTCTTTGGGCGTGGGACCAGTCTCCAGACATATGGCCATTTTTGGGCCTGGCGCGGGGCCAAATGGGAAAGGGGTTTTTGGAGGCTGAAGGCAGCAGGAAAGCCTGCAGCCCCCAGGTCTGTGGGGCCACGCAAGCGGTTCCCAAATAGCTTTAGAACAAGGCATAGTTTTCCCTGCTGGCTCTTTGGGCGTGGGACCAACCTCCAGACATATGGCCATTTTTGGGCCTGGCGCGGGGCCATGTGGGAAAGGGTGGTTTTGAGGCTGAAGGCAGCAGGAATTCCTGCATCCCCCAGGTGTGTGGGGCTACGCAAGCGGTTCCCAAAGAGCTTTAGAACAAGGCATAGTTTTCCCTGCTGGCTCTTTGGGCGTGGGACCAGTCTCCAGACATATGGCCATTTTTGGGCCTGGCGCGGCGCCAAGTGTGAAAGGGTGGTTTTGAGGCTGAAGGCAGCAGGAAAGCCTGCAGCCCCCAGGTCTGTGGGGCTACGCAAGCGGTTCCCAAAGAGCTTTAGAACAAGGCATAGTTTTCCCTGCTGGCTCTTTGGGCATGGAACCAATCTCCAGACATATGGCCATTTTTGGGCCTGGCGAGGCGCCAAGTGCGAAAGGGTTCTTCTGAGGCTGAAGGCAGCAGGAAAGCCTGCAGCCCCCAGGTGTGTGGGGCTACGCAAGCGGTTCCCAAAGAGCTTTAGAACAAGGCATAGTTTTCCCTGCTGGCTCTTTGGGAAAGGGACCAGTCTCCAGACATATGGCCATTTTTGTGCCTGGCGTGATGCCATGTGGGAAAGGGTGGTTTTGAAGATGAAAGCGCGAGAAAAGCCTGCAGCCCCCAGTTTGTGTGGGGCTACGCAAGCGGTTCCCAAAGAGCTTTAGAACAAGGCATAGTTTTCCCTGCTGGCTCTTTGGGTGTGGGACCAATCTCCAGACATATGGCCATTTTTGGGCCTGGCGCGGCGCCAAGTGCGAAATGGTTCTTCTGAGGCTGAAGAGAGCAGGAAAGCCTGCAGCCCCCAGGTGTGTGGGGCTACGCAAGCGGTTCCCAAAGAGCTTTAGAACAAGGCATAGTTTTCCCTGCTGGCTCTTTGGGCGTGGGACCAACCTCCAGACATATGGACATTTTTGGGCCTGGCGTGACGCCAATTGGGAAAGGGTGGTTTTGAGGCTGAAGGCAGCAGGAAAGCCTGCAGCCCCCAGGTCTCTGGGGCTACGCAAGCGGTTCCCAAAGAGCTTTAGAACAAGGCATAGTTTTCCCTGCTGGCTCTTTGGGCGTGGGACCAGTCTCCAGACATATGGCCATTCTTGGGCCTGGCGCGGCGCCAAGTGGGAAAGGGTGGTTTTGAGGCTGAAGGCATCAGGAAAGCCTGCATCTCCCAGGTGTGTGGGGCTACGCAAGCGGTTCCCAAAGAGCTTTAGAACAAGGCATAGTTTTCCCTGCTGGCTCTTTGGGAAAGGGACCAGTCTCCAGACATATGGCCATTTTTGGGCCTGGCGCGGCGCCAAATGGGAAAGGGTGGTTTTGAGGCTGAAGGCAGCAGGAAAGCCTGCAGCCCCCAGTTTGTGTGGGGCTACGCAAGCGGTTCCCAAAGAGCTTTAGAACAAGGCATAGTTTTCCCTGCTGGCTCTTTGGGCGTGGGACCAGTCTCCAGACATATGGCCATTTTTGGGACTGGCGCGGCGCCAAGTGCGAAAGGGTTCTTCTGAGGCTGAAGGCAGCAGGAAAGCCTGCAGCCCCCAGGTGTGTGGGGCTACGCAAGCGGTTCCCAAAGAGCTTTAGAAAAAGCCATAGTTTTCCCTGCTGGCTCTTTGGGCGTGGGACCAACCTCCAGACATATGGCCTTTTTTCTGCCTGGCGCGGGGCCAAGTGCGAAAGGGTTCTTCTGAGGCTGAAGAGAGCAGGAAAGCCTGCAGCCCCCAGGTGTGTGGGGCTACGCAAGCGGTTCCCAAAGAGCTTTAGAACAAGGCATAGTTTTCCCTGCTGGCTCTTTGGGTGTGGGACCAGTCTCCAGACATTTGGCCATTTTTGGGCCTGGCGCGGCGCCAAGTGCGAAAGGGTTCTTCTGAGGCTGAAGAGAGCAGGAAAGCCTGCAGCCCCCAGGTGTGTGGGGCTACGCAAGCGGTTCCCAAATAGCTTTAGAACAAGGCATAGTTTTCCCTGCTGGCTCTTTGGGCGTGGGACCAGTCTCCAGACATATGGCCATTTTTGGGCCTGGCGCGGGGCCATGTGGGAAAGGGTGGTTTTGAGGCTGAAGGCAGCAGGAATGCCTGCAGCCCCCAGGTCTGTGGGGCTACGCAAGCGGTTCCCAAAGAGCTTTAGAACAAGGCATAGTTTTCCCTGCTGGCTCTTTGGGCGTGGGACCAGTCTCCAGACATATGGCCATTTTTGGGCCTGGCGCGGCGCCAAATGGGAAAGGGGTGTTTGGAGGCTGAAGGCAGCAGGAAATCCTGCAGCCCCCAGGTGTGTGGGGTATGCAAGCGGTTCCCAAAGAGCTTTAGAACAAGGCATAGTTTTCCCTGCTGGCTCTTTGGGCGTGGGACCAACCTCCAGACATATGGCCATTTTTGTGCCTGGCGTGACGCCATGTGGGAAAGGGTGGTTTTGAGGCTGAAGGCAGCAGGAAAGCCTGCAGCCCCCAGGTCTGTGGGGCCACGCAAGCGGTTCCCAAAGAGCTTTAGAAAAAGCCATAGTTTTCCCTGCTGGCTCTTTGGGAAAGGGACCAGTCTCCAGACATATGGCCATTTTTGGGCCTGGAGCAGCGCCAAGTGGGAAAGGGTGGTTTTGAGGCTGAACGCGCGAGAAAAGCCTGCAGCCCCCAGGAGTATGGGGCTACGCAAGCGGTTCCCAAAGAGCTTTAGAACAAGGCATAGTTTTCCCTGCTGGCTCTTTGGGTGTGGGACCAGTCTCCAGACATATGGCCATTTTTGGGCCTGGCGCGGCGCCAAGTGCGAAAGCGTTCTTCTGAGGCTGAAGGCAGCAGGAAAGCCTGCAGCCCCCAGGTGTGTGGGGCTATGCAAGCGGTTCCCAAAGAGCTTTAGAACAAGGCATAGTTTTCCCTGCTGGCTCTTTGGGCGTGGGACCAGTCTCCAGACATATGGCCATTTTTGGGCCTGGCGCGGTGCCAAGTGGGAAAGGGTGGTTTTGAGGCTGAAGGCAGCAGGAAAGCCTGTATCCCCCAGGTGTGTGGGGCTACGCAAGCGGTTCCCAAAGAGCTTTGGAAAAAGCCATATTTTTCCCTGCTGGCTCTTTGGGCATGGAACCAATCTCCAGACATATGGCCATTTTTGGGCCTGGCGCGGAGCCAAGTGTGAAAGGGTTCTTCTGAGGCTGAAGAGAGCAGGAAAGCCTGCAGCCCCCAGGTCTGTGGGGCTACGCAAGCGGTTCCCAAAGAGCTTTAGAACAAGGCATAGTTTTCCCTGCTGGCTCTTTGGGCGTGGGACCAGTCTCCAGACATATGGCCATTTTTGGGCCTGGCGCGGCGCCAAGTGGGAAAGGGGTGTTTTGAGGCTGAAGGCAGCAGGAAAGCCTGCAGCCCCCAGGTGTGTGGGGCTATGCAAGCGGTTCCCAAAGAGCTTTAGAACAAGGCATAGTTTTCCCTGCTGGCTCTTTGGGCGTGGGACCAACCTCAAGACATATGGCCATTTTTGTGCCTGGCGTGACGCCATGTGGGAAAGGGTGGTTTTGAGGCTGAAGGCAGCAGGAAAGCCTGCAGCCCCCAGGTCTGTGGGGCCACGCAAGCGGTTCCCAAAGAGCTTTAGAACAAGGCATAGTTTTCCCTGCTGGCTCTTTGGGAAAGGGACCAGTCTCCAGACATATGGCCATTTTTGGGCCTGGAGCAGCGCCAAGTGGGAAAGGGTGGTTTTGAGGCTGAACGCGCGAGAAAAGCCTGCAGCCCCCAGTTTGTATGGGGCTATGCAAGCGGTTCCCAAAGAGCTTTAGAACAAGGCATAGTTTTCCCTGCTGGCTCTTTGGGTGTGGGACCAACCTCCAGACATATGGCCATTTTTGGGCCTGGCGCGGCGCCAAGTGCGAAAGAGTTCTTCTGAGGCTGAAGGCAGCAGGAAAGCCTGCAGCCCCCAGGTGTGTGGGGCTACGCAAGCGGTTCCCAAAGAGCTTTAGAACAAGGCATAGTTTTCCCTGTTGGCTCTTTGGGCGTGGGACCAGTCTCCAGACATATGGCCATTTTTGGGCCTGGCGCGGCGCCAAGTGGGAAAGGGTGGTTTTGAGGCTGAAGGCAGCAGGAAAGCCTGTATCCCCCAGGTGTGTGGGGCTACGCAAGCGGTTCCCAAAGAGCTTTGGAAAAAGCCATATTTTTCCCTGCTGGCTCTTTGGGCATGGAACCAATCTCCAGACATATGGCCATTTTTGGGCCTGGCGCGGCGCCAAGTGCGAACGGGTTCTTCTGAGGCTGAAGACAGCAGGAAAGCCTGCAGCCCCCAGGTGTGTGGGGCTACGCAAGCGGTTCCCAAAGAGCTTTAGAACAAGGCATAGTTTTCCCTGCTGGCTCTTTGGGCGTGGGACCAACCTCCAGACATATGGCCTTTTTTCTGCCTGGCGCGGCGCCAAGTGCGAAAGGGTTCTTCTGAGGCTGAAGAGAGCAGGAAAGCCTGCAGCCCCCAGGTGTGTGGGGCTACGCAAGCGGTTCCCAAAGAGCTTTAGAACAAGGCATAGTTTTCCCTGCTGGCTCTTTGGGTGTGGGACCAGTCTCCAGACATTTGGCCATTTTTGGGCCTGGCGCGGCGCCAAGTGCGAAAGGGTTCTTCTGAGGCTGAAGAGAGCAGGAAAGCCTGCAGCCCCCAGGTGTGTGGGGCTACGCAAGCGGTTCCCAAAGAGCTTTAGAACAAGGCATAGTTTTCCCTGCTGGCTCTTTGGGAAAGGGACCAATCTCCAGACATATGGCCATTTTTGTGCCTGGAGCGACGCCAAGTGAGAAAGGGTTGTTTTGAGGCTGAAGGCAGCAGGAAAGCCTGCAGCCCCCAGGTGTGTGGGGCTACGCAAGCGGTTCCCAAAGAGCTTTAGAACAAGGCATAGTTTTCCCTGCTGGCTCTTTGGGAAAGGGACCAGTCTCCAGACATATGGCCATTTTTCTGCCTGGCACGGGGCCGAGTGGGAAAGAGTGCTTTTGAGGCTGAAGAGAGCAGGAAAGCCTGCAGCCCCCAGGTCTGTGGGGCTACGCAAGCCGTTCCCAAAGAGCTTTAGAACAAGGCATAGTTTTCCCTGCTGGCTCTTTGGGCGTGGGACCAACCTCCAGCCATATGGCCATTTTTATGCCTGGCGTGACGCCATGAGGGAAAGGGTGGTTTTGAGGCTGAAGGCAGCAGGAAAGCCTGCAGCCCCCAGGTGTGTGGGGCTACGCAAGCGGTTCCCAAAGAGCTTTAGAACAAGGCATAGTTTTCCCTGCTGGCTCTTTGGGAAAGGGACCAGTCTCCAGACATATGGCCATTTTTGTGCCTGGCGCGGCGCCAAGTGGGAAAGGGTGGTTTTGAGGCTGAAGGCAGCAGGAAAGCCTGCAGCCCCCAGGTGTGTGGGGCTACGCAAGCAGTTCCCAAAGAGCTTTAGAACAAGGCATAGTTTTCCCTGCTGGCTCTTTGGGAAAGGGACCAATCTCCAGACATATGGCCATTTTTGTGCCTGGAGCGACGCCAAGTGAGAAAGGGTTTTTTTTGAGGCTGAAGGCAGCAGGAAAGCCTGCAGCCCCCAGGTGTGTGGGGCTACGCAAGCGGTTCCCAAAGAGCTTTAGAACAAGGCATAGTTTTCCCTGCTGGCTCTTTGGGCGTGGGACCAGTCTCCAGACATATGGCCATTTTTGTGCCTGGCGTGACGCCATGTGGGAAAGGGTGGTTTTGAGGCTGAAGGCAGCAGGAAAGCCTGCAGCCCCCAGGTGTGTGGGGCTACGCAAGCCGTTCCCAAAGAGCTTTAGAACAAGGCATAGTTTTCCCTGCTGGCTCTTTGGGCGTGGGACCAACCTCCAGAAATATGGCCATTTTTGTGCCTGGCGTGACGCCATGAGGGAAAGGGTAGTTTTGAGGCTGAAGGCAGCAGGAAAGCCTGCAGCCCCCAGGTGTGTGGGGCTACGCAAGCGGTTCCCAAAGAGCTTTAGAACAAGGCATAGTTTTCCCTGCTGGCTCTTTGGGAAAGGGACCAGTCTCCAGACATATGGCCATTTTTCTGCCTGGCGCGGCGCCAAGTGGGAAAGGGTGGTTTTGAGGCTGAAGGCAGCAGGAAAGCCTGCAGCCCCCAGGTGTGTGGGGCTACGCAAGCAGTTCCCAAAGAGCTTTAGAACAAGGCATAGTTTTCCCTGCTGGCTCTTTGGGCGTGGGACCAGTCTCCAGACATATGGCCATTCTTGGGCCTGGAGCGGCACCAAGTGGGAAGGGGTGGTTTTGAGGCTGAAGGCAGCAGGAAAGCCTGCAGCCCCCAGGTGTGTGGGGCCACGCAAGCGGTTCCCAAAGAGCTTTAGAACAAGGCATCGTTTTCCCTGCTGGCTCTTTGGGCGTGGGACCAATCTCCAGATATATGGCCATTTTTGTGCCTGGCGTGGCGCCATGTGGGAAAGGGTGGTTTTGAGGCTGAAGGCAGCAGGAAAGCCTGCAGCCCGCAGGAGTGTGGGGCTACGCAAGCGGTTCCCAAAGAGCTTTAGAACAAGGCATAGTTTTCCCTGCTGGCTCTTTGGGAAAGGGACCAATCTCCAGACATATGGCCATTTTTGTGCCTGGAGCGACGCCAAGTGAGAAAGGGTTTTTTTGAGGCTGAAGGCAGCAGGAAAGCCTGCAGCCCCCAGGTGTGTGGGGCTACGCAAGCGGTTCCCAAAGAGCTTTAGAACAAGGCATAGTTTTCCCTGCTGGCTCTTTGGGCGTGGGACCAGTCTCCAGACATATGGCCATTTTTGTGCCGTGCGTGACGCCATGTGGGAAAGGGTGGTTTTGAGGCTGAAGGCAGCAGGAAAGCCTGCAGCCCCCAGGTGTGTGGGGCTACGCAAGCGGTTCCCAAAGAGCTTTAGAACAAGGCATCGTTTTCCCCGCTGGCTCTTTGGGAAAGGGACCAGTCTCCAGACATATGGCCATTTTTGGGCCTGGCGCGGCGCCAAGTGGGAAAGGGTGGTTTTGAGGCTGAAGGCATCAGGAAAGCCTGCAGCCCCCAGGTGTGTGGGGCTACGCAAGCGGTTTCCAAAGAGCTTTAGAACAAGGCATAGTTTTCCCTGCTGGCTCTTTGGGCGTGGGACCAACCTCCAGACATATGGCCATTTTTGTGCCTGGCGTGACGCCATGTGGGAAAGGGTGGTTTTGAGGCTGAAGGCAGCAGGAAAGCCTGCAGCCCCCAGGTGTGTGGGGCTACGCAAGCGGTTCCCAAAGAGCTTTAGAACAAGGCATCGTTTTCCCTGCTGGCTCTTTGGGAAAGGGACCAGTCTCCAGACATATGGCCATTTTTGGGCCTGGCGCGGCGCCAAGTGGGAAAGGGTGGTTTTGAGGCTGAAGGCATCAGGAAAGCCTGCAGCCCCCAGGTGTGTGGGGCTACGCAAGCGGTTTCCAAAGAGCTTTAGAACAAGGCATAGTTTTCCCTGCTGGCTCTTTGGGCGTGGGACCAACCTCCACACATATGGCCATTTTTGTGCCTGGAGCGGGGCCATGTGGGAAAGGGTGGTTTTGAGGCTGAAGGCAGCAGGAAAGCCTGCAGCCCCCAGGTGTGTGGGGCTACGCAAGCGGTTCCCAAAGAGCTTTAGAACAAGGCATAGTTTTCCCTGCTGGCTCTTTGGGAAAGGGACCAACCTCCAGACATATGGCCATTTTTGGGCCTTGCGCGGCGCCAAGTGGGAAAGGGTGGTTTTGAGGCTGAAGAGAGCAGGAAAGCCTGCAGCCCCCAGGTGTGTGGGGCTACGCAAGCGGTTCCCAAAGAGCTTTAGAACAAGGCATAGTTTTCCCTGCTGGCTCTTTGGGCGTGGAACCAATCTCCAGACATATGGCCATTTTTGTGCCCGGCGCGGCGCCAAGTGCGAAAGGGTTCTTCTGAGGCTAAAGAGAGCAGGAAAGCCTGCAGCCCCCAGGTGTGTGGGGCTACGCAAGCGGTTCCCAAAGAGCTTTAGAACAAGGCATAATTTTCCCTGCTGGCTCTTTGGGAAAGGGACCAATCTCCAGACATATGGCCATTTTTGTGCCTGGCGCGGCACCAAGTGGGAAAGCGTGCTTCTGAGGCTGAAGGCAGCAGGAAAGCCTGCAGCCCCCAGGAGTGTGGGGCTACGCAAGCGGTTCCCAAAGAGCTTTAGAACAAGGCATAGTTTTCCCTGCTGGCTCTTTGGGCGTGGGACTAGTCTCCAGACATATGGCCATGTCTGTGCCTGGCGTGACGCCATGTGGGAAAGGGTGGTTTTGAGGCTGAAGGCAGCAGGAAAGCCTGCAGCCCCCAGGAGTGTGGGGCTACGCAAGCGGTTCCCAAAGAGCTTTAGAACAAGGCATAGTTTTCCCTGCTGGCTCTTTGGGCGTGCGACCAGTCTCCAGCCATATGGCTATTTTTGGGCATGGCACGGCGCGAAGTGGGAAATGGTGGTTTTGAGGCTGAAGGCAGCAGGAAAGCCTGCAGCCCCCAGGTCTGTGGGGCTACACAAGCCGTTCCCAAAGAGCTTTAGAACAAGGCATAGTTTTCCCTGCTGGCTCTTTGGGCGTGGGATCAGTCTCCAGACATATGGCGATTTTTGGGCCTGGCGCGGCGCCAAGTGGGAAAGGGTGGTATTGAGGCTGAAGAGAGCAGGAAAGCCTGCAGCCCCCAGGTGTGTGGGGCTACGCAAGCGGTTCCCAAAGAGCTTTAGAACAAGGCATAGTTATCCCTGCTGGCTCTTTGGGCGTGGGACCAGTCTCCAGACATATGGCGATTTTTGGGCCTGGCGCGGCGCCAAGTGGGAAAGGGTGGTATTGAGGCTGAAGAGAGCAGGAAAGTCTGCAGCCCGCAGGTGTGTGGGGCTACGCAAGCGGTTCCCAAAGAGCTTTAGAACAAGGCATAGTTTTCCCTGCTGGCTCTTTGGGTGTGGGACCAGTCTCCAGACATATGGCCATTTTTGTGCCTGGCACGGGGCCAAGTGGGAAAGCGTGCTTTTGAGGCTGAAGAGAGCAGGAAAGTCTGCAGCCCGCAGGTGTGTGGGGCTACGCAAGCGGTTCCCAAAGAGCTTTAGAACAAGGCATAGTTTTCCCTGCTGGCTCTTTGGGCGTGGGACCAATCTCAAGACATATGGCCATTTTTGTGCCTGGCGCGGCGCCAAGTGGGAAAGGGTGCTTTTGAGGCTGAAGGCAGCAGGAAAGCCTGCAGCCCCCAGGTGTGTGGGGCTACGCAAGCGGTTCCCAAAGAGCTTTAGAACAAGGCATAATTTTCCCTGCTGGCTCTTTGGGCGTGGGACCAATCTCCAGACATATGGCCATTTTTGTGCCTGGCGCGGCGCCAAGTGGGAAATGGTGGTTTTGAGGCTGAAGGCAGCAGGAAAGCCTGCAGCCCCCAGGTCTGTGGGGCTATGCAAGCGGTTCCCAAAGAGCTTTAGAACAAGGCATAATTTTCCCTGCTGGCTCTTTGGGCGTGGGACCAACCTCCAGACATATGGCCATTTTTGGGCCTGGCGTGACGCCAAGTGGGAAAGGGTGGTTTTGAGGCTGAAGGCAGCAGGAAAGCCTGCAGCCCCCAGGTCTGTGGGGCTACGCAAGCGGTTCCCAAAGAGCTTTAGAACAAGGCATAGTTTTTCCTGCTGGCTCTTTGGGCGTGGGACCAGTCTCCAGACATATGGCCATTTTTGGGCCTGGCGCGGCGCCAAGTGGGAAAGGGTGGTATTGAGGCTGAAGAGAGCAGGAAAGCCTGCAGCCCCCAGGTGTGTGGGGCTACGCAAGCGGTTCCCAAAGAGCTTTAGAACAAGGCATAGTTTTCCCTGCTGGCTCTTTGGGCGTGGAACCAATCTCCAGACATATGGCTATTTTTGGGCCTGGTGCGGCGCCAAGTGCGAAACGGTTCTTCTGAGGCTGAAGAGAGCAGGAAAGCCTGCAACCCCCAGGTGTTTGGGGCTACGCAAGCGGTTCCCAAAGAGCTTTAGAACAAGGCATAGTTTTCCCTGCTGGCTCTTTGGGCGTGGGACCAATCTCCAGGCATATGGCCATTTTTGTGCCTGGCGCGGCGCCAAGTGGGAAATGGTGGTTTTGAGGCTGAAGGCAGCAGGAAAGCCTGCAGCCCCCAGGTGTGTGAGGCTATGCAAGCGGTTCCCAAAGAGCTTTAGAACAAGGCATAATTTTCCCTGCTGGCTCTTTGGGCGTGGGACCAACCTCCAGACATATGGCCATTTTTGGGCCTGGCGTGACGCCAAGTGGGAAAGGGTGGTTTTGAGGCTGAAGGCAGCAGGAAAGCCTGCAGCCCCCAGGAGTGTGGGGCTACGCAAGCGGTTCCCAAAGAGCTTTAGAACAAGGCATAGTTTTTCCTGCTGGCTCTTTGGGCGTGGGACCAGTCTCCAGACATATGGCCATTTTTGGGCCTGGCGCGGCGCCAACTGGGAAAGGGTGCTTTTGAGGCTGAAGAGAGCAGGAAAGCCTGCAGCCCCCAGGTGTGTGGGGCTACGCAAGCGGTTCCCAAAGAGCTTTAGAACAAGGCATAGTTTTCCCTGCTGGCTCTTTGGGCGTGGAACCAATCTCCAGACATATGGCTATTTTTGGGCCTGGTGCGGCGCCAAGTGCGAAACGGTTCTTCTGAGGCTGAAGAGAGCAGGAAAGCCTGCAGCCCCCAGGTGTTTGGGGCTACGCAAGCGGTTCCCAAAGAGCTTTAGAACAAGGCATAGTTTTCCCTGCTGGCTCTTTGGGCGTGGGACCAGTCTCCAGACATATGGCCATTTTTGGGCCTGGCGCGGCGCCAAGTGGGAAAGGGTGGTTTTGAGGCTGAAGGCCGCAGGAGAAGCCTGCAGCCCCCAGGTGTGTGGGGCTACGCAAGCGGTTCCCAAAGAGCTTTAGAACAAGGCATAGTTTTCCCTGCTGGCTCTTTGGGCGTGGGACCAGTCTCCAGACATATGGCCATTTTTGGGCCTGGCGCGGCGCCAAGTGGGAAAGGGTGGTTTTGAGGCTGAAGGCAGCAGGAAAGCCTGCAGCCCCCAGGTGTGTGGGGCTACGCAAGCGGTTCCCAAAGAGCTTTAGAACAAGGCATAGTTTTCCCTGCTGGCTCTTTGGGCGTGGGACCAGTCTCCAGACATATGGCCATTTTTGGGCCTGTCGCGGCGCCAAGTGGAAAAGGGTGGTTTTGAGGCTGAAGGCAGCAGGAAAGCCTGCAGCCCCCAATCTGTGGGACTACGCAAGCGGTTCCCAAAGAGCTTTAGAACAAGGCATAGTTTTCCCTGCTGGCTCTTTGGGAAAGGGACCAGTCTCCAGACATATGGCCATTTTTGTGGCTGGCGTGACGCCATGTGGGAAAAGGTGGTTTTGAGGCTGAAGGCAGCAGGAAAGCCTGCAGCCCGCAGGTGTGAGGGGCTACGCAAGCGGTTCCCAAAGAGCTTTAGAACAAGGCATAGTTTTCCCTGCTGGCTCTTTGGGCGTGGAACCAATCTCCAGACATATGGCCATTTTTGGGCCTTGCGCGTACGCAACCTACGCAAGGTTTGAAGCAGTTCCGAGAAAGTCTAAGCATAATCCTCACTTTTCCCTCCTGGCACTTTCCCTGTAGGAGATACCGCAAGACGTTTCTGTATATTGGGCACAGCGCTCTGCAGGGTGTTAGCAGAGAGTTTCCCGGGACAGTGAAACCCTATATCAGAGACACTGAGAAGAAGCCCCAATGTTCCCTCCAGGCACTTTCAGTGTGGGTGCCTTCTCCACGTGGTTCCTGGTTTCACTGCAGCTCTGAAGAGAATGTTAGCAAAGAGGTAATCGGGACAGTGCAAACAGTACTCAAAGACAGGGAGAGCAAGCTCTCTCTTGGCACTTTGGATGTGGGACATACAGCGAGATGTTTGCTGCTTTTACATTTGGCTGTTGGGAGATTTACAGCACAAAGATATCTAGTTGATTTGAAGCAGTTCCGAGAAAGTCTAAACATAATCCTCACTTTTCCCTCCTGGCACTTTCCCTGTAGGAGATACCGCAAGACGTTTCTGTATATTGGGCACAGCGCTCTGCAGGGTGTTAGCAGAGAGTTTCCCGGGACAGTGAAACCCTATATCAGAGACACTGAGAAGAAGCCCCAATGTTCCCTCCAGGCACTTTCAGTGTGGGTGCCTTCTCCACGTGGTTCCTGGTTTCACTGCAGCTCTGAAGAGAATGTTAGCAAAGAGGTAATCGGGACAGTGCAAACAGTACTCAAAGACAGGGAGAGCAAGCTCTCTCTTGGCACTTTGGATGTGGGACATACAGCGAGATGTTTGCTGCTTTTACATTTGGCTGTTGGGAGATTTACAGCACAAAGATATCTAGTTGATTTGAAGCAGTTCCGAGAAAGCCTAAACATAATCCTCACTTTTCCCTCCTGGCACTTTCCCTGTAGGAGATACCGCAAGACATTTCTGTATATTGGGCACAGCGCTCTGCAGGGTGTTAGCAGAGAGTTTCCCGGGACAGTGAAACCCTATATCAGAGACACTGAGAAGAAGCCCCAACGTTCCTTCCAGGCACTTTCAGTGTGGGTGCCTTCTCCACGTGGTTCCTGGTTTCACTGCAGCTCTGAAGAGAATGTTAGCAAAGAGGTAATCGGGACAGTGCAAACAGTACTCAAAGACAGGGAGAGCAAGCTCTCTCTTGGCACTTTGGATGTGGGACATACAGCGAGATGTTTGCTGCTTTTACATTTGGCTGTTGGGAGATTTACAGCACAAAGATATCTAGTTGATTTGAAGCAGTTCCGAGAAAGTCTAAACATAATCCTCACTTTTCCCTCCTGGCACTTTCCCTGTAGGGGATACCGCAAGACGTTTCTGTATATTGGGCACAGCGCTCTGCACGGTGTTAGCAGAGAGTTTCCCGGGACAGTGAAACCCTATATCAGAGACACTGAGAAGAAGCCCCAATGTTCCCTCCAGGCACTTTCAGTGTGGGTGCCTTCTCCACGTGGTTCCTGGTTTCACTGCAGCTCTGAAGAGAATGTTAGCAAAGAGGTAATCGGGACAGTGCAAACAGTACTCAAAATACAGGGAGAGCAAGTTCTCTCTTGGCACTTTGGATGTGGGACATACAGCGAGATGTTTGCTGCTTTTACATTTGGCTGTTGGGAGATTTACAGCACAAAGCTATCTAGTTGATTTGAAGCAGTTCCGAGAAAGTCTAAACATAATCCTCACTTTTCCCTCCTGGCACTTTCCCTGTAGGAGGTACCGCAAGACGTTTCTGTATATTGGGCACAGTGCTGTGCAGGGTGTTAGCAGAGAGTTTCCCGGGACAGTGAAACCCGACATCAGAGACACTGAGAAGAAGCCCCAATGTTCCCTCCAGGCACTTTCAGTGTGGGTGCCTTCTCCACGTGGTTCCTGGTTTCACTGCAGCTCTGAAGAGAATGTTAGCAAAGAGGTAATCGGGACAGTGCAAACAGTACTGAAAGACAGGGAGAGCAAGCTCTACATTACTCTCTTGGCACTTTGGATGTGGGACATACAGCGAGATGTTTGCTGCTTTTGCGTTTGGCTGTTGGGAGATTTACAGCACAAAGATATCTAGTTGATTTGAAGCAGTTCCGAGAAAGTCTAAACATAATCCTCACTTTTCCCTCCTGGCACTTTCCCTGTAGGAGATACCGCAAGACGTTTCTGTATATTGGGCACAGCGCTCTGCAGGGTGTTAGCAGAGAGTTTCCCGGGACAGTGAAACCCTATATCAGAGACACTGAGAAGAAGCCCCAACGTTCCTTCCAGGCACTTTCAGTGTGGGTGCCTTCTCCACGTGGTTCCTGGTTTCACTGCAGCTCTGAAGAGAATGTTAGCAAAGAGGTAATCGGGACAGTGCAAACAGTACTCAAAGACAGGGAGAGCAAGCTCTCTCTTGGCACTTTGGATGTGGGACATACAGCGAGATGTTTGCTGCTTTTACATTTGGCTGTTGGGAGATTTACAGCACAAAGATATCTAGTTGATTTGAAGCAGTTCCGAGAAAGTCTAAACATAATCCTCACTTTTCCCTCCTGGCACTTTCCCTGTAGGAGATACCGCAAGACGTTTCTGTATATTGGGCACAGCGCTCTGCAGGGTGTTAGCAGAGAGTTTCCCGGGACAGTGAAACCCTATATCAGAGACACTGAGAAGAAGCCCCAATGTTCCCTCCAGGCACTTTCAGTGTGGGTGCCTTCTCCACGTGGTTCCTGGTTTCACTGCAGCTCTGAAGAGAATGTTAGCAAAGAGGTAATCGGGACAGTGCAAACAGTACTCAAAGACAGGGAGAGCAAGCTCTACATTACTCTCTTGGCACTTTGGATGTGGGACATACAGCGAGATGTTTGCTGCTTTTGCGTTTGGCTGTTGGGAGATTTACAGCACAAAGATATC
The DNA here is from genome assembly GCF_963924245.1 of Chroicocephalus ridibundus. NCBI lineage: Eukaryota > Metazoa > Chordata > Aves > Charadriiformes > Laridae > Chroicocephalus > Chroicocephalus ridibundus. The sequence goes on from NW_026961642.1 coordinate 40,139, forward strand.
TAGTTGATTTGAAGCAGTTCCGAGAAAGTCTAAACATAATCCTCACTTTTCCCTCCTGGCACTTTCCCTGTAGGAGATACCGCAAGACGTTTCTGTATATTGGGCACAGCGCTCTGCAGGGTGTTAGCAGAGAGTTTCCCGGGACAGTGAAACCCTATATCAGAGACACTGAGAAGAAGCCCCAATGTTCCCTCCAGGCACTTTCAGTGTGGGTGCCTTCTCCACGTGGTTCCTGGTTTCACTGCAGCTCTGAAGAGAATGTTAGCAAAGAGGTAATCGGGACAGTGCAAACAGTACTCAAAGACAGGGAGAGCAAGCTCTCTCTTGGCACTTTGGATGTGGGACATACAGCGAGATGTTTGCTGCTTTTACATTTGGCTGTTGGGAGATTTACAGCACAAAGATATCTAGTTGATTTGAAGCAGTTCCGAGAAAGTCTAAACATAATCCTCACTTTTCCCTCCTGGCACTTTCCCTGCAGGAGATACCGCAAGACGTTTCTGTATATTGGGCACAGCGCTCTGCAGGGTGTTAGCAGAGAGTTTCCCGGGACAGTGAAACCCTATATCAGAGACACTGAGAAGAAGCCCCAATGTTCCCTCCAGGCACTTTCAGTGTGGGTGCCTTCTCCACGTGGTTCCTGGTTTCACTGCAGCTCTGAAGAGAATGTTAGCAAAGAGGTAATCGGGACAGTGCAAACAGTACTCAAAGACAGGGAGAGCAAGCTCTACATTACTCTCTTGGCACTTTGGATGTGGGACATACAGCGAGATGTTTGCTGCTTTTGCGTTTGGCTGTTGGGAGATTTACAGCACAAAGATATCTAGTTGATTTGAAGCAGTTCCGAGAAAGTCTAAACATAATCCTCACTTTTCCCTCCTGGCACTTTCCCTGTAGGAGATACCGCAAGACATTTCTGTATATTGGGCACAGCGCTGTGCAGGGTGTTAGCAGAGACTTTCCCGGGACAGTGAAACCCTATGTCAGAGACACTGAGAAGAAGCCCCAATGTTCCCTCCAGGCACTTTCAGTGTGGGTGGCTTCTCCACGTGGTTCCTGGTTTCACTGCAGCTCTGAAGAGAATGTTAGCAAAGAGGTAATCGGGACAGCGCAAACAGTACTCAAAGACAGGGAGAGCAAGCTCTCTCTTGGCACTTTGGATGTGGGACATACAGCGAGATGTTTGCTGCTTTTACATTTGGCTGTTGGGAGATTTACAGCACAAAGATATCTAGTTGATTTGAAGCAGTTCCGAGAAAGTCTAAACATAATCCTCACTTTTCCCTCCTGGCACTTTCCCTGTAGGGGATACCGCAAGACGTTTCTGTATATTGGGCACAGCGCTCTGCAGGGTGTTTGCAGAGACTTTCCCGGGACAGTGAAACCCTATATCAGAGACACTGAGAAGAAGCCCCAATGTTCCTTCCAGGCACTTTCAGTGTGGGTGCCTTCTCCACGTGGTTCCTGGTTTCACTGCAGCTCTGAAGAGAATGTTAGCAAAGAGGTAATCGGGACAGCGCAAACAGTACTCAAAGACAGGGAGAGCAAGCTCTCTCTTGGCACTTTGGATGTGGGACATACAGCGAGATGTTTGCTGCTTTTACATTTGGCTGTTGGGAGATTTACAGCACAAAGATATCTAGTTGATTTGAAGCAGTTCCGAGAAAGTCTAAACATAATCCTCACTTTTCCCTCCTGGCACTTTCCCTGTAGGAGATACCGCAAGACGTTTCTGTATATTGGGCACAGCGCTCTGCAGGGCGTTAGCAGAGAGTTTCCCGGGACAGTGAAACCCTATATCAGAGACACTGAGAAGAAGCCCCAATGTTCCCTCCAGGCACTTTCAGTGTGGGTGCCTTCTCCACGTGGTTCCTGGTTTCACTGCAGCTCTGAAGAGAATGTTAGCAAAGAGGTAATCGGGACAGTGCAAACAGTACTCAAAGACAGGGAGAGCAAGCTCTCTCTTGGCACTTTGGATGTGGGACATACAGCGAGATGTTTGCTGCTTTTACATTTGGCTGTTGGGAGATTTACAGCACAAAGATATCTAGTTGATTTGAAGCAGTTCCGAGAAAGTCTAAACATAATCCTCACTTTTCCCTCCTGGCACTTTCCCTGTAGGAGATACCGCAAGACGTTTCTGTATATTGGGCACAGCGCTCTGCAGGGTGTTAGCAGAGAGTTTCCCGGGACAGTGAAACCCTATATCAGAGACACTGAGAAGAAGCCCCAATGTTCCCTCCAGGCACTTTCAGTGTGGGTGCCTTCTCCACGTGGTTCCTGGTTTCACTGCAGCTCTGAAGAGAATGTTAGCAAAGAGGTAATCGGGACAGTGCAAACAGTACTCAAAGACAGGGAGAGCAAGCTCTACATTACTCTCTTGGCACTTTGGATGTGGGACATACAGCGAGATGTTTGCTGCTTTTGCGTTTGGCTGTTGGGAGATTTACAGCACAAAGATATCTAGTTGATTTGAAGCAGTTCCGAGAAAGTCTAAACATAATCCTCACTTTTCCCTCCTGGCACTTTCCCTGTAGGAGATACCGCAAGACATTTCTGTATATTGGGCACAGCGCTCTGCAGGGTGTTAGCAGAGACTTTCCCGGGACAGTGAAACCCTATGTCAGAGACACTGAGAAGAAGCCCCAATGTTCCCTCCAGGCACTTTCAGTGTGGGTGGCTTCTCCACGTGGTTCCTGGTTTCACTGCAGCTCTGAAGAGAATGTTAGCAAAGAGGTAATCGGGACAGCGCAAACAGTACTCAAAGACAGGGAGAGCAAGCTCTCTCTTGGCACTTTGGATGTGGGACATACAGCGAGATGTTTGCTGCTTTTACATTTGGCTGTTGGGAGATTTACAGCACAAAGATATCTAGTTGATTTGAAGCAGTTCCGAGAAAGTCTAAACATAATCCTCACTTTTCCCTCCTGGCACTTTCCCTGTAGGGGATACCGCAAGACGTTTCTGTATATTGGGCACAGCGCTCTGCAGGGTGTTAGCAGAGACTTTCCCGGGACAGTGAAACCCTATATCAGAGACACTGAGAAGAAGCCCCAATGTTCCCTCCAGGCACTTTCAGTGTGGGTGCCTTCTCCACGTGGTTCCTGGTTTCACTGCAGCTCTGAAGAGAATGTTAGCAAAGAGGTAATCGGGACAGCGCAAACAGTACTCAAAGACAGGGAGAGCAAGCTCTCTCTTGGCACTTTGGATGTGGGACATACAGCGAGATGTTTGCTGCTTTTACATTTGGCTGTTGGGAGATTTACAGCACAAAGATATCTAGTTGATTTGAAGCAGTTCCGAGAAAGTCTAAACATAATCCTCACTTTTCCCTCCTGGCACTTTCCCTGTAGGAGATACCGCAAGACGTTTCTGTATATTGGGCACAGCGCTCTGCAGGGCGTTAGCAGAGAGTTTCCCGGGACAGTGAAACCCTATATCAGAGACACTGAGAAGAAGCCCCAACGTTCCTTCCAGGCACTTTCAGTGTGGGTGTCTTCTCCACGTGGTTCCTGGTTTCACTGCAGCTCTGAAGAGAATGTTAGCAAAGAGGTAATCGGGACAGTGCAAACAGTACTCAAAGACAGGGAGAGCAAGCTCTCTCTTGGCACTTTGGATGTGGGACATACAGCGAGATGTTTGCTGCTTTTACATTTGGCTGTTGGGAGATTTACAGCACAAAGATATCTAGTTGATTTGAAGCAGTTCCGAGAAAGTCTAAACATAATCCTCACTTTTCCCTCCTGGCACTTTCCCTGTAGGAGATACCGCAAGACGTTTCTGTATATTGGGCACAGCGCTCTGCAGGGTGTTAGCAGAGACTTTCCCGGGACAGTGAAACCCTATGTCAGAGACACTGAGAAGAAGCCCCAATGTTCCCTCCAGGCACTTTCAGTGTGGGTGGCTTCTCCACGTGGTTCCTGGTTTCACTGCAGCTCTGAAGAGAATGTTAGCAAAGAGGTAATCGGGACAGCGCAAACAGTACTCAAAGACAGGGAGAGCAAGCTCTACATTACTCTCTTGGCACTTTGGATGTGGGACATACAGCGAGATGTTTGCTGCTTTTGCGTTTGGCTGTTGGGAGATTTACAGCACAAAGATATCTAGTTGATTTGAAGCAGTTCCGAGAAAGTCTAAACATAATCCTCACTTTTCCCTCCTGGCACTTTCTCTGTAGGAGATACCGCAAGACATTTCTGTATATTGGGCACAGCGCTGTGCAGGGTGTTAGCAGAGACTTTCCCGGGACAGTGAAACCCTATGTCAGAGACACTGAGAAGAAGCCCCAATGTTCCCTCCAGGCACTTTCAGTGTGGGTGGCTTCTCCACGTGGTTCCTGGTTTCACTGCAGCTCTGAAGAGAATGTTAGCAAAGAGGTAATCGGGACAGCGCAAACAGTACTCAAAGACAGGGAGAGCAAGCTCTCTCTTGGCACTTTGGATGTGGGACATACAGCGAGATGTTTGCTGCTTTTACATTTGGCTGTTGGGAGATTTACAGCACAAAGATATCTAGTTGATTTGAAGCAGTTCCGAGAAAGTCTAAACATAATCCTCACTTTTCCCTCCTGGCACTTTCCCTGTAGGAGATACCGCAAGACGTTTCTGTATATTGGGCACAGCGCTCTGCAGGGTGTTAGCAGAGACTTTCCCGGGACAGTGAAACCCTATGTCAGAGACACTGAGAAGAAGCCCCAATGTTCCCTCCAGGCACTTTCAGTGTGGGTGGCTTCTCCACGTGGTTCCTGGTTTCACTGCAGCTCTGAAGAGAATGTTAGCAAAGAGGTAATCGGGACAGCGCAAACAGTACTCAAAGACAGGGAGAGCAAGCTCTACATTACTCTCTTGGCACTTTGGATGTGGGACATACAGCGAGATGTTTGCTGCTTTTGCGTTTGGCTGTTGGGAGATTTACAGCACAAAGATATCTAGTTGATTTGAAGCAGTTCCGAGAAAGTCTAAACATAATCCTCACTTTTCCCTCCTGGCACTTTCTCTGTAGGAGATACCGCAAGACATTTCTGTATATTGGGCACAGCGCTGTGCAGGGTGTTAGCAGAGACTTTCCCGGGACAGTGAAACCCTATGTCAGAGACACTGAGAAGAAGCCCCAATGTTCCCTCCAGGCACTTTCAGTGTGGGTGGCTTCTCCACGTGGTTCCTGGTTTCACTGCAGCTCTGAAGAGAATGTTAGCAAAGAGGTAATCGGGACAGCGCAAACAGTACTCAAAGACAGGGAGAGCAAGCTCTCTCTTGGCACTTTGGATGTGGGACATACAGCGAGATGTTTGCTGCTTTTACATTTGGCTGTTGGGAGATTTACAGCACAAAGATATCTAGTTGATTTGAAGCAGTTCCGAGAAAGTCTAAACATAATCCTCACTTTTCCCTCCTGGCACTTTCCCTGTAGGAGATACCGCAAGACTTTTCTGTATATTGGGCACAGCGCTCTGCAGGGTGTTAGCAGAGAGTTTCCCGGGACAGTGAAACCCTATATCAGAGACACTGAGAAGAAGCCCCAACGTTCCTTCCAGGCACTTTCAGTGTGGGTGCCTTCTCCACGTGGTTCCTGGTTTCACTGCAGCTCTGAAGAGAATGTTAGCAAAGAGGTAATCGGGACAGTGCAAACAGTACTCAAAGACAGGGAGAGCAAGCTCTCTCTTGGCACTTTGGATGTGGGACATACAGCGAGATGTTTGCTGCTTTTACATTTGGCTGTTGGGAGATTTACAGCACAAAGATATCTAGTTGATTTGAAGCAGTTCCGAGAAAGTCTAAACATAATCCTCACTTTTCCCTCCTGGCACTTTCCCTGTAGGAGATACCGCAAGACGTTTCTGTATATTGGGCACAGCGCTCTGCAGGGTGTTAGCAGAGAGTTTCCCGGGACAGTGAAACCCTATATCAGAGACACTGAGAAGAAGCCCCAATGTTCCCTCCAGGCACTTTCAGTGTGGGTGCCTTCTCCACGTGGTTCCTGGTTTCACTGCAGCTCTGAAGAGAATGTTAGCAAAGAGGTAATCGGGACAGTGCAAACAGTACTCAAAGACAGGGAGAGCAAGCTCTACATTACTCTCTTGGCACTTTGGATGTGGGACATACAGCGAGATGTTTGCTGCTTTTGCGTTTGGCTGTTGGGAGATTTACAGCACAAAGATATCTAGTTGATTTGAAGCAGTTCCGAGAAAGTCTAAACATAATCCTCACTTTTCCCTCCTGGCACTTTCCCTGTAGGAGATACCGCAAGACGTTTCTGTATATTGGGCACAGCGCTCTGCAGGGTGTTAGCAGAGAGTTTCCCGGGACAGTGAAACCCTATATCAGAGACACTGAGAAGAAGCCCCAATGTTCCCTCCAGGCACTTTCAGTGTGGGTGCCTTCTCCACGTGGTTCCTGGTTTCACTGCAGCTCTGAAGAGAATGTTAGCAAAGAGGTAATCGGGACAGTGCAAACAGTACTCAAAGACAGGGAGAGCAAGCTCTACATTACTCTCTTGGCACTTTGGATGTGGGACATACAGCGAGATGTTTGCTGCTTTTGCGTTTGGCTGTTGGGAGATTTACAGCACAAAGATATCTAGTTGATTTGAAGCAGTTCCGAGAAAGTCTAAACATAATCCTCACTTTTCCCTCCTGGCACTTTCCCTGTAGGAGATACCGCAAGACGTTTCTGTATATTGGGCACAGCGCTCTGCAGGGTGTTAGCAGAGAGTTTCCCGGGACAGTGAAACCCTATATCAGAGACACTGAGAAGAAGCCCCAATGTTCCCTCCAGGCACTTTCAGTGTGGGTGCCTTCTCCACGTGGTTCCTGGTTTCACTGCAGCTCTGAAGAGAATGTTAGCAAAGAGGTAATCGGGACAGTGCAAACAGTACTCAAAGACAGGGAGAGCAAGCTCTACATTACTCTCTTGGCACTTTGGGTGTGGGACATACAGCGAGATGTTTGCTGCTTTTGCGTTTGGCTGTTGGGAGATTTACAGCACAAAGATATCTAGTTGATTTGAAGCAGTTCCGAGAAAGTCTAAACATAATCCTCACTTTTCCCTCCTGGCACTTTCCCTGTAGGAGATACCGCAAGACATTTCTGTATATTGGGCACAGCGCTGTGCAGGGTGTTAGCAGAGACTTTCCCGGGACAGTGAAACCCTATGTCAGAGACACTGAGAAGAAGCCCCAATGTTCCCTCCAGGCACTTTCAGTGTGGGTGGCTTCTCCACGTGGTTCCTGGTTTCACTGCAGCTCTGAAGAGAATGTTAGCAAAGAGGTAATCGGGACAGCGCAAACAGTACTCAAAGACAGGGATAGCAAGCTCTCTCTTGGCACTTTGGATGTGGGACATACAGCGAGATGTTTGCTGCTTTTACATTTGGCTGTTGGGAGATTTACAGCACAAAGATATCTAGTTGATTTGAAGCAGTTCCGAGAAAGTCTAAACATAATCCTCACTTTTCCCTCCTGGCACTTTCCCTGTAGGAGATACCGCAAGACTTTTCTGTATATTGGGCACAGCGCTCTGCAGGGTGTTAGCAGAGAGTTTCCCGGGACAGTGAAACCCGACATCAGAGACACTGAGAAGAAGCCCCAACGTTCCTTCCAGGCACTTTCAGTGTGGGTGCCTTCTCCACGTGGTTCCTGGTTTCACTGCAGCTCTGAAGAGAATGTTAGCAAAGAGGTAATCGGGACAGTGCAAACAGTACTCAAAGACAGGGAGAGCAAGCTCTCTCTTGGCACTTTGGATGTGGGACATACAGCGAGATGTTTGCTGCTTTTACATTTGGCTGTTGGGAGATTTACAGCACAAAGATATCTAGTTGATTTGAAGCAGTTCCGAGAAAGTCTAAACATAATCCTCACTTTTCCCTCCTGGCACTTTCCCTGTAGGAGATACCGCAAGACGTTTCTGTATATTGGGCACAGCGCTCTGCAGGGTGTTAGCAGAGAGTTTCCCGGGACAGTGAAACCCTATATCAGAGACACTGAGAAGAAGCCCCAATGTTCCCTCCAGGCACTTTCAGTGTGGGTGCCTTCTCCACGTGGTTCCTGGTTTCACTGCAGCTCTGAAGAGAATGTTAGCAAAGAGGTAATTGGGACAGTGCAAACAGTACTCAAAGACAGGGAGAGCAAGCTCTACATTACTCTCTTGGCACTTTGGATGTGGGACATACAGCGAGATGTTTGCTGCTTTTGCGTTTGGCTGTTGGGAGATTTACAGCACAAAGATATCTAGTTGATTTGAAGCAGTTCCGAGAAAGTCTAAACATAATCCTCACTTTTCCCTCCTGGCACTTTCCCTGTAGGAGATACCGCAAGACGTTTCTGTATATTGGGCACAGCGCTCTGCAGGGTGTTAGCAGAGAGTTTCCCGGGACAGTGAAACCCGACATCAGAGACACTGAGAAGAAGCCCCAACGTTCCTTCCAGGCACTTTCAGTGTGGGTGCCTTCTCCACGTGGTTCCTGGTTTCACTGCAGCTCTGAAGAGAATGTTAGCAAAGAGGTAATCGGGACAGTGCAAACAGTACTCAAAGACAGGGAGAGCAAGCTCTACATTACTCTCTTGGCACTTTGGATGTGGGACATACAGCGAGATGTTTGCTGCTTTTACATTTGGCTGTTGGGAGATTTACAGCACAAAGATATCTAGTTGATTTGAAGCAGTTCCGAGAAAGTCTAAACATAATCCTCACTTTTCCCTCCTGGCACTTTCCCTGTAGGAGATACCGCAAGACGTTTCTGTATATTGGGCACAGCGCTCTGCAGGGTGTTAGCAGAGAGTTTCCCGGGACAGTGAAACCCTATATCAGAGACACTGAGAAGAAGCCCCAATGTTCCCTCCAGGCACTTTCAGTGTGGGTGCCTTCTCCACGTGGTTCCTGGTTTCACTGCAGCTCTGAAGAGAATGTTAGCAAAGAGGTAATCGGGACAGTGCAAACAGTACTCAAAGACAGGGAGAGCAAGCTCTCTCTTGGCACTTTGGATGTGGGACATACAGCGAGATGTTTGCTGCTTTTGCGTTTGGCTGTTGGGAGATTTACAGCACAAAGATATCTAGTTGATTTGAAGCAGTTCCGAGAAAGTCTAAACATAATCCTCACTTTTCCCTCCTGGCACTTTCCCTGTAGGAGATACCGCAAGACGTTTCTGTATATTGGGCACAGCGCTCTGCAGGGTGTTAGCAGAGAGTTTCCCGGGACAGTGAAACCCTATGTCAGAGACACTGAGAAGAAGCCCCAATGTTCCCTCCAGGCACTTTCAGTGTGGGTGCCTTCTCCACGTGGTTCCTGGTTTCACTGCAGCTCTGAAGAGAATGTTAGCAAAGAGGTAATCGGGACAGTGCAAACAGTACTCAAAGACAGGGAGAGCAAGCTCTACATTACTCTCTTGGCACTTTGGATGTGGGACATACAGCGAGATGTTTGCTGCTTTTGCGTTTGGCTGTTGGGAGATTTACAGCACAAAGATATCTAGTTGATTTGAAGCAGTTCCGAGAAAGTCTAAACATAATCCTCACTTTTCCCTCCTGGCACTTTCCCTGTAGGAGATACCGCAAGACGTTTCTGTATATTGGGCACAGCGCTCTGCAGGGTGTTAGCAGAGAGTTTCCCGGGACAGTGAAACCCTATATCAGAGACACTGAGAAGAAGCCCCAACGTTCCTTCCAGGCACTTTCAGTGTGGGTGCCTTCTCCACGTGGTTCCTGGTTTCACTGCAGCTCTGAAGAGAATGTTAGCAAAGAGGTAATCGGGACAGTGCAAACAGTACTCAAAGACAGGGAGAGCAAGCTCTACATTACTCTCTTGGCACTTTGGATGTGGGACATACAGCGAGATGTTTGCTGCTTTTGCGTTTGGCTGTTGGGAGATTTACAGCACAAAGATATCTAGTTGATTTGAAGCAGTTCCGAGAAAGTCTAAACATAATCCTCACTTTTCCCTCCTGGCACTTTCCCTGTAGGAGATACCGCAAGACGTTTCTGTATATTGGGCACAGCGCTCTGCAGGGTGTTAGCAGAGAGTTTCCCGGGACAGTGAAACCCTATATCAGAGACACTGAGAAGAAGCCCCAATGTTCCCTCCAGGCACTTTCAGTGTGGGTGCCTTCTCCACGTGGTTCCTGGTTTCACTGCAGCTCTGAAGAGAATGTTAGCAAAGAGGTAATCGGGACAGTGCAAACAGTACTCAAAGACAGGGAGAGCAAGCTCTACATTACTCTCTTGGCACTTTGGATGTGGGACATACAGCGAGATGTTTGCTGCTTTTGCGTTTGGCTGTTGGGAGATTTACAGCACAAAGATATCTAGTTGATTTGAAGCAGTTCCGAGAAAGTCTAAACATAATCCTCACTTTTCCCTCCTGGCACTTTCCCTGTAGGGGATACCGCAAGACATTTCTGTATATAGGGCACAGCGCTCTGCAGGGTGTTAGCAGAGACTTTCCCGGGACAGTGAAACCCTATATCAGAGACACTGAGAAGAAGCCCCAATGTTCCCTCCAGGCACTTTCAGTGTGGGTGCCTTCTCCACGTGGTTCCTGGTTTCACTGCAGCTCTGAAGAGAATGTTAGCAAAGAGGTAATCGGGACAGCGCAAACAGTACTCAAAGACAGGGAGAGCAAGCTCTCTCTTGGCACTTTGGATGTGGGACATACAGCGAGATGTTTGCTGCTTTTACATTTGGCTGTTGGGAGATTTACAGCACAAAGATATCTAGTTGATTTGAAGCAGTTCCGAGAAAGTCTAAACATAATCCTCACTTTTCCCTTCTGGCACTTTCCCTGTAGGAGATACCGCAAGACGTTTCTGTATATTGGGCACAGCGCTGTGCAGGGTGTTAGCAGAGACTTTCCCGGGACAGTGAAACCCTATGTCAGAGACACTGAGAAGAAGCCCCAATGTTCCCTCCAGGCACTTTCAGTGTGGGTGGCTTCTCCACGTGGTTCCTGGTTTCACTGCAGCTCTGAAGAGAATGTTAGCAAAGAGGCAATCGGGACAGTGCAAACAGTACTCAAAGACAGGGAGAGCAAGCTCTCTCTTGGCACTTTGGATGTGGGACATACAGCGAGATGTTTGCTGCTTTTGCGTTTGGCTGTTGGGAGATTTACAGCACAAAGATATCTAGTTGATTTGAAGCAGTTCCGAGAAAGTCTAAACATAATCCTCACTTTTCCCTCCTGGCACTTTCCCTGTAGGAGATACCGCAAGACGTTTCTGTATATTGGGCACAGCGCTCTGCAGGGTGTTAGCAGAGAGTTTCCCGGGACAGTGAAACCCTATATCAGAGACACTGAGAAGAAGCCCCAATGTTCCCTCCAGGCACTTTCAGTGTGGGTGCCTTCTCCACGTGGTTCCTGGTTTCACTGCAGCTCTGAAGAGAATGTTAGCAAAGAGGTAATCGGGACAGTGCAAACAGTACTCAAAGACAGGGAGAGCAAGCTCTACATTACTCTCTTGGCACTTTGGATGTGGGACATACAGCGAGATGTTTGCTGCTTTTGCGTTTGGCTGTTGGGAGATTTACAGCACAAAGATATCTAGTTGATTTGAAGCAGTTCCGAGAAAGTCTAAACATAATCCTCACTTTTCCCTCCTGGCACTTTCCCTGTAGGAGATACCGCAAGACGTTTCTGTATATTGGGCACAGCGCTCTGCAGGGTGTTAGCAGAGAGTTTCCCGGGACAGTGAAACCCTATGTCAGAGACACTGAGAAGAAGCCCCAATGTTCCCTCCAGGCACTTTCAGTGTGGGTGCCTTCTCCACGTGGTTCCTGGTTTCACTGCAGCTCTGAAGAGAATGTTAGCAAAGAGGTAATCGGGACAGTGCAAACAGTACTCAAAGACAGGGAGAGCAAGCTCTCTCTTGGCACTTTGGATGTGGGACATACAGCGAGATGTTTGCTGCTTTTACATTTGGCTGTTGGGAGATTTACAGCACAAAGATATCTAGTTGATTTGAAGCAGTTCCGAGAAAGTCTAAACATAATCCTCACTTTTCCCTCCTGGCACTTTCCCTGTAGGAGATACCGCAAGACGTTTCTGTATATTGGGCACAGCGCTCTGCAGGGTGTTAGCAGAGACTTTCCCGGGACAGTGAAACCCTATATCAGAGACACTGAGAAGAAGCCCCAATGTTCCCTCCAGGCACTTTCAGTGTGGGTGCCTTCTCCACGTGGTTCCTGGTTTCACTGCAGCTCTGAAGAGAATGTTAGCAAAGAGGTAATCGGGACAGTGCAAACAGTACTCAAAGACAGGGAGAGCAAGCTCTTCATTACTCTCTTGGCACTTTGGATGTGGGACATACAGCGAGATGTTTGCTGCTTTTGCGTTTGGCTGTTGGGAGATTTACAGCACAAAGATATCTAGTTGATTTGAAGCAGTTCCGAGAAAGTCTAAACATAATCCTCACTTTTCCCTCCTGGCACTTTCCCTGTAGGAGATACCGCAAGACATTTCTGTATATTGGGCACAGCGCTGTGCAGGGTGTTAGCAGAGACTTTCCCGGGACAGTGAAACCCTATGTCAGAGACACTGAGAAGAAGCCCCAATGTTCCCTCCAGGCACTTTCAGTGTGGGTGGCTTCTCCACGTGGTTCCTGGTTTCACTGCAGCTCTGAAGAGAATGTTAGCAAAGAGGTAATCGGGACAGCGCAAACAGTACTCAAAGACAGGGAGAGCAAGCTCTCTCTTGGCACTTTGGATGTGGGACATACAGCGAGATGTTTGCTGCTTTTACATTTGGCTGTTGGGAGATTTACAGCACAAAGATATCTAGTTGATTTGAAGCAGTTCCGAGAAAGTCTAAACATAATCCTCACTTTTCCCTCCTGGCACTTTCCCTGTAGGAGATACCGCAAGACTTTTCTGTATATTGGGCACAGCGCTCTGCAGGGTGTTAGCAGAGAGTTTCCCGGGACAGTGAAACCCTATATCAGAGACACTGAGAAGAAGCCCCAACGTTCCTTCCAGGCACTTTCAGTGTGGGTGCCTTCTCCACGTGGTTCCTGGTTTCACTGCAGCTCTGAAGAGAATGTTAGCAAAGAGGTAATCGGGACAGTGCAAACAGTACTCAAAGACAGGGAGAGCAAGCTCTCTCTTGGCACTTTGGATGTGGGACATACAGCGAGATGTTTGCTGCTTTTACATTTGGCTGTTGGGAGATTTACAGCACAAAGATATCTAGTTGATTTGAAGCAGTTCCGAGAAAGTCTAAACATAATCCTCACTTTTCCCTCCTGGCACTTTCCCTGTAGGAGATACCGCAAGACGTTTCTGTATATTGGGCACAGCGCTCTGCAGGGTGTTAGCAGAGAGTTTCCCGGGACAGTGAAACCCTATATCAGAGACACTGAGAAGAAGCCCCAATGTTCCCTCCAGGCACTTTCAGTGTGGGTGCCTTCTCCACGTGGTTCCTGGTTTCACTGCAGCTCTGAAGAGAATGTTAGCAAAGAGGTAATCAAGACAGTGCAAACAGTACTCAAAGACAGGGAGAGCAAGCTCTACATTACTCTCTTGGCACTTTGGATGTGGGACATACAGCGAGATGTTTGCTGCTTTTGCGTTTGGCTGTTGGGAGATTTACAGCACAAAGATATCTAGTTGATTTGAAGCAGTTCCGAGAAAGTCTAAGCATAATCCTCACTTTTCCCTCCTGGCACTTTCCCTGTAGGGGATACCGCAAGACATTTCTGTATATTGGGCACAGCGCTCTGCAGGGTGTTAGCAGAGACTTTCCCGGGACAGTGAAACCCTATGTCAGAGACACTGAGAAGAAGCCCCAATGTTCCCTCCAGGCACTTTCAGTGTGGGTGCCTTCTCCACGTGGTTCCTGGTTTCACTGCAGCTCTGAAGAGAATGTTAGCAAAGAGGTAATCGGGACAGTGCAAACAGTACTCAAAGACAGGGAGAGCAAGCTCTCTCTTGGCACTTTGGATGTGGGACATACAGCGAGATGTTTGCTGCTTTTACATTTGGCTGTTGGGAGATTTACAGCACAAAGATATCTAGTTGATTTGAAGCAGTTCCGAGAAAGTCTAAACATAATCCTCACTTTTCCCTCCTGGCACTTTCCCTGTAGGAGATACCGCAAGACATTTCTGTATATTGGGCACAGCGCTGTGCAGGGTGTTAGCAGAGACTTTCCCGGGACAGTGAAACCCTATGTCAGAGACACTGAGAAGAAGCCCCAATGTTCCCTCCAGGCACTTTCAGTGTGGGTGGCTTCTCCACGTGGTTCCTGGTTTCACTGCAGCTCTGAAGAGAATGTTAGCAAAGAGGTAATCGGGACAGCGCAAACAGTACTCAAAGACAGGGAGAGCAAGCTCTCTCTTGGCACTTTGGATGTGGGACATACAGCGAGATGTTTGCTGCTTTTACATTTGGCTGTTGGGAGATTTACAGCACAAAGATATCTAGTTGATTTGAAGCAGTTCTGAGAAAGTCTAAACATAATCCTCACTTTTCCCTCCTGGCACTTTCCCTGTAGGAGATACCGCAAGACTTTTCTGTATATTGGGCACAGCGCTCTGCAGGGTGTTAGCAGAGAGTTTCCCGGGACAGTGAAACCCTATATCAGAGACACTGAGAAGAAGCCCCAACGTTCCTTCCAGGCACTTTCAGTGTGGGTGCCTTCTCCACGTGGTTCCTGGTTTCACTGCAGCTCTGAAGAGAATGTTAGCAAAGAGGTAATCGGGACAGTGCAAACAGTACTCAAAGACAGGGAGAGCAAGCTCTACATTACTCTCTTGGCACTTTGGATGTGGGACATACAGCGAGATGTTTGCTGCTTTTACATTTGGCTGTTGGGAGATTTACAGCACAAAGATATCTAGTTGATTTGAAGCAGTTCCGAGAAAGTCTAAACATAATCCTCACTTTTCCCTCCTGGCACTTTCCCTGTAGGAGATACCGCAAGACGTTTCTGTATATTGGGCACAGCGCTCTGCAGGGTGTTAGCAGAGAGTTTCCCGGGACAGTGAAACCCTATATCAGAGACACTGAGAAGAAGCCCCAATGTTCCCTCCAGGCACTTTCAGTGTGGGTGCCTTCTCCACGTGGTTCCTGGTTTCACTGCAGCTCTGAAGAGAATGTTAGCAAAGAGGTAATCGGGACAGTGCAAACAGTACTCAAAGACAGGGAGAGCAAGCTCTACATTACTCTCTTGGCACTTTGGATGTGGGACATACAGCGAGATGTTTGCTGCTTTTGCGTTTGGCTGTTGGGAGATTTACAGCACAAAGATATCTAGTTGATTTGAAGCAGTTCCGAGAAAGTCTAAACATAATCCTCACTTTTCCCTCCTGGCACTTTCCCTGTAGGAGATACCGCAAGACTTTTCTGTATATTGGGCACAGCGCTCTGCAGGGTGTTAGCAGAGAGTTTCCCGAGATAGTGAAACCCTATATCAGAGACACTGAGAAGAAGCCCCAACGTTCCTTCCAGGCACTTTCAGTGTGGGTGCCTTCTCCACGTGGTTCCTGGTTTCACTGCAGCTCTGAAGAGAATGTTAGCAAAGAGGTAATCGGGACAGTGCAAACAGTACTCAAAGACAGGGAGAGCAAGCTCTACATTACTCTCTTGGCACTTTGGATGTGGGACATACAGCGAGATGTTTGCTGCTTTTGCGTTCGGCTGTTGGGAGATTTACAGCACAAAGATATCTAGTTGATTTGAAGCAGTTCCGAGAAAGTCTAAGCATAATCCTCACTTTTCCCTCCTGGCACTTTCCCTGTAGGGGATACCGCAAGACATTTCTGTATATTGGGCACAGTGCTCTGCAGGGTGTTAGCAGAGACTTTCCCGGGACAGTGAAACCCTATGTCAGAGACACTGAGAAGAAGCCCCAATGTTCCCTCCAGGCACTTTCAGTGTGGGTGCCTTCTCCACGTGGTTCCTGGTTTCACTGCAGCTCTGAAGAGAATGTTAGCAAAGAGGTAATCGGGACAGTGCAAACAGTACTCAAAGACAGGGAGAGCAAGCTCTCTCTTGGCACTTTGGATGTGGGACATACAGCGAGATGTTTGCTGCTTTTACATTTGGCTGTTGGGAGATTTACAGCACAAAGATATCTAGTTGATTTGAAGCAGTTCCGAGAAAGTCTAAACATAATCCTCACTTTTCCCTCCTGGCACTTTCCCTGTAGGAGATACCGCAAGACGTTTCTGTATATTGGGCACAGCGCTCTGCAGGGTGTTAGCAGAGAGTTTCCCGGGACAGTGAAACCCTATATCAGAGACACTGAGAAGAAGCCCCAACGTTCCTTCCAGGCACTTTCAGTGTGGGTGCCTTCTCCACGTGGTTCCTGGTTTCACTGCAGCTCTGAAGAGAATGTTAGCAAAGAGGTAATCGGGACAGTGCAAACAGTACTCAAAGACAGGGAGAGCAAGCTCTCTCTTGGCACTTTGGATGTGGGACATACAGCGAGATGTTTGCTGCTTTTACATTTGGCTGTTGGGAGATTTACAGCACAAAGATATCTAGTTGATTTGAAGCAGTTCTGAGAAAGTCTAAACATAATCCTCACTTTTCCCTCCTGGCACTTTCCCTGTAGGAGATACCGCAAGACTTTTCTGTATATTGGGCACAGCGCTCTGCAGGGTGTTAGCAGAGAGTTTCCCGGGACAGTGAAACCCTATATCAGAGACACTGAGAAGAAGCCCCAACGTTCCTTCCAGGCACTTTCAGTGTGGGTGCCTTCTCCACGTGGTTCCTGGTTTCACTGCAGCTCTGAAGAGAATGTTAGCAAAGAGGTAATCGGGACAGTGCAAACAGTACTCAAAGACAGGGAGAGCAAGCTCTACATTACTCTCTTGGCACTTTGGATGTGGGACATACAGCGAGATGTTTGCTGCTTTTACATTTGGCTGTTGGGAGATTTACAGCACAAAGATATCTAGTTGATTTGAAGCAGTTCCGAGAAAGTCTAAACATAATCCTCACTTTTCCCTCCTGGCACTTTCCCTGTAGGAGATACCGCAAGACGTTTCTGTATATTGGGCACAGCGCTCTGCAGGGTGTTAGCAGAGAGTTTCCCGGGACAGTGAAACCCTATATCAGAGACACTGAGAAGAAGCCCCAATGTTCCCTCCAGGCACTTTCAGTGTGGGTGCCTTCTCCACGTGGTTCCTGGTTTCACTGCAGCTCTGAAGAGAATGTTAGCAAAGAGGTAATCGGGACAGTGCAAACAGTACTCAAAGACAGGGAGAGCAAGCTCTACATTACTCTCTTGGCACTTTGGATGTGGGACATACAGCGAGATGTTTGCTGCTTTTGCGTTTGGCTGTTGGGAGATTTACAGCACAAAGATATCTAGTTGATTTGAAGCAGTTCCGAGAAAGTCTAAACATAATCCTCACTTTTCCCTCCTGGCACTTTCCCTGTAGGGGATACCGCAAGACATTTCTGTATATAGGGCACAGCGCTCTGCAGGGTGTTAGCAGAGACTTTCCCGGGACAGTGAAACCCTATATCAGAGACACTGAGAAGAAGCCCCAATGTTCCCTCCAGGCACTTTCAGTGTGGGTGCCTTCTCCACGTGGTTCCTGGTTTCACTGCAGCTCTGAAGAGAATGTTAGCAAAGAGGTAATCGGGACAGCGCAAACAGTACTCAAAGACAGGGAGAGCAAGCTCTCTCTTGGCACTTTGGATGTGGGACATACAGCGAGATGTTTGCTGCTTTTACATTTGGCTGTTGGGAGATTTACAGCACAAAGATATCTAGTTGATTTGAAGCAGTTCCGAGAAAGTCTAAACATAATCCTCACTTTTCCCTTCTGGCACTTTCCCTGTAGGAGATACCGCAAGACGTTTCTGTATATTGGGCACAGCGCTGTGCAGGGTGTTAGCAGAGACTTTCCCGGGACAGTGAAACCCTATGTCAGAGACACTGAGAAGAAGCCCCAATGTTCCCTCCAGGCACTTTCAGTGTGGGTGGCTTCTCCACGTGGTTCCTGGTTTCACTGCAGCTCTGAAGAGAATGTTAGCAAAGAGGCAATCGGGACAGTGCAAACAGTACTCAAAGACAGGGAGAGCAAGCTCTCTCTTGGCACTTTGGATGTGGGACATACAGCGAGATGTTTGCTGCTTTTGCGTTTGGCTGTTGGGAGATTTACAGCACAAAGATATCTAGTTGATTTGAAGCAGTTCCGAGAAAGTCTAAACATAATCCTCACTTTTCCCTCCTGGCACTTTCCCTGTAGGAGATACCGCAAGACGTTTCTGTATATTGGGCACAGCGCTCTGCAGGGTGTTAGCAGAGAGTTTCCCGGGACAGTGAAACCCTATATCAGAGACACTGAGAAGAAGCCCCAATGTTCCCTCCAGGCACTTTCAGTGTGGGTGCCTTCTCCACGTGGTTCCTGGTTTCACTGCAGCTCTGAAGAGAATGTTAGCAAAGAGGTAATCGGGACAGTGCAAACAGTACTCAAAGACAGGGAGAGCAAGCTCTACATTACTCTCTTGGCACTTTGGATGTGGGACATACAGCGAGATGTTTGCTGCTTTTGCGTTTGGCTGTTGGGAGATTTACAGCACAAAGATATCTAGTTGATTTGAAGCAGTTCCGAGAAAGTCTAAACATAATCCTCACTTTTCCCTCCTGGCACTTTCCCTGTAGGAGATACCGCAAGACGTTTCTGTATATTGGGCACAGCGCTCTGCAGGGTGTTAGCAGAGAGTTTCCCGGGACAGTGAAACCCTATGTCAGAGACACTGAGAAGAAGCCCCAATGTTCCCTCCAGGCACTTTCAGTGTGGGTGCCTTCTCCACGTGGTTCCTGGTTTCACTGCAGCTCTGAAGAGAATGTTAGCAAAGAGGTAATCGGGACAGTGCAAACAGTACTCAAAGACAGGGAGAGCAAGCTCTCTCTTGGCACTTTGGATGTGGGACATACAGCGAGATGTTTGCTGCTTTTACATTTGGCTGTTGGGAGATTTACAGCACAAAGATATCTAGTTGATTTGAAGCAGTTCCGAGAAAGTCTAAACATAATCCTCACTTTTCCCTCCTGGCACTTTCCCTGTAGGAGATACCGCAAGACGTTTCTGTATATTGGGCACAGCGCTCTGCAGGGTGTTAGCAGAGACTTTCCCGGGACAGTGAAACCCTATATCAGAGACACTGAGAAGAAGCCCCAATGTTCCCTCCAGGCACTTTCAGTGTGGGTGCCTTCTCCACGTGGTTCCTGGTTTCACTGCAGCTCTGAAGAGAATGTTAGCAAAGAGGTAATCGGGACAGTGCAAACAGTACTCAAAGACAGGGAGAGCAAGCTCTTCATTACTCTCTTGGCACTTTGGATGTGGGACATACAGCGAGATGTTTGCTGCTTTTGCGTTTGGCTGTTGGGAGATTTACAGCACAAAGATATCTAGTTGATTTGAAGCAGTTCCGAGAAAGTCTAAACATAATCCTCACTTTTCCCTCCTGGCACTTTCCCTGTAGGAGATACCGCAAGACATTTCTGTATATTGGGCACAGCGCTGTGCAGGGTGTTAGCAGAGACTTTCCCGGGACAGTGAAACCCTATGTCAGAGACACTGAGAAGAAGCCCCAATGTTCCCTCCAGGCACTTTCAGTGTGGGTGGCTTCTCCACGTGGTTCCTGGTTTCACTGCAGCTCTGAAGAGAATGTTAGCAAAGAGGTAATCGGGACAGCGCAAACAGTACTCAAAGACAGGGAGAGCAAGCTCTCTCTTGGCACTTTGGATGTGGGACATACAGCGAGATGTTTGCTGCTTTTACATTTGGCTGTTGGGAGATTTACAGCACAAAGATATCTAGTTGATTTGAAGCAGTTCCGAGAAAGTCTAAACATAATCCTCACTTTTCCCTCCTGGCACTTTCCCTGTAGGAGATACCGCAAGACTTTTCTGTATATTGGGCACAGCGCTCTGCAGGGTGTTAGCAGAGAGTTTCCCGGGACAGTGAAACCCTATATCAGAGACACTGAGAAGAAGCCCCAACGTTCCTTCCAGGCACTTTCAGTGTGGGTGCCTTCTCCACGTGGTTCCTGGTTTCACTGCAGCTCTGAAGAGAATGTTAGCAAAGAGGTAATCGGGACAGTGCAAACAGTACTCAAAGACAGGGAGAGCAAGCTCTCTCTTGGCACTTTGGATGTGGGACATACAGCGAGATGTTTGCTGCTTTTACATTTGGCTGTTGGGAGATTTACAGCACAAAGATATCTAGTTGATTTGAAGCAGTTCCGAGAAAGTCTAAACATAATCCTCACTTTTCCCTCCTGGCACTTTCCCTGTAGGAGATACCGCAAGACGTTTCTGTATATTGGGCACAGCGCTCTGCAGGGTGTTAGCAGAGAGTTTCCCGGGACAGTGAAACCCTATATCAGAGACACTGAGAAGAAGCCCCAATGTTCCCTCCAGGCACTTTCAGTGTGGGTGCCTTCTCCACGTGGTTCCTGGTTTCACTGCAGCTCTGAAGAGAATGTTAGCAAAGAGGTAATCAAGACAGTGCAAACAGTACTCAAAGACAGGGAGAGCAAGCTCTACATTACTCTCTTGGCACTTTGGATGTGGGACATACAGCGAGATGTTTGCTGCTTTTGCGTTTGGCTGTTGGGAGATTTACAGCACAAAGATATCTAGTTGATTTGAAGCAGTTCCGAGAAAGTCTAAGCATAATCCTCACTTTTCCCTCCTGGCACTTTCCCTGTAGGGGATACCGCAAGACATTTCTGTATATTGGGCACAGCGCTCTGCAGGGTGTTAGCAGAGACTTTCCCGGGACAGTGAAACCCTATGTCAGAGACACTGAGAAGAAGCCCCAATGTTCCCTCCAGGCACTTTCAGTGTGGGTGCCTTCTCCACGTGGTTCCTGGTTTCACTGCAGCTCTGAAGAGAATGTTAGCAAAGAGGTAATCGGGACAGTGCAAACAGTACTCAAAGACAGGGAGAGCAAGCTCTCTCTTGGCACTTTGGATGTGGGACATACAGCGAGATGTTTGCTGCTTTTACATTTGGCTGTTGGGAGATTTACAGCACAAAGATATCTAGTTGATTTGAAGCAGTTCCGAGAAAGTCTAAACATAATCCTCACTTTTCCCTCCTGGCACTTTCCCTGTAGGAGATACCGCAAGACATTTCTGTATATTGGGCACAGCGCTGTGCAGGGTGTTAGCAGAGACTTTCCCGGGACAGTGAAACCCTATGTCAGAGACACTGAGAAGAAGCCCCAATGTTCCCTCCAGGCACTTTCAGTGTGGGTGGCTTCTCCACGTGGTTCCTGGTTTCACTGCAGCTCTGAAGAGAATGTTAGCAAAGAGGTAATCGGGACAGCGCAAACAGTACTCAAAGACAGGGAGAGCAAGCTCTCTCTTGGCACTTTGGATGTGGGACATACAGCGAGATGTTTGCTGCTTTTACATTTGGCTGTTGGGAGATTTACAGCACAAAGATATCTAGTTGATTTGAAGCAGTTCTGAGAAAGTCTAAACATAATCCTCACTTTTCCCTCCTGGCACTTTCCCTGTAGGAGATACCGCAAGACTTTTCTGTATATTGGGCACAGCGCTCTGCAGGGTGTTAGCAGAGAGTTTCCCGGGACAGTGAAACCCTATATCAGAGACACTGAGAAGAAGCCCCAACGTTCCTTCCAGGCACTTTCAGTGTGGGTGCCTTCTCCACGTGGTTCCTGGTTTCACTGCAGCTCTGAAGAGAATGTTAGCAAAGAGGTAATCGGGACAGTGCAAACAGTACTCAAAGACAGGGAGAGCAAGCTCTACATTACTCTCTTGGCACTTTGGATGTGGGACATACAGCGAGATGTTTGCTGCTTTTACATTTGGCTGTTGGGAGATTTACAGCACAAAGATATCTAGTTGATTTGAAGCAGTTCCGAGAAAGTCTAAACATAATCCTCACTTTTCCCTCCTGGCACTTTCCCTGTAGGAGATACCGCAAGACGTTTCTGTATATTGGGCACAGCGCTCTGCAGGGTGTTAGCAGAGAGTTTCCCGGGACAGTGAAACCCTATATCAGAGACACTGAGAAGAAGCCCCAATGTTCCCTCCAGGCACTTTCAGTGTGGGTGCCTTCTCCACGTGGTTCCTGGTTTCACTGCAGCTCTGAAGAGAATGTTAGCAAAGAGGTAATCGGGACAGTGCAAACAGTACTCAAAGACAGGGAGAGCAAGCTCTACATTACTCTCTTGGCACTTTGGATGTGGGACATACAGCGAGATGTTTGCTGCTTTTGCGTTTGGCTGTTGGGAGATTTACAGCACAAAGATATCTAGTTGATTTGAAGCAGTTCCGAGAAAGTCTAAACATAATCCTCACTTTTCCCTCCTGGCACTTTCCCTGTAGGAGATACCGCAAGACTTTTCTGTATATTGGGCACAGCGCTCTGCAGGGTGTTAGCAGAGAGTTTCCCGAGATAGTGAAACCCTATATCAGAGACACTGAGAAGAAGCCCCAACGTTCCTTCCAGGCACTTTCAGTGTGGGTGCCTTCTCCACGTGGTTCCTGGTTTCACTGCAGCTCTGAAGAGAATGTTAGCAAAGAGGTAATCGGGACAGTGCAAACAGTACTCAAAGACAGGGAGAGCAAGCTCTACATTACTCTCTTGGCACTTTGGATGTGGGACATACAGCGAGATGTTTGCTGCTTTTGCGTTCGGCTGTTGGGAGATTTACAGCACAAAGATATCTAGTTGATTTGAAGCAGTTCCGAGAAAGTCTAAGCATAATCCTCACTTTTCCCTCCTGGCACTTTCCCTGTAGGGGATACCGCAAGACATTTCTGTATATTGGGCACAGTGCTCTGCAGGGTGTTAGCAGAGACTTTCCCGGGACAGTGAAACCCTATGTCAGAGACACTGAGAAGAAGCCCCAATGTTCCCTCCAGGCACTTTCAGTGTGGGTGCCTTCTCCACGTGGTTCCTGGTTTCACTGCAGCTCTGAAGAGAATGTTAGCAAAGAGGTAATCGGGACAGTGCAAACAGTACTCAAAGACAGGGAGAGCAAGCTCTCTCTTGGCACTTTGGATGTGGGACATACAGCGAGATGTTTGCTGCTTTTACATTTGGCTGTTGGGAGATTTACAGCACAAAGATATCTAGTTGATTTGAAGCAGTTCCGAGAAAGTCTAAACATAATCCTCACTTTTCCCTCCTGGCACTTTCCCTGTAGGAGATACCGCAAGACGTTTCTGTATATTGGGCACAGCGCTCTGCAGGGTGTTAGCAGAGAGTTTCCCGGGACAGTGAAACCCTATATCAGAGACACTGAGAAGAAGCCCCAACGTTCCTTCCAGGCACTTTCAGTGTGGGTGCCTTCTCCACGTGGTTCCTGGTTTCACTGCAGCTCTGAAGAGAATGTTAGCAAAGAGGTAATCGGGACAGTGCAAACAGTACTCAAAGACAGGGAGAGCAAGCTCTCTCTTGGCACTTTGGATGTGGGACATACAGCGAGATGTTTGCTGCTTTTACATTTGGCTGTTGGGAGATTTACAGCACAAAGATATCTAGTTGATTTGAAGCAGTTCTGAGAAAGTCTAAACATAATCCTCACTTTTCCCTCCTGGCACTTTCCCTGTAGGAGATACCGCAAGACTTTTCTGTATATTGGGCACAGCGCTCTGCAGGGTGTTAGCAGAGAGTTTCCCGGGACAGTGAAACCCTATATCAGAGACACTGAGAAGAAGCCCCAACGTTCCTTCCAGGCACTTTCAGTGTGGGTGCCTTCTCCACGTGGTTCCTGGTTTCACTGCAGCTCTGAAGAGAATGTTAGCAAAGAGGTAATCGGGACAGTGCAAACAGTACTCAAAGACAGGGAGAGCAAGCTCTACATTACTCTCTTGGCACTTTGGATGTGGGACATACAGCGAGATGTTTGCTGCTTTTACATTTGGCTGTTGGGAGATTTACAGCACAAAGATATCTAGTTGATTTGAAGCAGTTCCGAGAAAGTCTAAACATAATCCTCACTTTTCCCTCCTGGCACTTTCCCTGTAGGAGATACCGCAAGACGTTTCTGTATATTGGGCACAGCGCTCTGCAGGGTGTTAGCAGAGAGTTTCCCGGGACAGTGAAACCCTATATCAGAGACACTGAGAAGAAGCCCCAATGTTCCCTCCAGGCACTTTCAGTGTGGGTGCCTTCTCCACGTGGTTCCTGGTTTCACTGCAGCTCTGAAGAGAATGTTAGCAAAGAGGTAATCGGGACAGTGCAAACAGTACTCAAAGACAGGGAGAGCAAGCTCTACATTACTCTCTTGGCACTTTGGATGTGGGACATACAGCGAGATGTTTGCTGCTTTTGCGTTTGGCTGTTGGGAGATTTACAGCACAAAGATATCTAGTTGATTTGAAGCAGTTCCGAGAAAGTCTAAACATAATCCTCACTTTTCCCTCCTGGCACTTTCCCTGTAGGAGATACCGCAAGACGTTTCTGTATATTGGGCACAGCGCTCTGCAGGGTGTTAGCAGAGAGTTTCCCGGGACAGTGAAACCCTATGTCAGAGACACTGAGAAGAAGCCCCAATGTTCCCTCCAGGCACTTTCAGTGTGGGTGGCTTCTCCACGTGGTTCCTGGTTTCACTGCAGCTCTGAAGAGAATGTTAGCAAAAAGGTAATCGGGACAGCGCAAACAGTACTCAAAGACAGGGAGAGCAAGCTCTCTCTTGGCACTTTGGATGTGGGACATACAGCGAGATGTTTGCTGCTTTTACATTTGGCTGTTGGGAGATTTACAGCACAAAGATATCTAGTTGATTTGAAGCAGTTCCGAGAAAGTCTAAACATAATCCTCACTTTTCCCTCCTGGCACTTTCCCTGTAGGAGATACCGCAAGACTTTTCTGTATATTGGGCACAGCGCTCTGCAGGGTGTTAGCAGAGAGTTTCCCGGGACAGTGAAACCCTATGTCAGAGACACTGAGAAGAAGCCCCAACGTTCCTTCCAGGCACTTTCAGTGTGGGTGCCTTCTCCACGTGGTTCCTGGTTTCACTGCAGCTCTGAAGAGAATGTTAGCAAAGAGGTAATCGGGACAGTGCAAACAGTACTCAAAGACAGGGAGAGCAAGCTCTACATTACTCTCTTGGCACTTTGGATGTGGGACATACAGCGAGATGTTTGCTGCTTTTGCGTTTGGCTGTTGGGAGATTTACAGCACAAAGATATCTAGTTGATTTGAAGCAGTTCCGAGAAAGTCTAAGCATAATCCTCACTTTTCCCTCCTGGCACTTTCCCTGTAGGGGATACCGCAAGACATTTCTGTATATTGGGCACAGCGCTCTGCAGGGTGTTAGCAGAGACTTTCCCGGGACAGTGAAACCCTATGTCAGAGACACTGAGAAGAAGCCCCAATGTTCCCTCCAGGCACTTTCAGTGTGGGTGCCTTCTCCACGTGGTTCCTGGTTTCACTGCAGCTCTGAAGAGAATGTTAGCAAAGAGGTAATCGGGACAGTGCAAACAGTACTCAAAGACAGGGAGAGCAAGCTCTCTCTTGGCACTTTGGATGTGGGACATACAGCGAGATGTTTGCTGCTTTTACATTTGGCTGTTGGGAGATTTACAGCACAAAGATATCTAGTTGATTTGAAGCAGTTCCGAGAAAGTCTAAACATAATCCTCACTTTTCCCTCCTGGCACTTTCCCTGTAGGAGATACCGCAAGACGTTTCTGTATATTGGGCACAGCGCTCTGCAGGGTGTTAGCAGAGAGTTTCCCGGGACAGTGAAACCCTATATCAGAGACACTGAGAAGAAGCCCCAACGTTCCTTCCAGGCACTTTCAGTGTGGGTGCCTTCTCCACGTGGTTCCTGGTTTCACTGCAGCTCTGAAGAGAATGTTAGCAAAGTGGTAATCGGGACAGTGCAAACAGTACTCAAAGACAGGGAGAGCAAGCTCTCTCTTGGCACTTTGGATGTGGGACATACAGCGAGATGTTTGCTGCTTTTACATTTGGCTGTTGGGAGATTTACAGCACAAAGATATCTAGTTGATTTGAAGCAGTTCCGAGAAAGTCTAAACATAATCCTCACTTTTCCCTCCTGGCACTTTCCCTGTAGGAGATACCGCAAGACGTTTCTGTATATTGGGCACAGCGCTCTGCAGAGTGTTAGCAGAGAGTTTCCCGGGACAGTGAAACCCTATATCAGAGACACTGAGAAGAAGCCCCAATGTTCCCTCCAGGCACTTTCAGTGTGGGTGCCTTCTCCACGTGGTTCCTGGTTTCACTGCAGCTCTGAAGAGAATGTTAGCAAAGAGGTAATCGGGACAGTGCAAACAGTACTCAAAGACAGGGAGAGCAAGCTCTCTCTTGGCACTTTGGATGTGGGACATACAGCGAGATGTTTGCTGCTTTTACATTTGGCTGTTGGGAGATTTACAGCACAAAGATATCTAGTTGATTTGAAGCAGTTCCGAGAAAGTCTAAACATAATCCTCACTTTTCCCTCCTGGCACTTTCCCTGTAGGAGATACCGCAAGACGTTTCTGTATATTGGGCACAGCGCTCTGCAGGGTGTTAGCAGAGAGTTTCCCGGGACAGTGAAACCCTATATCAGAGACACTGAGAAGAAGCCCCAATGTTCCCTCCAGGCACTTTCAGTGTGGGTGCCTTCTCCACGTGGTTCCTGGTTTCACTGCAGCTCTGAAGAGAATGTTAGCAAAGAGGTAATCGGGACAGCGCAAACAGTACTCAAAGACAGGGAGAGCAAGCTCTCTCTTGGCACTTTGGATGTGGGACATACAGCGAGATGTTTGCTGCTTTTACATTTGGCTGTTGGGAGATTTACAGCACAAAGATATCTAGTTGATTTGAAGCAGTTCCGAGAAAGTCTAAACATAATCCTCACTTTTCCCTCCTGGCACTTTCCCTGTAGGAGATACCGCAAGACGTTTCTGTATATTGGGCACAGCGCTCTGCAGGGTGTTAGCAGAGAGTTTCCCGGGACAGTGAAACCCTATGTCAGAGACACTGAGAAGAAGCCCCAATGTTCCCTCCAGGCACTTTCAGTGTGGGTGGCTTCTCCACGTGGTTCCTGGTTTCACTGCAGCTCTGAAGAGAATGTTAGCAAAAAGGTAATCGGGACAGCGCAAACAGTACTCAAAGACAGGGAGAGCAAGCTCTCTCTTGGCACTTTGGATGTGGGACATACAGCGAGATGTTTGCTGCTTTTACATTTGGCTGTTGGGAGATTTACAGCACAAAGATATCTAGTTGATTTGAAGCAGTTCCGAGAAAGTCTAAACATAATCCTCACTTTTCCCTCCTGGCACTTTCCCTGTAGGAGATACCGCAAGACTTTTCTGTATATTGGGCACAGCGCTCTGCAGGGTGTTAGCAGAGAGTTTCCCGGGACAGTGAAACCCTATGTCAGAGACACTGAGAAGAAGCCCCAACGTTCCTTCCAGGCACTTTCAGTGTGGGTGCCTTCTCCACGTGGTTCCTGGTTTCACTGCAGCTCTGAAGAGAATGTTAGCAAAGAGGTAATCGGGACAGTGCAAACAGTACTCAAAGACAGGGAGAGCAAGCTCTACATTACTCTCTTGGCACTTTGGATGTGGGACATACAGCGAGATGTTTGCTGCTTTTGCGTTTGGCTGTTGGGAGATTTACAGCACAAAGATATCTAGTTGATTTGAAGCAGTTCCGAGAAAGTCTAAGCATAATCCTCACTTTTCCCTCCTGGCACTTTCCCTGTAGGGGATACCGCAAGACATTTCTGTATATTGGGCACAGCGCTCTGCAGGGTGTTAGCAGAGACTTTCCCGGGACAGTGAAACCCTATGTCAGAGACACTGAGAAGAAGCCCCAATGTTCCCTCCAGGCACTTTCAGTGTGGGTGCCTTCTCCACGTGGTTCCTGGTTTCACTGCAGCTCTGAAGAGAATGTTAGCAAAGAGGTAATCGGGACAGTGCAAACAGTACTCAAAGACAGGGAGAGCAAGCTCTCTCTTGGCACTTTGGATGTGGGACATACAGCGAGATGTTTGCTGCTTTTACATTTGGCTGTTGGGAGATTTACAGCACAAAGATATCTAGTTGATTTGAAGCAGTTCCGAGAAAGTCTAAACATAATCCTCACTTTTCCCTCCTGGCACTTTCCCTGTAGGAGATACCGCAAGACGTTTCTGTATATTGGGCACAGCGCTCTGCAGGGTGTTAGCAGAGAGTTTCCCGGGACAGTGAAACCCTATATCAGAGACACTGAGAAGAAGCCCCAACGTTCCTTCCAGGCACTTTCAGTGTGGGTGCCTTCTCCACGTGGTTCCTGGTTTCACTGCAGCTCTGAAGAGAATGTTAGCAAAGTGGTAATCGGGACAGTGCAAACAGTACTCAAAGACAGGGAGAGCAAGCTCTCTCTTGGCACTTTGGATGTGGGACATACAGCGAGATGTTTGCTGCTTTTACATTTGGCTGTTGGGAGATTTACAGCACAAAGATATCTAGTTGATTTGAAGCAGTTCCGAGAAAGTCTAAACATAATCCTCACTTTTCCCTCCTGGCACTTTCCCTGTAGGAGATACCGCAAGACGTTTCTGTATATTGGGCACAGCGCTCTGCAGAGTGTTAGCAGAGAGTTTCCCGGGACAGTGAAACCCTATATCAGAGACACTGAGAAGAAGCCCCAATGTTCCCTCCAGGCACTTTCAGTGTGGGTGCCTTCTCCACGTGGTTCCTGGTTTCACTGCAGCTCTGAAGAGAATGTTAGCAAAGAGGTAATCGGGACAGTGCAAACAGTACTCAAAGACAGGGAGAGCAAGCTCTCTCTTGGCACTTTGGATGTGGGACATACAGCGAGATGTTTGCTGCTTTTACATTTGGCTGTTGGGAGATTTACAGCACAAAGATATCTAGTTGATTTGAAGCAGTTCCGAGAAAGTCTAAACATAATCCTCACTTTTCCCTCCTGGCACTTTCCCTGTAGGAGATACCGCAAGACGTTTCTGTATATTGGGCACAGCGCTCTGCAGGGTGTTAGCAGAGAGTTTCCCGGGACAGTGAAACCCTATATCAGAGACACTGAGAAGAAGCCCCAATGTTCCCTCCAGGCACTTTCAGTGTGGGTGCCTTCTCCACGTGGTTCCTGGTTTCACTGCAGCTCTGAAGAGAATGTTAGCAAAGAGGTAATCGGGACAGCGCAAACAGTACTCAAAGACAGGGAGAGCAAGCTCTCTCTTGGCACTTTGGATGTGGGACATACAGCGAGATGTTTGCTGCTTTTACATTTGGCTGTTGGGAGATTTACAGCACAAAGATATCTAGTTGATTTGAAGCAGTTCCGAGAAAGTCTAAACATAATCCTCACTTTTCCCTCCTGGCACTTTCCCTGTAGGAGATACCGCAAGACGTTTCTGTATATTGGGCACAGCGCTCTGCAGGGTGTTAGCAGAGAGTTTCCCGGGACAGTGAAACCCTATATCAGAGACACTGAGAAGAAGCCCCAATGTTCCCTCCAGGCACTTTCAGTGTGGGTGCCTTCTCCACGTGGTTCCTGGTTTCACTGCAGCTCTGAAGAGAATGTTAGCAAAGAGGTAATCGGGACAGTGCAAACAGTACTCAAAGACAGGGAGAGCAAGCTCTACATTACTCTCTTGGCACTTTGGATGTGGGACATACAGCGAGATGTTTGCTGCTTTTGCGTTTGGCTGTTGGGAGATTTACAGCACAAAGATATCTAGTTGATTTGAAGCAGTTCCGAGAAAGTCTAAACATAATCCTCACTTTTCCCTCCTGGCACTTTCCCTGTAGGAGATACCGCAAGACATTTCTGTATATTGGGCACAGCGCTGTGCAGGGTGTTAGCAGAGACTTTCCCGGGACAGTGAAACCCTATGTCAGAGACACTGAGAAGAAGCCCCAATGTTCCCTCCAGGCACTTTCAGTGTGGGTGGCTTCTCCACGTGGTTCCTGGTTTCACTGCAGCTCTGAAGAGAATGTTAGCAAAGAGGTAATCGGGACAGCGCAAACGGTACTCAAAGACAGGGAGAGCAAGCTCTCTCTTGGCACTTTGGATGTGGGACATACAGCGAGATGTTTGCTGCTTTTACATTTGGCTGTTGGGAGATTTACAGCACAAAGATATCTAGTTGATTTGAAGCAGTTCCGAGAAAGTCTAAACATAATCCTCACTTTTCCCTCCTGGCACTTTCCCTGTAGGAGATACCGCAAGACTTTTCTGTATATTGGGCACAGCGCTCTGCAGGGTGTTAGCAGAGAGTTTCCCGGGACAGTAAACCCTATATCAGAGACACTGAGAAGAAGCCCCAACGTTCCTTCCAGGCACTTTCAGTGTGGGTGCCTTCTCCACGTGGTTCCTGGTTTCACTGCAGCTCTGAAGAGAATGTTAGCAAAGAGGTAATCGGGACAGTGCAAACAGTACTCAAAGACAGGGAGAGCAAGCTCTCTCTTGGCACTTTGGATGTGGGACATACAGCGAGATGTTTGCTGCTTTTGCGTTTGGCTGTTGGGAGATTTACAGCACAAAGATATCTAGTTGATTTGAAGCAGTTCCGAGAAAGTCTAAACATAATCCTCACTTTTCCCTCCTGGCACTTTCCCTGTAGGAGATACCGCAAGACGTTTCTGTATATTGGGCACAGCGCTCTGCAGGGTGTTAGCAGAGAGTTTCCCGGGACAGTGAAACCCTATATCAGAGACACTGAGAAGAAGCCCCAATGTTCCCTCCAGGCACTTTCAGTGTGGGTGCCTTCTCCACGTGGTTCCTGGTTTCACTGCAGCTCTGAAGAGAATGTTAGCAAAGAGGTAATCGGGACAGTGCAAACAGTACTCAAAGACAGGGAGAGCAAGCTCTACATTACTCTCTTGGCACTTTGGATGTGGGACATACAGCGAGATGTTTGCTGCTTTTGCGTTTGGCTGTTGGGAGATTTACAGCACAAAGATATCTAGTTGACTTGAAGCAGTTCCGAGAAAGTCTAAACATAATCCTCACTTTTCCCTCCTGGCACTTTCCCTGTAGGAGATACCGCAAGACGTTTCTGTATATTGGGCACAGCGCTCTGCAGGGTGTTAGCAGAGAGTTTCCCGGGACAGTGAAACCCGACATCAGAGACACTGAGAAGAAGCCCCAACGTTCCTTCCAGGCACTTTCAGTGTGGGTGCCTTCTCCACGTGGTTCCTGGTTTCACTGCAGCTCTGAAGAGAATGTTAGCAAAGAGGTAATCGGGACAGTGCAAACAGTACTCAAAGACAGGGAGAGCAAGCTCTCTCTTGGCACTTTGGATGTGGGACATACAGCGAGATGTTTGCTGCTTTTACATTTGGCTGTTGGGAGATTTACAGCACAAAGATATCTAGTTGATTTGAAGCAGTTCCGAGAAAGTCTAAACATAATCCTCACTTTTCCCTCCTGGCACTTTCCCTGTAGGAGATACCGCAAGACGTTTCTGTATATTGGGCACAGCGCTCTGCAGGGTGTTAGCAGAGAGTTTCCCGGGACAGTGAAACCCTATATCAGAGGCACTGAGAAGAAGCCCCAACGTTCCTTCCAGGCACTTTCAGTGTGGGTGCCTTCTCCACGTGGTTCCTGGTTTCACTGCAGCTCTGAAGAGAATGTTAGCAAAGAGGTAATCGGGACAGTGCAAACAGTACTCAAAGACAGGGAGAGCAAGCTCTCTCTTGGCACTTTGGATGTGGGACATACAGCGAGATGTTTGCTGCTTTTACATTTGGCTGTTGGGAGATTTACAGCACAAAGATATCTAGTTGATTTGAAGCAGTTCTGAGAAAGTCTAAACATAATCCTCACTTTTCCCTCCTGGCACTTTCCCTGTAGGAGATACCGCAAGACTTTTCTGTATATTGGGCACAGCGCTCTGCAGGGTGTTAGCAGAGAGTTTCCCGGGACAGTGAAACCCTATATCAGAGACACTGAGAAGAAGCCCCAACGTTCCTTCCAGGCACTTTCAGTGTGGGTGCCTTCTCCACGTGGTTCCTGGTTTCACTGCAGCTCTGAAGAGAATGTTACCAAAGAGGTAATCGGGACAGTGCAAACAGTACTCAAAGACAGGGAGAGCAAGCTCTACATTACTCTCTTGGCACTTTGGATGTGGGACATACAGCGAGATGTTTGCTGCTTTTACATTTGGCTGTTGGGAGATTTACAGCACAAAGATATCTAGTTGATTTGAAGCAGTTCCGAGAAAGTCTAAACATAATCCTCACTTTTCCCTCCTGGCACTTTCCCTGTAGGAGATACCGCAAGACGTTTCTGTATATTGGGCACAGCGCTCTGCAGGGTGTTAGCAGAGAGTTTCCCGGGACAGTGAAACCCTATATCAGAGACACTGAGAAGAAGCCCCAATGTTCCCTCCAGGCACTTTCAGTGTGGGTGCCTTCTCCACGTGGTTCCTGGTTTCACTGCAGCTCTGAAGAGAATGTTAGCAAAGAGGTAATCGGGACAGTGCAAACAGTACTCAAAGACAGGGAGAGCAAGCTCTACATTACTCTCTTGGCACTTTGGATGTGGGACATACAGCAAGATGTTTGCTGCTTTTGCGTTTGGCTGTTGGGAGATTTACAGCACAAAGATATCTAGTTGATTTGAAGCAGTTCCGAGAAAGTCTAAACATAATCCTCACTTTTCCCTCCTGGCACTTTCCCTGTAGGAGATACCGCAAGACATTTCTGTATATTGGGCACAGCGCTGTGCAGGGTGTTAGCAGGGAGTTTCCCGGGACAGTGAAACCCTATGTCAGAGACACTGAGAAGAAGCCCCAATGTTCCCTCCAGGCACTTTCAGTGTGGGTGCCTTCTCCACGTGGTTCCTGGTTTCACTGCAGCTCTGAAGAGAATGTTAGCAAAGAGGTAATCGGGACAGTGCAAACAGTACTCAAAGACAGGGAGAGCAAGCTCTACATTACTCTCTTGGCACTTTGGATGTGGGACATACAGCGAGATGTTTGCTGCTTTTGCGTTTGGCTGTTGGGAGATTTACAGCACAAAGATATCTAGTTGATTTGAAGCAGTTCCGAGAAAGTCTAAGCATAATCCTCACTTTTCCCTCCTGGCACTTTCCCTGTAGGGGATACCGCAAGACATTTCTGTATATTGGGCACAGCGCTCTGCAGGGTGTTAGCAGAGACTTTCCCGGGACAGTGAAACCCTATGTCAGAGACACTGAGAAGAAGCCCCAATGTTCCCTCCAGGCACTTTCAGTGTGGGTGCCTTCTCCACGTGGTTCCTGGTTTCACTGCAGCTCTGAAGAGAATGTTAGCAAAGAGGTAATCGGGACAGTGCAAACAGTACTCAAAGACAGGGAGAGCAAGCTCTCTCTTGGCACTTTGGATGTGGGACATACAGCGAGATGTTTGCTGCTTTTACATTTGGCTGTTGGGAGATTTACAGCACAAAGATATCTAGTTGATTTGAAGCAGTTCCGAGAAAGTCTAAACATAATCCTCACTTTTCCCTCCTGGCACTTTCCCTGTAGGAGATACCGCAAGACGTTTCTGTATATTGGGCACAGCGCTCTGCAGGGTGTTAGCAGAGAGTTTCCCGGGACAGTGAAACCCTATATCAGAGACACTGAGAAGAAGCCCCAACGTTCCTTCCAGGCACTTTCAGTGTGGGTGCCTTCTCCACGTGGTTCCTGGTTTCACTGCAGCTCTGAAGAGAATGTTAGCAAAGAGGTAATCGGGACAGTGCAAACAGTACTCAAAGACAGGGAGAGCAAGCTCTCTCTTGGCACTTTGGATGTGGGACATACAGCGAGATGTTTGCTGCTTTTACATTTGGCTGTTGGGAGATTTACAGCACAAAGATATCTAGTTGATTTGAAGCAGTTCCGAGAAAGTCTAAACATAATCCTCACTTTTCCCTCCTGGCACTTTCCCTGTAGGAGATACCGCAAGACGTTTCTGTATATTGGGCACAGCGCTCTGCAGAGTGTTAGCAGAGAGTTTCCCGGGACAGTGAAACCCTATATCAGAGACACTGAGAAGAAGCCCCAATGTTCCCTCCAGGCACTTTCAGTGTGGGTGCCTTCTCCACGTGGTTCCTGGTTTCACTGCAGCTCTGAAGAGAATGTTAGCAAAGAGGTAATCGGGACAGTGCAAACAGTACTCAAAGACAGGGAGAGCAAGCTCTCTCTTGGCACTTTGGATGTGGGACATACAGCGAGATGTTTGCTGCTTTTACATTTGGCTGTTGGGAGATTTACAGCACAAAGATATCTAGTTGATTTGAAGCAGTTCCGAGAAAGTCTAAACATAATCCTCACTTTTCCCTCCTGGCACTTTCCCTGTAGGAGATACCGCAAGACGTTTCTGTATATTGGGCACAGCGCTCTGCAGGGTGTTAG
Organism: Chroicocephalus ridibundus; assembly: GCF_963924245.1. Lineage (NCBI taxonomy): Eukaryota > Metazoa > Chordata > Aves > Charadriiformes > Laridae > Chroicocephalus > Chroicocephalus ridibundus. Next base: position 74,409 of record NW_026961642.1, read on the forward strand.
CAGAGAGTTTCCCGGGACAGTGAAACCCTATATCAGAGACACTGAGAAGAAGCCCCAATGTTCCCTCCAGGCACTTTCAGTGTGGGTGCCTTCTCCACGTGGTTCCTGGTTTCACTGCAGCTCTGAAGAGAATGTTAGCAAAGAGGTAATCGGGACAGAGCAAACAGTACTCAAAGACAGGGAGAGCAAGCTCTCTCTTGGCACTTTGGATGTGGGACATACAGCGAGATGTTTGCTGCTTTTGCGTTTGGCTGTTGGGAGATTTACAGCACAAAGATATCTAGTTGATTTGAAGCAGTTCCGAGAAAGTCTAAACATAATCCTCACTTTTCCCTCCTGGCACTTTCCCTGTAGGAGATACCGCAAGACGTTTCTGTATATTGGGCACAGCGCTCTGCAGGGTGTTAGCAGAGAGTTTCCCGGGACAGTGAAACCCTATATCAGAGACACTGAGAAGAAGCCCCAATGTTCCCTCCAGGCACTTTCAGTGTGGGTGCCTTCTCCACGTGGTTCCTGGTTTCACTGCAGCTCTGAAGAGAATGTTAGCAAAGAGGTAATCGGGACAGTGCAAACAGTACTCAAAGACAGGGAGAGCAAGCTCTACATTACTCTCTTGGCACTTTGGATGTGGGACATACAGCGAGATGTTTGCTGCTTTTGCGTTTGGCTGTTGGGAGATTTACAGCACAAAGATATCTAGTTGATTTGAAGCAGTTCCGAGAAAGTCTAAACATAATCCTCACTTTTCCCTCCTGGCACTTTCCCTGTAGGAGATACCGCAAGACATTTCTGTATATTGGGCACAGCGCTGTGCAGGGTGTTAGCAGAGACTTTCCCGGGACAGTGAAACCCTATGTCAGAGACACTGAGAAGAAGCCCCAACGTTCCCTCCTGGCACTTTCAGTGTGGGTGCCTTCTCCACGTGGTTCCTGGTTTCACTGCAGCTCTGAAGAGAATGTTAGCAAAGAGGTAATCGGGACAGCGCAAACAGTACTCAAAGACAGGGAGAGCAAGCTCTCTCTTGGCACTTTGGATGTGGGACATACAGCGAGATGTTTGCTGCTTTTACATTTGGCTGTTGGGAGATTTACAGCACAAAGATATCTAGTTGATTTGAAGCAGTTCCGAGAAAGTCTAAACATAATCCTCACTTTTCCCTCCTGGCACTTTCCCTGTAGGAGATACCGCAAGACTTTTCTGTATATTGGGCACAGCGCTCTGCAGGGTGTTAGCAGAGAGTTTCCCGGGACAGTGAAACCCTATATCAGAGACACTGAGAAGAAGCCCCAACGTTCCTTCCAGGCACTTTCAGTGTGGGTGCCTTCTCCACGTGGTTCCTGGTTTCACTGCAGCTCTGAAGAGAATGTTAGCAAAGAGGTAATCGGGACAGTGCAAACAGTACTCAAAGACAGGGAGAGCAAGCTCTCTCTTGGCACTTTGGATGTGGGACATACAGCGAGATGTTTGCTGCTTTTGCGTTTGGCTGTTGGGAGATTTACAGCACAAAGATATCTAGTTGATTTGAAGCAGTTCCGAGAAAGTCTAAACATAATCCTCACTTTTCCCTCCTGGCACTTTCCCTGTAGGAGATACCGCAAGACGTTTCTGTATATTGGGCACAGCGCTCTGCAGGGTGTTAGCAGAGAGTTTCCCGGGACAGTGAAACCCTATATCAGAGACACTGAGAAGAAGCCCCAATGTTCCCTCCAGGCACTTTCAGTGTGGGTGCCTTCTCCACGTGGTTCCTGGTTTCACTGCAGCTCTGAAGAGAATGTTAGCAAAGAGGTAATCGGGACAGTGCAAACAGTACTCAAAGACAGGGAGAGCAAGCTCTACATTACTCTCTTGGCACTTTGGATGTGGGACATACAGCGAGATGTTTGCTGCTTTTGCGTTTGGCTGTTGGGAGATTTACAGCACAAAGATATCTAGTTGACTTGAAGCAGTTCCGAGAAAGTCTAAACATAATCCTCACTTTTCCCTCCTGGCACTTTCCCTGTAGGAGATACCGCAAGACGTTTCTGTATATTGGGCACAGCGCTCTGCAGGGTGTTAGCAGAGAGTTTCCCGGGACAGTGAAACCCGACATCAGAGACACTGAGAAGAAGCCCCAACGTTCCTTCCAGGCACTTTCAGTGTGGGTGCCTTCTCCACGTGGTTCCTGGTTTCACTGCAGCTCTGAAGAGAATGTTAGCAAAGAGGTAATCGGGACAGTGCAAACAGTACTCAAAGACAGGGAGAGCAAGCTCTCTCTTGGCACTTTGGATGTGGGACATACAGCGAGATGTTTGCTGCTTTTACATTTGGCTGTTGGGAGATTTACAGCACAAAGATATCTAGTTGATTTGAAGCAGTTCCGAGAAAGTCTAAACATAATCCTCACTTTTCCCTCCTGGCACTTTCCCTGTAGGAGATACCGCAAGACGTTTCTGTATATTGGGCACAGCGCTCTGCAGGGTGTTAGCAGAGAGTTTCCCGGGACAGTGAAACCCTATATCAGAGACACTGAGAAGAAGCCCCAATGTTCCCTCCAGGCACTTTCAGTGTGGGTGCCTTCTCCACGTGGTTCCTGGTTTCACTGCAGCTCTGAAGAGAATGTTAGCAAAGAGGTAATCGGGACAGTGCAAACAGTACTCAAAGACAGGGAGAGCAAGCTCTACATTACTCTCTTGGCACTTTGGATGTGGGACATACAGCGAGATGTTTGCTGCTTTTGCGTTTGGCTGTTGGGAGATTTACAGCACAAAGATATCTAGTTGACTTGAAGCAGTTCCGAGAAAGTCTAAACATAATCCTCACTTTTCCCTCCTGGCACTTTCCCTGTAGGAGATACCGCAAGACGTTTCTGTATATTGGGCACAGCGCTCTGCAGGGTGTTAGCAGAGAGTTTCCCGGGACAGTGAAACCCGACATCAGAGACACTGAGAAGAAGCCCCAACGTTCCTTCCAGGCACTTTCAGTGTGGGTGCCTTCTCCACGTGGTTCCTGGTTTCACTGCAGCTCTGAAGAGAATGTTAGCAAAGAGGTAATCGGGACAGTGCAAACAGTACTCAAAGACAGGGAGAGCAAGCTCTCTCTTGGCACTTTGGATGTGGGACATACAGCGAGATGTTTGCTGCTTTTACATTTGGCTGTTGGGAGATTTACAGCACAAAGATATCTAGTTGATTTGAAGCAGTTCCGAGAAAGTCTAAACATAATCCTCACTTTTCCCTCCTGGCACTTTCCCTGTAGGAGATACCGCAAGACGTTTCTGTATATTGGGCACAGCGCTCTGCAGGGTGTTAGCAGAGAGTTTCCCGGGACAGTGAAACCCTATATCAGAGACACTGAGAAGAAGCCCCAATGTTCCCTCCAGGCACTTTCAGTGTGGGTGCCTTCTCCACGTGGTTCCTGGTTTCACTGCAGCTCTGAAGAGAATGTTAGCAAAGAGGTAATCGGGACAGTGCAAACAGTACTCAAAGACAGGGAGAGCAAGCTCTACATTACTCTCTTGGCACTTTGGATGTGGGACATACAGCGAGATGTTTGCTGCTTTTGCGTTTGGCTGTTGGGAGATTTACAGCACAAAGATATCTAGTTGATTTGAAGCAGTTCCGAGAAAGTCTAAACATAATCCTCACTTTTCCCTCCTGGCACTTTCCCTGTAGGAGATACCGCAAGACATTTCTGTATATTGGGCACAGCGCTGTGCAGGGTGTTAGCAGAGACTTTCCCGGGACAGTGAAACCCTATGTCAGAGACACTGAGAAGAAGCCCCAATGTTCCCTCCAGGCACTTTCAGTGTGGGTGGCTTCTCCACGTGGTTCCTGGTTTCACTGCAGCTCTGAAGAGAATGTTAGCAAAGAGGTAATCGGGACAGTGCAAACAGTACTCAAAGACAGGGAGAGCAAGCTCTCTCTTGGCACTTTGGATGTGGGACATACAGCGAGATGTTTGCTGCTTTTACATTTGGCTGTTGGGAGATTTACAGCACAAAGATATCTAGTTGATTTGAAGCAGTTCCGAGAAAGTCTAAACATAATCCTCACTTTTCCCTCCTGGCACTTTCCCTGTAGGAGATACCGCAAGACGTTTCTGTATATTGGGCACAGCGCTCTGCAGGGTGTTAGCAGAGAGTTTCCCGGGACAGTGAAACCCTATATCAGAGACACTGAGAAGAAGCCCCAATGTTCCCTCCAGGCACTTTCAGTGTGGGTGCCTTCTCCACGTGGTTCCTGGTTTCACTGCAGCTCTGAAGAGAATGTTAGCAAAGAGGTAATCGGGACAGTGCAAACAGTACTCAAAGACAGGGAGAGCAAGCTCTACATTACTCTCTTGGCACTTTGGATGTGGGACATACAGCGAGATGTTTGCTGCTTTTGCGTTTGGCTGTTGGGAGATTTACAGCACAAAGATATCTAGTTGATTTGAAGCAGTTCCGAGAAAGTCTAAACATAATCCTCACTTTTCCCTCCTGGCACTTTCCCTGTAGGAGATACCGCAAGACGTTTCTGTATATTGGGCACAGCGCTCTGCAGGGTGTTAGCAGAGAGTTTCCCGGGACAGTGAAACCCTATATCAGAGACACTGAGAAGAAGTCCCAATGTTCCCTCCAGGCACTTTCAGTGTGGGTGCCTTCTCCACGTGGTTCCTGGTTTCACTGCAGCTCTGAAGAGAATGTTAGCAAAGAGGTAATCAGGACAGCGCAAACAGTACTCAAAGACAGGGAGAGCAAGCTCTCTCTTGGCACTTTGGATGTGGGACATACAGCGAGATGTTTGCTGCTTTTACATTTGGCTGTTGGGAGATTTACAGCACAAAGATATCTAGTTGATTTGAAGCAGTTCCGAGAAAGTCTAAACATAATCCTCACTTTTCCCTCCTGGCACTTTCCCTGTAGGAGATACCGCAAGACGTTTCTGTATATTGGGCACAGCGCTCTGCAGGGTGTTAGCAGAGAGTTTCCCGGGACAGTGAAACCCTATATCAGAGACACTGAGAAGAAGCCCCAATGTTCCCTCCAGGCACTTTCAGTGTGGGTGCCTTCTCCACGTGGTTCCTGGTTTCACTGCAGCTCTGAAGAGAATGTTAGCAAAGAGGTAATCGGGACAGTGCAAACAGTACTCAAAGACAGGGAGAGCAAGCTCTACATTACTCTCTTGGCACTTTGGATGTGGGACATACAGCGAGATGTTTGCTGCTTTTGCGTTTGGCTGTTGGGAGATTTACAGCACAAAGATATCTAGTTGACTTGAAGCAGTTCCGAGAAAGTCTAAACATAATCCTCACTTTTCCCTCCTGGCACTTTCCCTGTAGGAGATACCGCAAGACGTTTCTGTATATTGGGCACAGCGCTCTGCAGGGTGTTAGCAGAGAGTTTCCCGGGACAGTGAAACCCGACATCAGAGACACTGAGAAGAAGCCCCAACGTTCCTTCCAGGCACTTTCAGTGTGGGTGCCTTCTCCACGTGGTTCCTGGTTTCACTGCAGCTCTGAAGAGAATGTTAGCAAAGAGGTAATCGGGACAGTGCAAACAGTACTCAAAGACAGGGAGAGCAAGCTCTCTCTTGGCACTTTGGATGTGGGACATACAGCGAGATGTTTGCTGCTTTTACATTTGGCTGTTGGGAGATTTACAGCACAAAGATATCTAGTTGATTTGAAGCAGTTCCGAGAAAGTCTAAACATAATCCTCACTTTTCCCTCCTGGCACTTTCCCTGTAGGAGATACCGCAAGACGTTTCTGTATATTGGGCACAGCGCTCTGCAGGGTGTTAGCAGAGAGTTTCCCGGGACAGTGAAACCCTATATCAGAGACACTGAGAAGAAGCCCCAACGTTCCTTCCAGGCACTTTCAGTGTGGGTGCCTTCTCCACGTGGTTCCTGGTTTCACTGCAGCTCTGAAGAGAATGTTAGCAAAGAGGTAATCGGGACAGTGCAAACAGTACTCAAAGACAGGGAGAGCAAGCTCTCTCTTGGCACTTTGGATGTGGGACATACAGCGAGATGTTTGCTGCTTTTATATTTGGCTGTTGGGAGATTTACAGCACAAAGATATCTAGTTGATTTGAAGCAGTTCTGAGAAAGTCTAAACATAATCCTCACTTTTCCCTCCTGGCACTTTCCCTGTAGGAGATACCGCAAGACTTTTCTGTATATTGGGCACAGCGCTCTGCAGGGTGTTAGCAGAGAGTTTCCCGGGACAGTGAAACCCTATATCAGAGACACTGAGAAGAAGCCCCAACGTTCCTTCCAGGCACTTTCAGTGTGGGTGCCTTCTCCACGTGGTTCCTGGTTTCACTGCAGCTCTGAAGAGAATGTTACCAAAGAGGTAATCGGGACAGTGCAAACAGTACTCAAAGACAGGGAGAGCAAGCTCTACATTACTCTCTTGGCACTTTGGATGTGGGACATACAGCGAGATGTTTGCTGCTTTTACATTTGGCTGTTGGGAGATTTACAGCACAAAGATATCTAGTTGATTTGAAGCAGTTCCGAGAAAGTCTAAACATAATCCTCACTTTTCCCTCCTGGCACTTTCCCTGTAGGAGATACCGCAAGACGTTTCTGTATATTGGGCACAGCGCTCTGCAGGGTGTTAGCAGAGAGTTTCCCGGGACAGTGAAACCCTATATCAGAGACACTGAGAAGAAGCCCCAATGTTCCCTCCAGGCACTTTCAGTGTGGGTGCCTTCTCCACGTGGTTCCTGGTTTCACTGCAGCTCTGAAGAGAATGTTAGCAAAGAGGTAATCGGGACAGTGCAAACAGTACTCAAAGACAGGGAGAGCAAGCTCTACATTACTCTCTTGGCACTTTGGATGTGGGACATACAGCAAGATGTTTGCTGCTTTTGCGTTTGGCTGTTGGGAGATTTACAGCACAAAGATATCTAGTTGATTTGAAGCAGTTCCGAGAAAGTCTAAACATAATCCTCACTTTTCCCTCCTGGCACTTTCCCTGTAGGAGATACCGCAAGACATTTCTGTATATTGGGCACAGCGCTCTGCAGGGTGTTAGCAGAGACTTTCCCGGGACAGTGAAACCCTATGTCAGAGACACTGAGAAGAAGCCCCAATGTTCCCTCCAGGCACTTTCAGTGTGGGTGGCTTCTCCACGTGGTTCCTGGTTTCACTGCAGCTCTGAAGAGAATGTTAGCAAAGAGGTAATCGGGACAGTGCAAACAGTACTCAAAGACAGGGAGAGCAAGCTCTCTCTTGGCACTTTGGATGTGGGACATACAGCGAGATGTTTGCTGCTTTTACATTTGGCTGTTGGGAGATTTACAGCACAAAGATATCTAGTTGATTTGAAGCAGTTCCGAGAAAGTCTAAACATAATCCTCACTTTTCCCTCCTGGCACTTTCCCTGTAGGAGATACCGCAAGACGTTTCTGTATATTGGGCACAGCGCTCTGCAGGGTGTTAGCAGAGAGTTTCCCGGGACAGTGAAACCCTATATCAGAGACACTGAGAAGAAGCCCCAATGTTCCCTCCAGGCACTTTCAGTGTGGGTGCCTTCTCCACGTGGTTCCTGGTTTCACTGCAGCTCTGAAGAGAATGTTAGCAAAGAGGTAATCGGGACAGTGCAAACAGTACTCAAAGACAGGGAGAGCAAGCTCTACATTACTCTCTTGGCACTTTGGATGTGGGACATACAGCGAGATGTTTGCTGCTTTTGCGTTTGGCTGTTGGGAGATTTACAGCACAAAGATATCTAGTTGATTTGAAGCAGTTCCGAGAAAGTCTAAACATAATCCTCACTTTTCCCTCCTGGCACTTTCCCTGTAGGAGATACCGCAAGACGTTTCTGTATATTGGGCACAGCGCTCTGCAGGGTGTTAGCAGAGAGTTTCCCGGGACAGTGAAACCCTATATCAGAGACACTGAGAAGAAGTCCCAATGTTCCCTCCAGGCACTTTCAGTGTGGGTGCCTTCTCCACGTGGTTCCTGGTTTCACTGCAGCTCTGAAGAGAATGTTAGCAAAGAGGTAATCAGGACAGCGCAAACAGTACTCAAAGACAGGGAGAGCAAGCTCTCTCTTGGCACTTTGGATGTGGGACATACAGCGAGATGTTTGCTGCTTTTACATTTGGCTGTTGGGAGATTTACAGCACAAAGATATCTAGTTGATTTGAAGCAGTTCCGAGAAAGTCTAAACATAATCCTCACTTTTCCCTCCTGGCACTTTCCCTGTAGGAGATACCGCAAGACGTTTCTGTATATTGGGCACAGCGCTCTGCAGGGTGTTAGCAGAGAGTTTCCCGGGACAGTGAAACCCTATATCAGAGACACTGAGAAGAAGCCCCAATGTTCCCTCCAGGCACTTTCAGTGTGGGTGCCTTCTCCACGTGGTTCCTGGTTTCACTGCAGCTCTGAAGAGAATGTTAGCAAAGAGGTAATCGGGACAGTGCAAACAGTACTCAAAGACAGGGAGAGCAAGCTCTACATTACTCTCTTGGCACTTTGGATGTGGGACATACAGCGAGATGTTTGCTGCTTTTGCGTTTGGCTGTTGGGAGATTTACAGCACAAAGATATCTAGTTGACTTGAAGCAGTTCCGAGAAAGTCTAAACATAATCCTCACTTTTCCCTCCTGGCACTTTCCCTGTAGGAGATACCGCAAGACGTTTCTGTATATTGGGCACAGCGCTCTGCAGGGTGTTAGCAGAGAGTTTCCCGGGACAGTGAAACCCGACATCAGAGACACTGAGAAGAAGCCCCAACGTTCCTTCCAGGCACTTTCAGTGTGGGTGCCTTCTCCACGTGGTTCCTGGTTTCACTGCAGCTCTGAAGAGAATGTTAGCAAAGAGGTAATCGGGACAGTGCAAACAGTACTCAAAGACAGGGAGAGCAAGCTCTCTCTTGGCACTTTGGATGTGGGACATACAGCGAGATGTTTGCTGCTTTTACATTTGGCTGTTGGGAGATTTACAGCACAAAGATATCTAGTTGATTTGAAGCAGTTCCGAGAAAGTCTAAACATAATCCTCACTTTTCCCTCCTGGCACTTTCCCTGTAGGAGATACCGCAAGACGTTTCTGTATATTGGGCACAGCGCTCTGCAGGGTGTTAGCAGAGAGTTTCCCGGGACAGTGAAACCCTATATCAGAGACACTGAGAAGAAGCCCCAACGTTCCTTCCAGGCACTTTCAGTGTGGGTGCCTTCTCCACGTGGTTCCTGGTTTCACTGCAGCTCTGAAGAGAATGTTAGCAAAGAGGTAATCGGGACAGTGCAAACAGTACTCAAAGACAGGGAGAGCAAGCTCTCTCTTGGCACTTTGGATGTGGGACATACAGCGAGATGTTTGCTGCTTTTATATTTGGCTGTTGGGAGATTTACAGCACAAAGATATCTAGTTGATTTGAAGCAGTTCTGAGAAAGTCTAAACATAATCCTCACTTTTCCCTCCTGGCACTTTCCCTGTAGGAGATACCGCAAGACTTTTCTGTATATTGGGCACAGCGCTCTGCAGGGTGTTAGCAGAGAGTTTCCCGGGACAGTGAAACCCTATATCAGAGACACTGAGAAGAAGCCCCAACGTTCCTTCCAGGCACTTTCAGTGTGGGTGCCTTCTCCACGTGGTTCCTGGTTTCACTGCAGCTCTGAAGAGAATGTTACCAAAGAGGTAATCGGGACAGTGCAAACAGTACTCAAAGACAGGGAGAGCAAGCTCTACATTACTCTCTTGGCACTTTGGATGTGGGACATACAGCGAGATGTTTGCTGCTTTTACATTTGGCTGTTGGGAGATTTACAGCACAAAGATATCTAGTTGATTTGAAGCAGTTCCGAGAAAGTCTAAACATAATCCTCACTTTTCCCTCCTGGCACTTTCCCTGTAGGAGATACCGCAAGACGTTTCTGTATATTGGGCACAGCGCTCTGCAGGGTGTTAGCAGAGAGTTTCCCGGGACAGTGAAACCCTATATCAGAGACACTGAGAAGAAGCCCCAATGTTCCCTCCAGGCACTTTCAGTGTGGGTGCCTTCTCCACGTGGTTCCTGGTTTCACTGCAGCTCTGAAGAGAATGTTAGCAAAGAGGTAATCGGGACAGTGCAAACAGTACTCAAAGACAGGGAGAGCAAGCTCTACATTACTCTCTTGGCACTTTGGATGTGGGACATACAGCAAGATGTTTGCTGCTTTTGCGTTTGGCTGTTGGGAGATTTACAGCACAAAGATATCTAGTTGATTTGAAGCAGTTCCGAGAAAGTCTAAACATAATCCTCACTTTTCCCTCCTGGCACTTTCCCTGTAGGAGATACCGCAAGACATTTCTGTATATTGGGCACAGCGCTGTGCAGGGTGTTAGCAGGGAGTTTCCCGGGACAGTGAAACCCTATGTCAGAGACACTGAGAAGAAGCCCCAATGTTCCCTCCAGGCACTTTCAGTGTGGGTGCCTTCTCCACGTGGTTCCTGGTTTCACTGCAGCTCTGAAGAGAATGTTAGCAAAAAGGTAATCGGGACAGCGCAAACAGTACTCAAAGACAGGGAGAGCAAGCTCTCTCTTGGCACTTTGGATGTGGGACATACAGCGAGATGTTTGCTGCTTTTACATTTGGCTGTTGGGAGATTTACAGCACAAAGATATCTAGTTGATTTGAAGCAGTTCCGAGAAAGTCTAAACATAATCCTCACTTTTCCCTCCTGGCACTTTCCCTGTAGGAGATACCGCAAGACGTTTCTGTATATTGGGCACAGCGCTCTGCAGGGTGTTAGCAGAGAGTTTCCCGGGACAGTGAAACCCTATATCAGAGACACTGAGAAGAAGCCCCAATGTTCCCTCCAGGCACTTTCAGTGTGGGTGCCTTCTCCACGTGGTTCCTGGTTTCACTGCAGCTCTGAAGAGAATGTTAGCAAAGAGGTAATCGGGACAGTGCAAACAGTACTCAAAGACAGGGAGAGCAAGCTCTACATTACTCTCTTGGCACTTTGGATGTGGGACATACAGCAAGATGTTTGCTGCTTTTGCGTTTGGCTGTTGGGAGATTTACAGCACAAAGATATCTAGTTGATTTGAAGCAGTTCCGAGAAAGTCTAAACATAATCCTCACTTTTCCCTCCTGGCACTTTCCCTGTAGGAGATACCGCAAGACATTTCTGTATATTGGGCACAGCGCTGTGCAGGGTGTTAGCAGGGAGTTTCCCGGGACAGTGAAACCCTATGTCAGAGACACTGAGAAGAAGCCCCAATGTTCCCTCCAGGCACTTTCAGTGTGGGTGGCTTCTCCACGTGGTTCCTGGTTTCACTGCAGCTCTGAAGAGAATGTTAGCAAAAAGGTAATCGGGACAGCGCAAACAGTACTCAAAGACAGGGAGAGCAAGCTCTCTCTTGGCACTTTGGATGTGGGACATACAGCGAGATGTTTGCTGCTTTTACATTTGGCTGTTGGGAGATTTACAGCACAAAGATATCTAGTTGATTTGAAGCAGTTCCGAGAAAGTCTAAACATAATCCTCACTTTTCCCTCCTGGCACTTTCCCTGTAGGAGATACCGCAAGACGTTTCTGTATATTGGGCACAGCGCTCTGCAGGGTGTTAGCAGAGAGTTTCCCGGGACAGTGAAACCCTATATCAGAGACACTGAGAAGAAGCCCCAATGTTCCCTCCAGGCACTTTCAGTGTGGGTGCCTTCTCCACGTGGTTCCTGGTTTCACTGCAGCTCTGAAGAGAATGTTAGCAAAGAGGTAATCGGGACAGTGCAAACAGTACTCAAAGACAGGGAGAGCAAGCTCTACATTACTCTCTTGGCACTTTGGATGTGGGACATACAGCGAGATGTTTGCTGCTTTTGCGTTTGGCTGTTGGGAGATTTACAGCACAAAGATATCTAGTTGACTTGAAGCAGTTCCGAGAAAGTCTAAACATAATCCTCACTTTTCCCTCCTGGCACTTTCCCTGTAGGAGATACCGCAAGACGTTTCTGTATATTGGGCACAGCGCTCTGCAGGGTGTTAGCAGAGAGTTTCCCGGGACAGTGAAACCCGACATCAGAGACACTGAGAAGAAGCCCCAACGTTCCTTCCAGGCACTTTCAGTGTGGGTGCCTTCTCCACGTGGTTCCTGGTTTCACTGCAGCTCTGAAGAGAATGTTAGCAAAGAGGTAATCGGGACAGTGCAAACAGTACTCAAAGACAGGGAGAGCAAGCTCTCTCTTGGCACTTTGGATGTGGGACATACAGCGAGATGTTTGCTGCTTTTACATTTGGCTGTTGGGAGATTTACAGCACAAAGATATCTAGTTGATTTGAAGCAGTTCCGAGAAAGTCTAAACATAATCCTCACTTTTCCCTCCTGGCACTTTCCCTGTAGGAGATACCGCAAGACGTTTCTGTATATTGGGCACAGCGCTCTGCAGGGTGTTAGCAGAGAGTTTCCCGGGACAGTGAAACCCTATATCAGAGACACTGAGAAGAAGCCCCAACGTTCCTTCCAGGCACTTTCAGTGTGGGTGCCTTCTCCACGTGGTTCCTGGTTTCACTGCAGCTCTGAAGAGAATGTTAGCAAAGAGGTAATCGGGACAGTGCAAACAGTACTCAAAGACAGGGAGAGCAAGCTCTCTCTTGGCACTTTGGATGTGGGACATACAGCGAGATGTTTGCTGCTTTTATATTTGGCTGTTGGGAGATTTACAGCACAAAGATATCTAGTTGATTTGAAGCAGTTCTGAGAAAGTCTAAACATAATCCTCACTTTTCCCTCCTGGCACTTTCCCTGTAGGAGATACCGCAAGACTTTTCTGTATATTGGGCACAGCGCTCTGCAGGGTGTTAGCAGAGAGTTTCCCGGGACAGTGAAACCCTATATCAGAGACACTGAGAAGAAGCCCCAACGTTCCTTCCAGGCACTTTCAGTGTGGGTGCCTTCTCCACGTGGTTCCTGGTTTCACTGCAGCTCTGAAGAGAATGTTACCAAAGAGGTAATCGGGACAGTGCAAACAGTACTCAAAGACAGGGAGAGCAAGCTCTACATTACTCTCTTGGCACTTTGGATGTGGGACATACAGCGAGATGTTTGCTGCTTTTACATTTGGCTGTTGGGAGATTTACAGCACAAAGATATCTAGTTGATTTGAAGCAGTTCCGAGAAAGTCTAAACATAATCCTCACTTTTCCCTCCTGGCACTTTCCCTGTAGGAGATACCGCAAGACGTTTCTGTATATTGGGCACAGCGCTCTGCAGGGTGTTAGCAGAGAGTTTCCCGGGACAGTGAAACCCTATATCAGAGACACTGAGAAGAAGCCCCAATGTTCCCTCCAGGCACTTTCAGTGTGGGTGCCTTCTCCACGTGGTTCCTGGTTTCACTGCAGCTCTGAAGAGAATGTTAGCAAAGAGGTAATCGGGACAGTGCAAACAGTACTCAAAGACAGGGAGAGCAAGCTCTACATTACTCTCTTGGCACTTTGGATGTGGGACATACAGCAAGATGTTTGCTGCTTTTGCGTTTGGCTGTTGGGAGATTTACAGCACAAAGATATCTAGTTGATTTGAAGCAGTTCCGAGAAAGTCTAAACATAATCCTCACTTTTCCCTCCTGGCACTTTCCCTGTAGGAGATACCGCAAGACATTTCTGTATATTGGGCACAGCGCTCTGCAGGGTGTTAGCAGAGACTTTCCCGGGACAGTGAAACCCTATGTCAGAGACACTGAGAAGAAGCCCCAATGTTCCCTCCAGGCACTTTCAGTGTGGGTGGCTTCTCCACGTGGTTCCTGGTTTCACTGCAGCTCTGAAGAGAATGTTAGCAAAGAGGTAATCGGGACAGTGCAAACAGTACTCAAAGACAGGGAGAGCAAGCTCTCTCTTGGCACTTTGGATGTGGGACATACAGCGAGATGTTTGCTGCTTTTACATTTGGCTGTTGGGAGATTTACAGCACAAAGATATCTAGTTGATTTGAAGCAGTTCCGAGAAAGTCTAAACATAATCCTCACTTTTCCCTCCTGGCACTTTCCCTGTAGGAGATACCGCAAGACGTTTCTGTATATTGGGCACAGCGCTCTGCAGGGTGTTAGCAGAGAGTTTCCCGGGACAGTGAAACCCTATATCAGAGACACTGAGAAGAAGCCCCAATGTTCCCTCCAGGCACTTTCAGTGTGGGTGCCTTCTCCACGTGGTTCCTGGTTTCACTGCAGCTCTGAAGAGAATGTTAGCAAAGAGGTAATCGGGACAGTGCAAACAGTACTCAAAGACAGGGAGAGCAAGCTCTACATTACTCTCTTGGCACTTTGGATGTGGGACATACAGCGAGATGTTTGCTGCTTTTGCGTTTGGCTGTTGGGAGATTTACAGCACAAAGATATCTAGTTGATTTGAAGCAGTTCCGAGAAAGTCTAAACATAATCCTCACTTTTCCCTCCTGGCACTTTCCCTGTAGGAGATACCGCAAGACGTTTCTGTATATTGGGCACAGCGCTCTGCAGGGTGTTAGCAGAGAGTTTCCCGGGACAGTGAAACCCTATATCAGAGACACTGAGAAGAAGTCCCAATGTTCCCTCCAGGCACTTTCAGTGTGGGTGCCTTCTCCACGTGGTTCCTGGTTTCACTGCAGCTCTGAAGAGAATGTTAGCAAAGAGGTAATCAGGACAGCGCAAACAGTACTCAAAGACAGGGAGAGCAAGCTCTCTCTTGGCACTTTGGATGTGGGACATACAGCGAGATGTTTGCTGCTTTTACATTTGGCTGTTGGGAGATTTACAGCACAAAGATATCTAGTTGATTTGAAGCAGTTCCGAGAAAGTCTAAACATAATCCTCACTTTTCCCTCCTGGCACTTTCCCTGTAGGAGATACCGCAAGACGTTTCTGTATATTGGGCACAGCGCTCTGCAGGGTGTTAGCAGAGAGTTTCCCGGGACAGTGAAACCCTATATCAGAGACACTGAGAAGAAGCCCCAATGTTCCCTCCAGGCACTTTCAGTGTGGGTGCCTTCTCCACGTGGTTCCTGGTTTCACTGCAGCTCTGAAGAGAATGTTAGCAAAGAGGTAATCGGGACAGTGCAAACAGTACTCAAAGACAGGGAGAGCAAGCTCTACATTACTCTCTTGGCACTTTGGATGTGGGACATACAGCGAGATGTTTGCTGCTTTTGCGTTTGGCTGTTGGGAGATTTACAGCACAAAGATATCTAGTTGACTTGAAGCAGTTCCGAGAAAGTCTAAACATAATCCTCACTTTTCCCTCCTGGCACTTTCCCTGTAGGAGATACCGCAAGACGTTTCTGTATATTGGGCACAGCGCTCTGCAGGGTGTTAGCAGAGAGTTTCCCGGGACAGTGAAACCCGACATCAGAGACACTGAGAAGAAGCCCCAACGTTCCTTCCAGGCACTTTCAGTGTGGGTGCCTTCTCCACGTGGTTCCTGGTTTCACTGCAGCTCTGAAGAGAATGTTAGCAAAGAGGTAATCGGGACAGTGCAAACAGTACTCAAAGACAGGGAGAGCAAGCTCTCTCTTGGCACTTTGGATGTGGGACATACAGCGAGATGTTTGCTGCTTTTACATTTGGCTGTTGGGAGATTTACAGCACAAAGATATCTAGTTGATTTGAAGCAGTTCCGAGAAAGTCTAAACATAATCCTCACTTTTCCCTCCTGGCACTTTCCCTGTAGGAGATACCGCAAGACGTTTCTGTATATTGGGCACAGCGCTCTGCAGGGTGTTAGCAGAGAGTTTCCCGGGACAGTGAAACCCTATATCAGAGACACTGAGAAGAAGCCCCAACGTTCCTTCCAGGCACTTTCAGTGTGGGTGCCTTCTCCACGTGGTTCCTGGTTTCACTGCAGCTCTGAAGAGAATGTTAGCAAAGAGGTAATCGGGACAGTGCAAACAGTACTCAAAGACAGGGAGAGCAAGCTCTCTCTTGGCACTTTGGATGTGGGACATACAGCGAGATGTTTGCTGCTTTTATATTTGGCTGTTGGGAGATTTACAGCACAAAGATATCTAGTTGATTTGAAGCAGTTCTGAGAAAGTCTAAACATAATCCTCACTTTTCCCTCCTGGCACTTTCCCTGTAGGAGATACCGCAAGACTTTTCTGTATATTGGGCACAGCGCTCTGCAGGGTGTTAGCAGAGAGTTTCCCGGGACAGTGAAACCCTATATCAGAGACACTGAGAAGAAGCCCCAACGTTCCTTCCAGGCACTTTCAGTGTGGGTGCCTTCTCCACGTGGTTCCTGGTTTCACTGCAGCTCTGAAGAGAATGTTACCAAAGAGGTAATCGGGACAGTGCAAACAGTACTCAAAGACAGGGAGAGCAAGCTCTACATTACTCTCTTGGCACTTTGGATGTGGGACATACAGCGAGATGTTTGCTGCTTTTACATTTGGCTGTTGGGAGATTTACAGCACAAAGATATCTAGTTGATTTGAAGCAGTTCCGAGAAAGTCTAAACATAATCCTCACTTTTCCCTCCTGGCACTTTCCCTGTAGGAGATACCGCAAGACGTTTCTGTATATTGGGCACAGCGCTCTGCAGGGTGTTAGCAGAGAGTTTCCCGGGACAGTGAAACCCTATATCAGAGACACTGAGAAGAAGCCCCAATGTTCCCTCCAGGCACTTTCAGTGTGGGTGCCTTCTCCACGTGGTTCCTGGTTTCACTGCAGCTCTGAAGAGAATGTTAGCAAAGAGGTAATCGGGACAGTGCAAACAGTACTCAAAGACAGGGAGAGCAAGCTCTACATTACTCTCTTGGCACTTTGGATGTGGGACATACAGCAAGATGTTTGCTGCTTTTGCGTTTGGCTGTTGGGAGATTTACAGCACAAAGATATCTAGTTGATTTGAAGCAGTTCCGAGAAAGTCTAAACATAATCCTCACTTTTCCCTCCTGGCACTTTCCCTGTAGGAGATACCGCAAGACATTTCTGTATATTGGGCACAGCGCTGTGCAGGGTGTTAGCAGGGAGTTTCCCGGGACAGTGAAACCCTATGTCAGAGACACTGAGAAGAAGCCCCAATGTTCCCTCCAGGCACTTTCAGTGTGGGTGGCTTCTCCACGTGGTTCCTGGTTTCACTGCAGCTCTGAAGAGAATGTTAGCAAAAAGGTAATCGGGACAGCGCAAACAGTACTCAAAGACAGGGAGAGCAAGCTCTCTCTTGGCACTTTGGATGTGGGACATACAGCGAGATGTTTGCTGCTTTTACATTTGGCTGTTGGGAGATTTACAGCACAAAGATATCTAGTTGATTTGAAGCAGTTCCGAGAAAGTCTAAACATAATCCTCACTTTTCCCTCCTGGCACTTTCCCTGTAGGAGATACCGCAAGACTTTTCTGTATATTGGGCACAGCGCTCTGCAGGGTGTTAGCAGAGAGTTTCCCGGGACAGTGAAACCCTATATCAGAGACACTGAGAAGAAGCCCCAACGTTCCTTCCAGGCACTTTCAGTGTGGGTGCCTTCTCCACGTGGTTCCTGGTTTCACTGCAGCTCTGAAGAGAATGTTAGCAAAGAGGTAATCGGGACAGTGCAAACAGTACTCAAAGACAGGGAGAGCAAGCTCTACATTACTCTCTTGGCACTTTGGATGTGGGACATACAGCGAGATGTTTGCTGCTTTTGCGTTTGGCTGTTGGGAGATTTACAGCACAAAGATATCTAGTTGATTTGAAGCAGTTCCGAGAAAGTCTAAGCATAATCCTCACTTTTCCCTCATGGCACTTTCCCTGTAGGGGATACCGCAAGACATTTCTGTATATTGGGCACAGCGCTCTGCAGGGTGTTAGCAGAGACTTTCCCGGGACAGTGAAACCCTATGTCAGAGACACTGAGAAGAAGCCCCAATGTTCCCTCCAGGCACTTTCAGTGTGGGTGCCTTCTCCACGTGGTTCCTGGTTTCACTGCAGCTCTGAAGAGAATGTTAGCAAAGAGGTAATCGGGACAGTGCAAACAGTACTCAAAGACAGGGAGAGCAAGCTCTCTCTTGGCACTTTGGATGTGGGACATACAGCGAGATGTTTGCTGCTTTTACATTTGGCTGTTGGGAGATTTACAGCACAAAGATATCTAGTTGATTTGAAGCAGTTCCGAGAAAGTCTAAACATAATCCTCACTTTTCCCTCCTGGCACTTTCCCTGTAGGAGATACCGCAAGACGTTTCTGTATATTGGGCACAGCGCTCTGCAGGGTGTTAGCAGAGAGTTTCCCGGGACAGTGAAACCCTATATCAGAGACACTGAGAAGAAGCCCCAACGTTCCTTCCAGGCACTTTCAGTGTGGGTGCCTTCTCCACGTGGTTCCTGGTTTCACTGCAGCTCTGAAGAGAATGTTAGCAAAGAGGTAATCGGGACAGTGCAAACAGTACTCAAAGACAGGGAGAGCAAGCTCTCTCTTGGCACTTTGGATGTGGGACATACAGCGAGATGTTTGCTGCTTTTACATTTGGCTGTTGGGAGATTTACAGCACAAAGATATCTAGTTGATTTGAAGCAGTTCCGAGAAAGTCTAAACATAATCCTCACTTTTCCCTCCTGGCACTTTCCCTGTAGGAGATACCGCAAGACGTTTCTGTATATTGGGCACAGCGCTCTGCAGAGTGTTAGCAGAGAGTTTCCCGGGACAGTGAAACCCTATATCAGAGACACTGAGAAGAAGCCCCAATGTTCCCTCCAGGCACTTTCAGTGTGGGTGCCTTCTCCACGTGGTTCCTGGTTTCACTGCAGCTCTGAAGAGAATGTTAGCAAAGAGGTAATCGGGACAGTGCAAACAGTACTCAAAGACAGGGAGAGCAAGCTCTCTCTTGGCACTTTGGATGTGGGACATACAGCGAGATGTTTGCTGCTTTTACATTTGGCTGTTGGGAGATTTACAGCACAAAGATATCTAGTTGATTTGAAGCAGTTCCGAGAAAGTCTAAACATAATCCTCACTTTTCCCTCCTGGCACTTTCCCTGTAGGAGATACCGCAAGACGTTTCTGTATATTGGGCACAGCGCTCTGCAGGGTGTTAGCAGAGAGTTTCCCGGGACAGTGAAACCCTATATCAGAGACACTGAGAAGAAGTCCCAATGTTCCCTCCAGGCACTTTCAGTGTGGGTGCCTTCTCCACGTGGTTCCTGGTTTCACTGCAGCTCTGAAGAGAATGTTAGCAAAGAGGTAATCGGGACAGAGCAAACAGTACTCAAAGACAGGGAGAGCAAGCTCTCTCTTGGCACTTTGGATGTGGGACATACAGCGAGATGTTTGCTGCTTTTGCGTTTGGCTGTTGGGAGATTTACAGCACAAAGATATCTAGTTGATTTGAAGCAGTTCCGAGAAAGTCTAAACATAATCCTCACTTTTCCCTCCTGGCACTTTCCCTGTAGGAGATACCGCAAGACGTTTCTGTATATTGGGCACAGCGCTGTGCAGGGTGTTAGCAGAGAGTTTCCCGGGACAGTGAAACCCTATATCAGAGACACTGAGAAGAAGCCCCAATGTTCCCTCCAGGCACTTTCAGTGTGGGTGCCTTCTCCACGTGGTTCCTGGTTTCACTGCAGCTCTGAAGAGAATGTTAGCAAAGAGGTAATCGGGACAGTGCAAACAGTACTCAAAGACAGGGAGAGCAAGCTCTACATTACTCTCTTGGCACTTTGGATGTGGGACATACAGCGAGATGTTTGCTGCTTTTGCGTTTGGCTGTTGGGAGATTTACAGCACAAAGATATCTAGTTGATTTGAAGCAGTTCCGAGAAAGTCTAAACATAATCCTCACTTTTCCCTCCTGGCACTTTCCCTGTAGGAGATACCGCAAGACATTTCTGTATATTGGGCACAGCGCTGTGCAGGGTGTTAGCAGAGACTTTCCCGGGACAGTGAAACCCTATGTCAGAGACACTGAGAAGAAGCCCCAATGTTCCCTCCAGGCACTTTCAGTGTGGGTGCCTTCTCCACGTGGTTCCTGGTTTCACTGCAGCTCTGAAGAGAATGTTAGCAAAGAGGTAATCGGGACAGCGCAAACAGTACTCAAAGACAGGGAGAGCAAGCTCTCTCTTGGCACTTTGGATGTGGGACATACAGCGAGATGTTTGCTGCTTTTACATTTGGCTGTTGGGAGATTTACAGCACAAAGATATCTAGTTGATTTGAAGCAGTTCCGAGAAAGTCTAAACATAATCCTCACTTTTCCCTCCTGGCACTTTCCCTGTAGGAGATACCGCAAGACTTTTCTGTATATTGGGCACAGCGCTCTGCAGGGTGTTAGCAGAGAGTTTCCCGGGACAGTGAAACCCTATATCAGAGACACTGAGAAGAAGCCCCAACGTTCCTTCCAGGCACTTTCAGTGTGGGTGCCTTCTCCACGTGGTTCCTGGTTTCACTGCAGCTCTGAAGAGAATGTTAGCAAAGAGGTAATCGGGACAGTGCAAACAGTACTCAAAGACAGGGAGAGCAAGCTCTCTCTTGGCACTTTGGATGTGGGACATACAGCGAGATGTTTGCTGCTTTTGCGTTTGGCTGTTGGGAGATTTACAGCACAAAGATATCTAGTTGATTTGAAGCAGTTCCGAGAAAGTCTAAACATAATCCTCACTTTTCCCTCCTGGCACTTTCCCTGTAGGAGATACCGCAAGACGTTTCTGTATATTGGGCACAGCGCTGTGCAGGGTGTTAGCAGAGAGTTTCCCGGGACAGTGAAACCCTATATCAGAGACACTGAGAAGAAGCCCCAATGTTCCCTCCAGGCACTTTCAGTGTGGGTGCCTTCTCCACGTGGTTCCTGGTTTCACTGCAGCTCTGAAGAGAATGTTAGCAAAGAGGTAATCGGGACAGTGCAAACAGTACTCAAAGACAGGGAGAGCAAGCTCTACATTACTCTCTTGGCACTTTGGATGTGGGACATACAGCGAGATGTTTGCTGCTTTTACATTTGGCTGTTGGGAGATTTACAGCACAAAGATATCTAGTTGACTTGAAGCAGTTCCGAGAAAGTCTAAACATAATCCTCACTTTTCCCTCCTGGCACTTTCCCTGTAGGAGATACCGCAAGACGTTTCTGTATATTGGGCACAGCGCTCTGCAGGGTGTTAGCAGAGAGTTTCCCGGGACAGTGAAACCCGACATCAGAGACACTGAGAAGAAGCCCCAACGTTCCTTCCAGGCACTTTCAGTGTGGGTGCCTTCTCCACGTGGTTCCTGGTTTCACTGCAGCTCTGAAGAGAATGTTAGCAAAGAGGTAATCGGGACAGTGCAAACAGTACTCAAAGACAGGGAGAGCAAGCTCTCTCTTGGCACTTTGGATGTGGGACATACAGCGAGATGTTTGCTGCTTTTACATTTGGCTGTTGGGAGATTTACAGCACAAAGATATCTAGTTGATTTGAAGCAGTTCCGAGAAAGTCTAAACATAATCCTCACTTTTCCCTCCTGGCACTTTCCCTGTAGGAGATACCGCAAGACGTTTCTGTATATTGGGCACAGCGCTCTGCAGGGTGTTAGCAGAGAGTTTCCCGGGACAGTGAAACCCTATATCAGAGACACTGAGAAGAAGCCCCAATGTTCCCTCCAGGCACTTTCAGTGTGGGTGCCTTCTCCACGTGGTTCCTGGTTTCACTGCAGCTCTGAAGAGAATGTTAGCAAAGAGGTAATCGGGACAGTGCAAACAGTACTCAAAGACAGGGAGAGCAAGCTCTACATTACTCTCTTGGCACTTTGGATGTGGGACATACAGCGAGATGTTTGCTGCTTTTGCGTTTGGCTGTTGGGAGATTTACAGCACAAAGATATCTAGTTGATTTGAAGCAGTTCCGAGAAAGTCTAAACATAATCCTCACTTTTCCCTCCTGGCACTTTCCCTGTAGGAGATACCGCAAGACATTTCTGTATATTGGGCACAGCGCTGTGCAGGGTGTTAGCAGAGACTTTCCCGGGACAGTGAAACCCTATGTCAGAGACACTGAGAAGAAGCCCCAATGTTCCCTCCAGGCACTTTCAGTGTGGGTGGCTTCTCCACGTGGTTCCTGGTTTCACTGCAGCTCTGAAGAGAATGTTAGCAAAGAGGTAATCGGGACAGTGCAAACAGTACTCAAAGACAGGGAGAGCAAGCTCTCTCTTGGCACTTTGGATGTGGGACATACAGCGAGATGTTTGCTGCTTTTACATTTGGCTGTTGGGAGATTTACAGCACAAAGATATCTAGTTGATTTGAAGCAGTTCCGAGAAAGTCTAAACATAATCCTCACTTTTCCCTCCTGGCACTTTCCCTGTAGGAGATACCGCAAGACGTTTCTGTATATTGGGCACAGCGCTCTGCAGGGTGTTAGCAGAGAGTTTCCCGGGACAGTGAAACCCTATATCAGAGACACTGAGAAGAAGCCCCAATGTTCCCTCCAGGCACTTTCAGTGTGGGTGCCTTCTCCACGTGGTTCCTGGTTTCACTGCAGCTCTGAAGAGAATGTTAGCAAAGAGGTAATCGGGACAGTGCAAACAGTACTCAAAGACAGGGAGAGCAAGCTCTACATTACTCTCTTGGCACTTTGGATGTGGGACATACAGCGAGATGTTTGCTGCTTTTGCGTTTGGCTGTTGGGAGATTTACAGCACAAAGATATCTAGTTGATTTGAAGCAGTTCCGAGAAAGTCTAAACATAATCCTCACTTTTCCCTCCTGGCACTTTCCCTGTAGGAGATACCGCAAGACGTTTCTGTATATTGGGCACAGCGCTCTGCAGGGTGTTAGCAGAGAGTTTCCCGGGACAGTGAAACCCTATATCAGAGACACTGAGAAGAAGCCCCAACGTTCCTTCCAGGCACTTCCAGTGTGGGTGCCTTCTCCACGTGGTTCCTGGTTTCACTGCAGCTCTGAAGAGAATGTTAGCAAAGAGGTAATCGGGACAGTGCAAACAGTACTCAAAGACAGGGAGAGCAAGCTCTACATTACTCTCTTGGCACTTTGGATGTGGGACATACAGCGAGATGTTTGCTGCTTTTGCGTTTGGCTGTTGGGAGATTTACAGCACAAAGATATCTAGTTGATTTGAAGCAGTTCCGAGAAAGTCTAAACATAATCCTCACTTTTCCCTCCTGGCACTTTCCCTGTAGGAGATACCGCAAGACGTTTCTGTATATTGGGCACAGCGCTCTGCAGGGTGTTAGCAGAGAGTTTCCCGGGACAGTGAAACCCTATATCAGAGACACTGAGAAGAAGCCCCAATGTTCCCTCCAGGCACTTTCAGTGTGGGTGCCTTCTCCACGTGGTTCCTGGTTTCACTGCAGCTCTGAAGAGAATGTTAGCAAAGAGGTAATCGGGACAGTGCAAACAGTACTCAAAGACAGGGAGAGCAAGCTCTACATTACTCTCTTGGCACTTTGGATGTGGGACATACAGCGAGATGTTTGCTGCTTTTGCGTTTGGCTGTTGGGAGATTTACAGCACAAATATATCTAGTTGATTTGAAGCAGTTCCGAGAAAGTCTAAACATAATCCTCACTTTTCCCTCCTGGCACTTTCCCTGTAGGAGATACCGCAAGACGTTTCTGTATATTGGGCACAGCGCTCTGCAGGGTGTTAGCAGAGAGTTTCCCGGGACAGTGAAACCCTATATCAGAGACACTGAGAAGAAGTCCCAATGTTCCCTCCAGGCACTTTCAGTGTGGGTGCCTTCTCCACGTGGTTCCTGGTTTCACTGCAGCTCTGAAGAGAATGTTAGCAAAGAGGTAATCGGGACAGCGCAAACAGTACTCAAAGACAGGGAGAGCAAGCTCTCTCTTGGCACTTTGGATGTGGGACATACAGCGAGATGTTTGCTGCTTTTACATTTGGCTGTTGGGAGATTTACAGCACAAAGATATCTAGTTGATTTGAAGCAGTTCCGAGAAAGTCTAAACATAATCCTCACTTTTCCCTCCTGGCACTTTCCCTGTAGGAGATACCGCAAGACTTTTCTGTATATTGGGCACAGCGCTCTGCAGGGTGTTAGCAGAGAGTTTCCCGGGACAGTGAAACCCTATATCAGAGACACTGAGAAGAAGCCCCAACGTTCCTTCCAGGCACTTTCAGTGTGGGTGCCTTCTCCACGTGGTTCCTGGTTTCACTGCAGCTCTGAAGAGAATGTTAGCAAAGAGGTAATCGGGACAGTGCAAACAGTACTCAAAGACAGGGAGAGCAAGCTCTACATTACTCTCTTGGCACTTTGGATGTGGGACATACAGCGAGATGTTTGCTGCTTTTGCGTTTGGCTGTTGGGAGATTTACAGCACAAAGATATCTAGTTGATTTGAAGCAGTTCCGAGAAAGTCTAAACATAATCCTCACTTTTCCCTCCTGGCACTTTCCCTGTAGGAGATACCGCAAGACGTTTCTGTATATTGGGCACAGCGCTCTGCAGGGTGTTAGCAGAGAGTTTCCCGGGACAGTGAAACCCTATATCAGAGACACTGAGAAGAAGCCCCAATGTTCCCTCCAGGCACTTTCAGTGTGGGTGCCTTCTCCACGTGGTTCCTGGTTTCACTGCAGCTCTGAAGAGAATGTTAGCAAAGAGGTAATCGGGACAGTGCAAACAGTACTCAAAGACAGGGAGAGCAAGCTCTACATTACTCTCTTGGCACTTTGGATGTGGGACATACAGCGAGATGTTTGCTGCTTTTGCGTTTGGCTGTTGGGAGATTTACAGCACAAAGATATCTAGTTGATTTGAAGCAGTTCCGAGAAAGTCTAAACATAATCCTCACTTTTCCCTCCTGGCACTTTCCCTGTAGGAGATACCGCAAGACGTTTCTGTATATTGGGCACAGCGCTCTGCAGGGTGTTAGCAGAGAGTTTCCCGGGACAGTGAAACCCGACATCAGAGACACTGAGAAGAAGCCCCAACGTTCCTTCCAGGCACTTTCAGTGTGGGTGCCTTCTCCACGTGGTTCCTGGTTTCACTGCAGCTCTGAAGAGAATGTTAGCAAAGAGGTAATCGGGACAGTGCAAACAGTACTCAAAGACAGGGAGAGCAAGCTCTCTCTTGGCACTTTGGATGTGGGACATACAGCGAGATGTTTGCTGCTTTTACATTTGGCTGTTGGGAGATTTACAGCACAAAGATATCTAGTTGATTTGAAGCAGTTCCGAGAAAGTCTAAACATAATCCTCACTTTTCCCTCCTGGCACTTTCCCTGTAGGAGATACCGCAAGACGTTTCTGTATATTGGGCACAGCGCTCTGCAGGGTGTTAGCAGAGAGTTTCCCGGGACAGTGAAACCCTATATCAGAGACACTGAGAAGAAGCCCCAATGTTCCCTCCAGGCACTTTCAGTGTGGGTGCCTTCTCCACGTGGTTCCTGGTTTCACTGCAGCTCTGAAGAGAATGTTAGCAAAGAGGTAATCGGGACAGTGCAAACAGTACTCAAAGACAGGGAGAGCAAGCTCTACATTACTCTCTTGGCACTTTGGATGTGGGACATACAGCGAGATGTTTGCTGCTTTTGCGATTGGCTGTTGGGAGATTTACAGCACAAAGATATCTAGTTGATTTGAAGCAGTTCCGAGAAAGTCTAAACATAATCCTCACTTTTCCCTCCTGGCACTTTCCCTGTAGGAGATACCGCAAGACATTTCTGTATATTGGGCACAGCGCTGTGCAGGGTGTTGGCAGAGACTTTCCCGGGACAGTGAAACCCTATGTCAGAGACACTGAGAAGAAGCCCCAATGTTCCCTCCAGGCACTTTCAGTGTGGGTGGCTTCTCCACGTGGTTCCTGGTTTCACTGCAGCTCTGAAGAGAATGTTAGCAAAGAGGTAATCGGGACAGCGCAAACAGTACTCAAAGACAGGGAGAGCAAGCTCTCTCTTGGCACTTTGGATGTGGGACATACAGCGAGATGTTTGCTGCTTTTACATTTGGCTGTTGGGAGATTTACAGCACAAAGATATCTAGTTGATTTGAAGCAGTTCCGAGAAAGTCTAAACATAATCCTCACTTTTCCCTCCTGGCACTTTCCCTGTAGGAGATACCGCAAGACTTTTCTGTATATTGGGCACAGCGCTCTGCAGGGTGTTAGCAGAGAGTTTCCCGGGACAGTGAAACCCTATATCAGAGACACTGAGAAGAAGCCCCAATGTTCCCTCCAGGCACTTTCAGTGTGGGTGCCTTCTCCACGTGGTTCCTGGTTTCACTGCAGCTCTGAAGAGAATGTTAGCAAAGAGGTAATCGGGACAGTGCAAACAGTACTCAAAGACAGGGAGAGCAAGCTCTACATTACTCTCTTGGCACTTTGGATGTGGGACATACAGCGAGATGTTTGCTGCTTTTGCGTTTGGCTGTTGGGAGATTTACAGCACAAAGATATCTAGTTGATTTGAAGCAGTTCCGAGAAAGTCTAAACATAATCCTCACTTTTCCCTCCTGGCACTTTCCCTGTAGGAGATACCGCAAGACGTTTCTGTATATTGGGCACAGCGCTGTGCAGGGTGTTAGCAGAGACTTTCCCGGGACAGTGAAACCCTATGTCAGAGACACTGAGAAGAAGCCCCAATGTTCCCTCCAGGCACTTTCAGTGTGGGTGCCTTCTCCACGTGGTTCCTGGTTTCACTGCAGCTCTGAAGAGAATGTTAGCAAAGAGGTAATCGGGACAGTGCAAACAGTACTCAAAGACAGGGAGAGCAAGCTCTACATTACTCTCTTGGCACTTTGGATGTGGGACATACAGCGAGATGTTTGCTGCTTTTGCGTTTGGCTGTTGGGAGATTTACAGCACAAAGATATCTAGTTGATTTGAAGCAGTTCCGAGAAAGTCTAAACATAATCCTCACTTTTCCCTCCTGGCACTTTCCCTGTAGGGGATACCGCAAGACATTTCTGTATATAGGGCACAGCGCTCTGCAGGGTGTTAGCAGAGACTTTCCCGGGACAGTGAAACCCTATATCAGAGACACTGAGAAGAAGCCCCAATGTTCCCTCCAGGCACTTTCAGTGTGGGTGGCTTCTCCACGTGGTTCCTGGTTTCACTGCAGCTCTGAAGAGAATGTTAGCAAAGAGGTAATCGGGACAGCGCAAACAGTACTCAAAGACAGGGAGAGCAAGCTCTCTCTTGGCACTTTGGATGTGGGACATACAGCGAGATGTTTGCTGCTTTTACATTTGGCTGTTGGGAGATTTACAGCACAAAGATATCTAGTTGATTTGAAGCAGTTCCGAGAAAGTCTAAACATAATCCTCACTTTTCCCTCCTGGCACTTTCCCTGTAGGAGATACCGCAAGACGTTTCTGTATATTGGGCACAGCGCTCCGCAGGGTGTTAGCAGAGACTTTCCCGGGACAGTGAAACCCTATATCAGAGACACTGAGAAGAAGCCCCAATGTTCCCTCCAGGCACTTTCAGTGTGGGTGCCTTCTCCACGTGGTTCCTGGTTTCACTGCAGCTCTGAAGAGAATGTTAGCAAAGAGGTAATCGGGACAGTGCAAACAGTACTCAAAGACAGGGAGAGCAAGCTCTCTCTTGGCACTTTGGATGTGGGACATACAGCGAGATGTTTGCTGCTTTTGCGTTTGGCTGTTGGGAGATTTACAGCACAAAGATACCTACTTGATTTGAAGCAGTTCCGAGAAAGTCTAAACATAATCCTCACTTTTCCCTCCTGGCACTTTCCCTGTAGGAGATACCGCAAGACGTTTCTGTATATTGGGCACAGCGCTGTGCAGGGTGTTAGCAGAGAGTTTCCCGGGACAGTGAAACCCTATATCAGAGACACTGAGAAGAAGCCCCAACGTTCCTTCCAGGCACTTTCAGTGTGGGTGCCTTCTCCACGTGGTTCCTGGTTTCACTGCAGCTCTGAAGAGAATGTTAGCAAAGAGGTAATCGGGACAGTGCAAACAGTACTCAAAGACAGGGAGAGCAAGCTCTCTCTTGGCACTTTGGATGTGGGACATACAGCGAGATGTTTGCTGCTTTTACATTTGGCTGTTGGGAGATTTACAGCACAAAGATATCTAGTTGATTTGAAGCAGTTCCGAGAAAGTCTAAACATAATCCTCACTTTTCCCTCCTGGCACTTTCCCTGTAGGAGATACCGCAAGACGTTTCTGTATATTGGGCACAGCGCTCTGCAGGGTGTTAGCAGAGAGTTTCCCGGGACAGTGAAACCCTATATCAGAGACACTGAGAAGAAGCCCCAATGTTCCCTCCAGGCACTTTCAGTGTGGGTGCCTTCTCCACGTGGTTCCTGGTTTCACTGCAGCTCTGAAGAGAATGTTAGCAAAGAGGTAATCGGGACAGTGCAAACAGTACTCAAAGACAGGGAGAGCAAGCTCTACATTACTCTCTTGGCACTTTGGATGTGGGACATACAGCGAGATGTTTGCTGCTTTTACATTTGGCTGTTGGGAGATTTACAGCACAAAGATATCTAGTTGATTTGAAGCAGTTCCGAGAAAGTCTAAGCATAATCCTCACTTTTCCCTCCTGGCACTTTCCCTGTAGGGGATACCGCAAGACATTTCTGTATATTGGGCACAGCGCTGTGCAGGGTGTTAGCAGAGACTCTCCCGGGACAGTGAAACCCTATGTCAGAGACACTGAGAAGAAGCCCCAATGTTCCCTCCAGGCACTTTCAGTGTGGGTGCCTTCTCCACGTGGTTCCTGGTTTCACTGCAGCTCTGAGGAGAATGTTAGCAAAGAGGTAATCGGGACAGCGCAAACAGTACTCAAAGACAGGGAGAGCAAGCTCTCTCTTGGCACTTTGGATGTGGGACATACAGCGAGATGTTTGCTGCTTTTACATTTGGCTGTTGGGAGATTTACAGCACAAAGATATCTAGTTGATTTGAAGCAGTTCCGAGAAAGTCTAAACATAATCCTCACTTTTCCCTCCTGGCACTTTCCCTGTAGGAGATACCGCAAGACTTTTCTGTATATTGGGCACAGCGCTCTGCAGGGTGTTAGCAGAGAGTTTCCCGGGACAGTGAAACCCTATATCAGAGACACTGAGAAGAAGCCCCAACGTTCCTTCCAGGCACTTTCAGTGTGGGTGCCTTCTCCACGTGGTTCCTGGTTTCACTGCAGCTCTGAAGAGAATGTTAGCAAAGAGGTAATCGGGACAGTGCAAACAGTACTCAAAGACAGGGAGAGCAAGCTCTCTCTTGGCACTTTGGATGTGGGACATACAGCGAGATGTTTGCTGCTTTTACATTTGGCTGTTGGGAGATTTACAGCACAAAGATATCTAGTTGATTTGAAGCAGTTCCGAGAAAGTCTAAACATAATCCTCACTTTTCCCTCCTGGCACTTTCCCTGTAGGAGATACCGCAAGACGTTTCTGTATATTGGGCACAGCGCTCTGCAGGGTGTTAGCAGAGAGTTTCCCGGGACAGTGAAACCCTATATCAGAGACACTGAGAAGAAGCCCCAATGTTCCCTCCAGGCACTTTCAGTGTGGGTGCCTTCTCCACGTGGTTCCTGGTTTCACTGCAGCTCTGAAGAGAATGTTAGCAAAGAGGTAATCGGGACAGTGCAAACAGTACTCAAAGACAGGGAGAGCAAGCTCTACATTACTCTCTTGGCACTTTGGATGTGGGACATACAGCGAGATGTTTGCTGCTTTTACATTTGGCTGTTGGGAGATTTACAGCACAAAGATATCTAGTTGATTTGAAGCAGTTCCGAGAAAGTCTAAGCATAATCCTCACTTTTCCCTCCTGGCACTTTCCCTGTAGGGGATACCGCAAGACATTTCTGTATATTGGGCACAGCGCTGTGCAGGGTGTTAGCAGAGACTCTCCCGGGACAGTGAAACCCTATGTCAGAGACACTGAGAAGAAGCCCCAATGTTCCCTCCAGGCACTTTCAGTGTGGGTGCCTTCTCCACGTGGTTCCTGGTTTCACTGCAGCTCTGAGGAGAATGTTAGCAAAGAGGTAATCGGGACAGCGCAAACAGTACTCAAAGACAGGGAGAGCAAGCTCTCTCTTGGCACTTTGGATGTGGGACATACAGCGAGATGTTTGCTGCTTTTACATTTGGCTGTTGGGAGATTTACAGCACAAAGATATCTAGTTGATTTGAAGCAGTTCCGAGAAAGTCTAAACATAATCCTCACTTTTCCCTCCTGGCACTTTCCCTGTAGGAGATACCGCAAGACTTTTCTGTATATTGGGCACAGCGCTCTGCAGGGTGTTAGCAGAGAGTTTCCCGGGACAGTGAAACCCTATATCAGAGACACTGAGAAGAAGCCCCAACGTTCCTTCCAGGCACTTTCAGTGTGGGTGCCTTCTCCACGTGGTTCCTGGTTTCACTGCAGCTCTGAAGAGAATGTTAGCAAAGAGGTAATCGGGACAGTGCAAACAGTACTCAAAGACAGGGAGAGCAAGCTCTCTCTTGGCACTTTGGATGTGGGACATACAGCGAGATGTTTGCTGCTTTTACATTTGGCTGTTGGGAGATTTACAGCACAAAGATATCTAGTTGATTTGAAGCAGTTCCGAGAAAGTCTAAACATAATCCTCACTTTTCCCTCCTGGCACTTTCCCTGTAGGAGATACCGCAAGACGTTTCTGTATATTGGGCACAGCGCTCTGCAGGGTGTTAGCAGAGAGTTTCCCGGGACAGTGAAACCCTATATCAGAGACACTGAGAAGAAGCCCCAATGTTCCCTCCAGGCACTTTCAGTGTGGGTGCCTTCTCCACGTGGTTCCTGGTTTCACTGCAGCTCTGAAGAGAATGTTAGCAAAGAGGTAATCGGGACAGTGCAAACAGTACTCAAAGACAGGGAGAGCAAGCTCTACATTACTCTCTTGGCACTTTGGATGTGGGACATACAGCGAGATGTTTGCTGCTTTTGCGTTTGGCTGTTGGGAGATTTACAGCACAAAGATATCTAGTTGATTTGAAGCAGTTCCGAGAAAGTCTAAACATAATCCTCACTTTTCCCTCCTGGCACTTTCCCTGTAGGAGATACCGCAAGACATTTCCGTATATTGGGTACAGCGCTGTGCAGGGTGTTAGCAGAGACTTTCCCGGGACAGTGAAACCCTATGTCAGAGACACTGAGAAGAAGCCCCAATGTTCCCTCCAGGCACTTTCAGTGTGGGTGGCTTCTCCACGTGGTTCCTGGTTTCACTGCAGCTCTGAAGAGAATGTTAGCAAAGAGGTAATCGGGACAGCGCAAACAGTACTCAAAGACAGGGAGAGCAATCTCTCTCTTGGCACTTTGGATGTGGGACATACAGCGAGATGTTTGCTGCTTTTGCGTTTGGCTGTTGGGAGATTTACAGCACAAAGATATCTAGTTGATTTGAAGCAGTTCCGAGAAAGTCTAAACATAATCCTCACTTTTCCCTCCTGGCACTTTCCCTGTAGGAGATACCGCAAGACATTTCTGTATATTGGGTACAGCGCTGTGCAGGGTGTTAGCAGAGACTTTCCCGGGACAGTGAAACCCTATGTCAGAGACACTGAGAAGAAGCCCCAATGTTCCCTCCAGGCACTTTCAGTGTGGGTGGCTTCTCCACGTGGTTCCTGGTTTCACTGCAGCTCTGAAGAGAATGTTAGCAAAGAGGTAATCGGGACAGTGCAAACAGTACTCAAAGACAGGGAGAGCAAGCTCTACATTACTCTCTTGGCACTTTGGATGTGGGACATACAGCGAGATGTTTGCTGCTTTTGCGATTGGCTGTTGGGAGATTTACAGCACAAAGATATCTAGTTGATTTGAAGCAGTTCCGAGAAAGTCTAAACATAATCCTCACTTTTCCCTCCTGGCACTTTCCCTGTAGGAGATACCGCAAGACATTTCTGTATATTGGGCACAGCGCTGTGCAGGGTGTTGGCAGAGACTTTCCCGGGACAGTGAAACCCTATGTCAGAGACACTGAGAAGAAGCCCCAATGTTCCCTCCAGGCACTTTCAGTGTGGGTGCCTTCTCCACGTGGTTCCTGGTTTCACTGCAGCTCTGAGGAGAATGTTAGCAAAGAGGTAATCGGGACAGCGCAAACAGTACTCAAAGACAGGGAGAGCAAGCTCTCTCTTGGCACTTTGGATGTGGGACATACAGCGAGATGTTTGCTGCTTTTACATTTGGCTGTTGGGAGATTTACAGCACAAAGATATCTAGTTGATTTGAAGCAGTTCCGAGAAAGTCTAAACATAATCCTCACTTTTCCCTCCTGGCACTTTCCCTGTAGGAGATACCGCAAGACTTTTCTGTATATTGGGCACAGCGCTCTGCAGGGTGTTAGCAGAGATTTTCCCGGGACAGTTTCAGTGTGGGTGCCTTCTCCACGTGGTTCCTGGTTTCACTGCAGCTCTGAAGAGAATGTTAGCAAAGAGGTAATCGGGACAGTGCAAACAGTACTCAAAGACAGGGAGAGCAAGCTCTCTCTTGGCACTTTGGATGTGGGACATACAGCGAGATGTTTGCTGCTTTTACATTTGGCTGTTGGGAGATTTACAGCACAAAGATATCTAGTTGATTTGAAGCAGTTCCGAGAAAGTCTAAACATAATCCTCACTTTTCCCTCCTGGCACTTTCCCTGTAGGAGATACCGCAAGACGTTTCTGTATATTGGGCACAGCGCTCTGCAGGGTGTTAGCAGAGAGTTTCCCGGGACAGTGAAACCCTATATCAGAGACACTGAGAAGAAGCCCCAATGTTCCCTCCAGGCACTTTCAGTGTGGGTGCCTTCTCCACGTGGTTCCTGGTTTCACTGCAGCTCTGAAGAGAATGTTAGCAAAGAGGTAATCGGGACAGTGCAAACAGTACTCAAAGACAGGGAGAGCAAGCTCTACATTACTCTCTTGGCACTTTGGATGTGGGACATACAGCGAGATGTTTGCTGCTTTTGCGTTTGGCTGTTGGGAGATTTACAGCACAAAGATATCTAGTTGATTTGAAGCAGTTCCGAGAAAGTCTAAACATAATCCTCACTTTTCCCTCCTGGCACTTTCCCTGTAGGAGATACCGCAAGACGTTTCTGTATATTGGGCACAGCGCTCTGCAGGGTGTTAGCAGAGAGTTTCCCGGGACAGTGAAACCCTATATCAGAGACACTGAGAAGAAGCCCCAATGTTCCCTCCAGGCACTTTCAGTGTGGGTGCCTTCTCCACGTGGTTCCTGGTTTCACTGCAGCTCTGAAGAGAATGTTAGCAAAGAGGTAATCGGGACAGCGCAAACAGTACTCAAAGACAGGGAGAGCAAGCTCTCTCTTGGCACTTTGGATGTGGGACATACAGCGAGATGTTTGCTGCTTTTACATTTGGCTGTTGGGAGATTTACAGCACAAAGATATCTAGTTGATTTGAAGCAGTTCCGAGAAAGTCTAAACATAATCCTCACTTTTCCCTCCTGGCACTTTCCCTGTAGGAGATACCGCAAGACGTTTCTGTATATTGGCCACAGCGCTCCGCAGGGTGTTAGCAGAGAGTTTCCCGGGACAGTGAAACCCTATATCAGAGACACTGAGAAGAAGCCCCAATGTTCCCTCCAGGCACTTTCAGTGTGGGTGCCTTCTCCACGTGGTTCCTGGTTTCACTGCAGCTCTGAAGAGAATGTTAGCAAAGAGGTAATCGGGACAGTGCAAACAGTACTCAAAGACAGGGAGAGCAAGCTCTACATTACTCTCTTGGCACTTTGGATGTGGGACATACAGCGAGATGTTTGCTGCTTTTACATTTGGCTGTTGGGAGATTTACAGCACAAAGATATCTAGTTGATTTGAAGCAGTTCCGAGAAAGTCTAAACATAATCCTCACTTTTCCATCCTGGCACTTTCCCTGTAGGGGATACCGCAAGACATTTCTGTATATTGGGCACAGCGCTGTGCAGGGTGTTAGCAGAGACTCTCCCGGGACAGTGAAACCCTATGTCAGAGACACTGAGAAGAAGCCCCAATGTTCCCTCCAGGCACTTTCAGTGTGGGTGCCTTCTCCACGTGGTTCCTGGTTTCACTGCAGCTCTGAGGAGAATGTTAGCAAAGAGGTAATCGGGACAGCGCAAACAGTACTCAAAGACAGGGAGAGCAAGCTCTCTCTTGGCACTTTGGATGTGGGACATACAGCGAGATGTTTGCTGCTTTTACATTTGGCTGTTGGGAGATTTACAGCACAAAGATATCTAGTTGATTTGAAGCAGTTCCGAGAAAGTCTAAACATAATCCTCACTTTTCCCTCCTGGCACTTTCCCTGTAGGAGATACCGCAAGACTTTTCTGTATATTGGGCACAGCGCTCTGCAGGGTGTTAGCAGAGAGTTTCCCGGGACAGTGAAACCCTATATCAGAGACACTGAGAAGAAGCCCCAACGTTCCTTCCAGGCACTTTCAGTGTGGGTGCCTTCTCCACGTGGTTCCTGGTTTCACTGCAGCTCTGAAGAGAATGTTAGCAAAGAGGTAATCGGGACAGTGCAAACAGTACTCAAAGACAGGGAGAGCAAGCTCTCTCTTGGCACTTTGGATGTGGGACATACAGCGAGATGTTTGCTGCTTTTACATTTGGCTGTTGGGAGATTTACAGCACAAAGATATCTAGTTGATTTGAAGCAGTTCCGAGAAAGTCTAAACATAATCCTCACTTTTCCCTCCTGGCACTTTCCCTGTAGGAGATACCGCAAGACGTTTCTGTATATTGGGCACAGCGCTCTGCAGGGTGTTAGCAGAGAGTTTCCCGGGACAGTGAAACCCGACATCAGAGACACTGAGAAGAAGCCCCAATGTTCCCTCCAGGCACTTTCAGTGTGGGTGCCTTCTCCACGTGGTTCCTGGTTTCACTGCAGCTCTGAAGAGAATGTTAGCAAAGAGGTAATCGGGACAGTGCAAACAGTACTCAAAGACAGGGAGAGCAAGCTCTACATTACTCTCTTGGCAATTTGGATGTGGGACATACAGCGAGATGTTTGCTGCTTTTGCGTTTGGCTGTTGGGATATTTACAGCACAAAGATATCTAGTTGATTTGAAGCAGTTCCGAGAAAGTCTAAACATAATCCTCACTTTTCCCTCCTGGCACTTTCCCTGTAGGAGATACCGCAAGACATTTCTGTATATTGGGCACAGCGCTGTGCAGGGTGTTAGCAGAGACTTTCCCGGGACAGTGAAACCCTATGTCAGAGACACTGAGAAGAAGCCCCAATGTTCCCTCCAGGCACTTTCAGTGTGGGTGCCTTCTCCACGTGGTTCCTGGTTTCACTGCAGCTCTGAAGAGAATGTTAGCAAAGAGGTAATCGGGACAGTGCAAACAGTACTCAAAGACAGGGAGAGCAAGCTCTCTCTTGGCACTTTGGATGTGGGACATACAGCGAGATGTTTGCTGCTTTTACATTTGGCTGTTGGGAGATTTACAGCACAAAGATATCTAGTTGATTTGAAGCAGTTCCGAGAAAGTCTAAGCATAATCCTCACTTTTCCCTCCTGGCACTTTCCCTGTAGGAGATACCGCAAGACGTTTCTGTATATTGGGCACAGCGCTCTGCAGGGTGTTAGCAGAGAGTTTCCCGGGACAGTGAAACCCTATATCAGAGACACTGAGAAGAAGCCCCAATGTTCCCTCCAGGCACTTTCAGTGTGGGTGCCTTCTCCACGTGGTTCCTGGTTTCACTGCAGCTCTGAAGAGAATGTTAGCAAAGAGGTAATCGGGACAGTGCAAACAGTACTCAAAGACAGGGAGAGCAAGCTCTCTCTTGGCACTTTGGATGTGGGACATACAGCGAGATGTTTGCTGCTTTTGCGTTTGGCTGTTGGGAGATTTACAGCACAAAGATATCTAGTTGATTTGAAGCAGTTCCGAGAAAGTCTAAGCATAATCCTCACTTTTCCCTCCTGGCACTTTCCCTGTAGGAGATACCGCAAGACGTTTCTGTATATTGGGCACAGCGCTCTGCAGGGTGTTAGCAGAGAGTTTCCCGGGACAGTGAAACCCTATATCAGAGACACTGAGAAGAAGCCCCAATGTTCCCTCCAGGCACTTTCAGTGTGGGTGCCTTCTCCACGTGGTTCCTGGTTTCACTGCAGCTCTGAAGAGAATGTTAGCAAAGTGGTAATCGGGACAGTGCAAACAGTACTCAAAGACAGGGAGAGCAAGCTCTACATTACTCTCTTGGCACTTTGGATGTGGGACATACAGCGAGATGTTTGCTGCTTTTGCGTTTGGCTGTTGGGAGATTTACAGCACAAAGATATCTAGTTGATTTGAAGCAGTTCCGAGAAAGTCTAAGCATAATCCTCACTTTTCCCTCCTGGCACTTTCCCTGTAGGAGATACCGCAAGACATTTCTGTATATTGGGCACAGCGCTGTGCAGGGTGTTAGCAGAGACTTTCCCGGGACAGTGAAACCCTATGTCAGAGACACTGAGAAGAAGCCCCAATGTTCCCTCCAGGCACTTTCAGTGTGGGTGCCTTCTCCACGTGGTTCCTGGTTTCACTGCAGCTCTGAAGAGAATGTTAGCAAAGAGGTAATCGGGACAGTGCAAACAGTACTCAAAGACAGGGAGAGCAAGCTCTCTCTTGGCACTTTGGATGTGGGACATACAGCGAGATGTTTGCTGCTTTTACATTTGGCTGTTGGGAGATTTACAGCACAAAGATATCTAGTTGATTTGAAGCAGTTCCGAGAAAGTCTAAGCATAATCCTCACTTTTCCCTCCTGGCACTTTCCCTGTAGGAGATACCGCAAGACGTTTCTGTATATTGGGCACAGCGCTCTGCAGGGTGTTAGCAGAGAGTTTCCCGGGACAGTGAAACCCTATATCAGAGACACTGAGAAGAAGCCCCAATGTTCCCTCCAGGCACTTTCAGTGTGGGTGCCTTCTCCACGTGGTTCCTGGTTTCACTGCAGCTCTGAAGAGAATGTTAGCAAAGAGGTAATCGGGACAGTGCAAACAGTACTCAAAGACAGGGAGAGCAAGCTCTACATTACTCTCTTGGCACTTTGGATGTGGGACATACAGCGAGATGTTTGCTGCTTTTGCGTTTGGCTGTTGGGAGATTTACAGCACAAAGATATCTAGTTGATTTGAAGCAGTTCCGAGAAAGTCTAAGCATAATCCTCACTTTTCC
Organism: Chroicocephalus ridibundus; assembly: GCF_963924245.1. Classification (NCBI taxonomy): domain Eukaryota; kingdom Metazoa; phylum Chordata; class Aves; order Charadriiformes; family Laridae; genus Chroicocephalus; species Chroicocephalus ridibundus. The sequence continues at coordinate 111,328 of NW_026961642.1, forward strand.
CTCCTGGCACTTTCCCTGTAGGAGATACCGCAAGACATTTCTGTATATTGGGCACAGCGCTGTGCAGGGTGTTAGCAGAGACTTTCCCGGGACAGTGAAACCCTATGTCAGAGACACTGAGAAGAAGCCCCAATGTTCCCTCCAGGCACTTTCAGTGTGGGTGCCTTCTCCACGTGGTTCCTGGTTTCACTGCAGCTCTGAAGAGAATGTTAGCAAAGAGGTAATCGGGACAGTGCAAACAGTACTCAAAGACAGGGAGAGCAAGCTCTACATTACTCTCTTGGCACTTTGGATGTGGGACATACAGCGAGATGTTTGCTGCTTTTGCGTTTGGCTGTTGGGAGATTTACAGCACAAAGATATCTAGTTGATTTGAAGCAGTTCCGAGAAAGTCTAAACATAATCCTCACTTTTCCCTCCTGGCACTTTCCCTGTAGGAGATACCGCAAGACGTTTCTGTATATTGGGCACAGCGCTCTGCAGGGTGTTAGCAGAGAGTTTCCCGGGACAGTGAAACCCTATATCAGAGACACTGAGAAGAAGCCCCAATGTTCCCTCCAGGCACTTTCAGTGTGGGTGCCTTCTCCACGTGGTTCCTGGTTTCACTGCAGCTCTGAAGAGAATGTTAGCAAAGAGGTAATCGGGACAGTGCAAACAGTACTCAAAGACAGGGAGAGCAAGCTCTCTCTTGGCACTTTGGATGTGGGACATACAGCGAGATGTTTGCTGCTTTTGCGTTTGGCTGTTGGGAGATTTACAGCACAAAGATATCTAGTTGATTTGAAGCAGTTCCGAGAAAGTCTAAGCATAATCCTCACTTTTCCCTCCTGGCACTTTCCCTGTAGGAGATACCGCAAGACGTTTCTGTATATTGGGCACAGCGCTCTGCAGGGTGTTAGCAGAGAGTTTCCCGGGACAGTGAAACCCTATATCAGAGACACTGAGAAGAAGCCCCAGTGTTCCCTCCAGGCACTTTCAGTGTGGGTGCCTTCTCCACGTGGTTCCTGGTTTCACTGCAGCTCTGAAGAGAATGTTAGCAAAGAGGTAATCGGGACAGTGCAAACAGTACTCAAAGACAGGGAGAGCAAGCTCTACATTACTCTCTTGGCACTTTGGATGTGGGACATACAGCGAGATGTTTGCTGCTTTTGCGTTTGGCTGTTGGGAGATTTACAGCACAAAGATATCTAGTTGATTTGAAGCAGTTCCGAGAAAGTCTAAGCATAATCCTCACTTTTCCCTCCTGGCACTTTCCCTGTAGGAGATACCGCAAGACATTTCTGTATATTGGGCACAGCGCTGTGCAGGGTGTTAGCAGAGACTTTCCCGGGACAGTGAAACCCTATGTCAGAGACACTGAGAAGAAGCCCCAATGTTCCCTCCAGGCACTTTCAGTGTGGGTGGCTTCTCCACGTGGTTCCTGGTTTCACTGCGGCTCCGAAGAGAATGTTAGCAAAGAGGTAATCGGGACAGCGCAAACAGTACTCAAAGACAGGGAGAGCAAGCTCTCTCTTGGCACTTTGGATGTGGGACATACAGCGAGATGTTTGCTGCTTTTACATTTGGCTGTTGGGAGATTTACAGCACAAAGATATCTAGTTGATTTGAAGCAGTTCCGAGAAAGTCTAAGCATAATCCTCACTTTTCCCTCCTGGCACTTTCCCTGTAGGAGATACCGCAAGACTTTTCTGTATATTGGGCACAGCGCTCTGCAGGGTGTTAGCAGAGAGTTTCCCGGGACAGTGAAACCCTATATCAGAGACACTGAGAAGAAGCCCCAACGTTCCTTCCAGGCACTTTCAGTGTGGGTGCCTTCTCCACGTGGTTCCTGGTTTCACTGCAGCTCTGAAGAGAATGTTAGCAAAGAGGTAATCGGGACAGTGCAAACAGTACTCAAAGACAGGGAGAGCAAGCTCTCTCTTGGCACTTTGGATGTGGGACATACAGCGAGATGTTTGCTGCTTTTACATTTGGCTGTTGGGAGATTTACAGCACAAAGATATCTAGTTGATTTGAAGCAGTTCCGAGAAAGTCTAAACATAATCCTCACTTTTCCCTCCTGGCACTTTCCCTGTAGGAGATACCGCAAGACGTTTCTGTATATTGGGCACAGCGCTGTGCAGGGTGTTAGCAGAGAGTTTCCCGGGACAGTGAAACCCTATATCAGAGACACTGAGAAGAAGCCCCAATGTTCCCTCCAGGCACTTTCAGTGTGGGTGCCTTCTCCACGTGGTTCCTGGTTTCACTGCAGCTCTGAAGAGAATGTTAGCAAAGAGGTAATCGGGACAGTGCAAACAGTACTCAAAGACAGGGAGAGCAAGCTCTACATTACTCTCTTGGCACTTTGGATGTGGGACATACAGCGAGATGTTTGCTGCTTTTGCGTTTGGCTGTTGGGAGATTTACAGCACAAAGATATCTAGTTGATTTGAAGCAGTTCCGAGAAAGTCTAAGCATAATCCTCACTTTTCCCTCCTGGCACTTTCCCTGTAGGAGATACCGCAAGACATTTCTGTATATTGGGCACAGCGCTGTGCAGGGTGTTAGCAGAGACTTTCCCGGGACAGTGAAACCCTATGTCAGAGACACTGAGAAGAAGCCCCAATGTTCCCTCCAGGCACTTTCAGTGTGGGTGCCTTCTCCACGTGGTTCCTGGTTTCACTGCAGCTCTGAAGAGAATGTTAGCAAAGAGGTAATCGGGACAGTGCAAACAGTACTCAAAGACAGGGAGAGCAAGCTCTCTCTTGGCACTTTGGATGTGGGACATACAGCGAGATGTTTGCTGCTTTTACATTTGGCTGTTGGGAGATTTACAGCACAAAGATATCTAGTTGATTTGAAGCAGTTCCGAGAAAGTCTAAACATAATCCTCACTTTTCCCTCCTGGCACTTTCCCTGTAGGAGATACCGCAAGACGTTTCTGTATATTGGGCACAGCGCTCTGCAGGGTGTTAGCAGAGAGTTTCCCGGGACAGTGAAACCCTATATCAGAGACACTGAGAAGAAGCCCCAATGTTCCCTCCAGGCACTTTCAGTGTGGGTGCCTTCTCCACGTGGTTCCTGGTTTCACTGCAGCTCTGAAGAGAATGTTAGCAAAGAGGTAATCGGGACAGTGCAAACAGTACTCAAAGACAGGGAGAGCAAGCTCTACATTACTCTCTTGGCACTTTGGATGTGGGACATACAGCGAGATGTTTGCTGCTTTTGCGTTTGGCTGTTGGGAGATTTACAGCACAAAGATATCTAGTTGATTTGAAGCAGTTCCGAGAAAGTCTAAGCATAATCCTCACTTTTCCCTCCTGGCACTTTCCCTGTAGGAGATACCGCAAGACGTTTCTGTATATTGGGCACAGCGCTCTGCAGGGTGTTAGCAGAGAGTTTCCCGGGACAGTGAAACCCTATATCAGAGACACTGAGAAGAAGCCCCAATGTTCCCTCCAGGCACTTTCAGTGTGGGTGCCTTCTCCACGTGGTTCCTGGTTTCACTGCAGCTCTGAAGAGAATGTTAGCAAAGAGGTAATCGGGACAGTGCAAACAGTACTCAAAGACAGGGAGAGCAAGCTCTACATTACTCTCTTGGCACTTTGGATGTGGGACATACAGCGAGATGTTTGCTGCTTTTGCGTTTGGCTGTTGGGAGATTTAAAGCACAAAGATATCTAGTTGATTTGAAGCAGTTCCGAGAAAGTCTAAGCATAATCCTCACTTTTCCCTCCTGGCACTTTCCCTGTAGGAGATACCGCAAGACATTTCTGTATATTGGGCACAGCGCTGTGCAGGGTGTTAGCAGAGACTTTCCCGGGACAGTGAAACCCTATGTCAGAGACACTGAGAAGAAGCCCCAATGTTCCCTCCAGGCACTTTCAGTGTGGGTGGCTTCTCCACGTGGTTCCTGGTTTCACTGCGGCTCCGAAGAGAATGTTAGCAAAGAGGTAATCGGGACAGCGCAAACAGTACTCAAAGACAGGGAGAGCAAGCTCTCTCTTGGCACTTTGGATGTGGGACATACAGCGAGATGTTTGCTGCTTTTACATTTGGCTGTTGGGAGATTTACAGCACAAAGATATCTAGTTGATTTGAAGCAGTTCCGAGAAAGTCTAAGCATAATCCTCACTTTTCCCTCCTGGCACTTTCCCTGTAGGAGATACCGCAAGACTTTTCTGTATATTGGGCACAGCGCTCTGCAGGGTGTTAGCAGAGAGTTTCCCGGGACAGTGAAACCCTATATCAGAGACACTGAGAAGAAGCCCCAACGTTCCTTCCAGGCACTTTCAGTGTGGGTGCCTTCTCCACGTGGTTCCTGGTTTCACTGCAGCTCTGAAGAGAATGTTAGCAAAGAGGTAATCGGGACAGTGCAAACAGTACTCAAAGACAGGGAGAGCAAGCTCTCTCTTGGCACTTTGGATGTGGGACATACAGCGAGATGTTTGCTGCTTTTACATTTGGCTGTTGGGAGATTTACAGCACAAAGATATCTAGTTGATTTGAAGCAGTTCCGAGAAAGTCTAAACATAATCCTCACTTTTCCCTCCTGGCACTTTCCCTGTAGGAGATACCGCAAGACGTTTCTGTATATTGGGCACAGCGCTGTGCAGGGTGTTAGCAGAGAGTTTCCCGGGACAGTGAAACCCTATATCAGAGACACTGAGAAGAAGCCCCAATGTTCCCTCCAGGCACTTTCAGTGTGGGTGCCTTCTCCACGTGGTTCCTGGTTTCACTGCAGCTCTGAAGAGAATGTTAGCAAAGAGGTAATCGGGACAGTGCAAACAGTACTCAAAGACAGGGAGAGCAAGCTCTACATTACTCTCTTGGCACTTTGGATGTGGGACATACAGCGAGATGTTTGCTGCTTTTGCGTTTGGCTGTTGGGAGATTTACAGCACAAAGATATCTAGTTGATTTGAAGCAGTTCCGAGAAAGTCTAAGCATAATCCTCACTTTTCCCTCCTGGCACTTTCCCTGTAGGAGATACCGCAAGACATTTCTGTATATTGGGCACAGCGCTGTGCAGGGTGTTAGCAGAGACTTTCCCGGGACAGTGAAACCCTATGTCAGAGACACTGAGAAGAAGCCCCAATGTTCCCTCCAGGCACTTTCAGTGTGGGTGCCTTCTCCACGTGGTTCCTGGTTTCACTGCAGCTCTGAAGAGAATGTTAGCAAAGAGGTAATCGGGACAGTGCAAACAGTACTCAAAGACAGGGAGAGCAAGCTCTCTCTTGGCACTTTGGATGTGGGACATACAGCGAGATGTTTGCTGCTTTTACATTTGGCTGTTGGGAGATTTACAGCACAAAGATATCTAGTTGATTTGAAGCAGTTCCGAGAAAGTCTAAACATAATCCTCACTTTTCCCTCCTGGCACTTTCCCTGTAGGAGATACCGCAAGACGTTTCTGTATATTGGGCACAGCGCTCTGCAGGGTGTTAGCAGAGAGTTTCCCGGGACAGTGAAACCCTATATCAGAGACACTGAGAAGAAGCCCCAATGTTCCCTCCAGGCACTTTCAGTGTGGGTGCCTTCTCCACGTGGTTCCTGGTTTCACTGCAGCTCTGAAGAGAATGTTAGCAAAGAGGTAATCGGGACAGTGCAAACAGTACTCAAAGACAGGGAGAGCAAGCTCTACATTACTCTCTTGGCACTTTGGATGTGGGACATACAGCGAGATGTTTGCTGCTTTTGCGTTTGGCTGTTGGGAGATTTACAGCACAAAGATATCTAGTTGATTTGAAGCAGTTCCGAGAAAGTCTAAGCATAATCCTCACTTTTCCCTCCTGGCACTTTCCCTGTAGGAGATACCGCAAGACGTTTCTGTATATTGGGCACAGCGCTCTGCAGGGTGTTAGCAGAGAGTTTCCCGGGACAGTGAAACCCTATATCAGAGACACTGAGAAGAAGCCCCAATGTTCCCTCCAGGCACTTTCAGTGTGGGTGCCTTCTCCACGTGGTTCCTGGTTTCACTGCAGCTCTGAAGAGAATGTTAGCAAAGAGGTAATCGGGACAGTGCAAACAGTACTCAAAGACAGGGAGAGCAAGCTCTACATTACTCTCTTGGCACTTTGGATGTGGGACATACAGCGAGATGTTTGCTGCTTTTGCGTTTGGCTGTTGGGAGATTTAAAGCACAAAGATATCTAGTTGATTTGAAGCAGTTCCGAGAAAGTCTAAGCATAATCCTCACTTTTCCCTCCTGGCACTTTCCCTGTAGGAGATACCGCAAGACATTTCTGTATATTGGGCACAGCGCTGTGCAGGGTGTTAGCAGAGACTTTCCCGGGACAGTGAAACCCTATGTCAGAGACACTGAGAAGAAGCCCCAATGTTCCCTCCAGGCACTTTCAGTGTGGGTGCCTTCTCCACGTGGTTCCTGGTTTCACTGCAGCTCTGAAGAGAATGTTAGCAAAGAGGTAATCGGGACAGTGCAAACAGTACTCAAAGACAGGGAGAGCAAGCTCTACATTACTCTCTTGGCACTTTGGATGTGGGACACACAGCGAGATGTTTGCTGCTTTTGCGTTTGGCTGTTGGGAGATTTACAGCACAAAGATATCTAGTTGATTTGAAGCAGTTCCGAGAAAGTCTAAACATAATCCTCACTTTTCCCTCCTGGCACTTTCCCTGTAGGAGATACCGCAAGACGTTTCTGTATATTGGGCACAGCGCTCTGCAGGGTGTTAGCAGAGAGTTTCCCGGGACAGTGAAACCCTATATCAGAGACACTGAGAAGAAGCCCCAATGTTCCCTCCAGGCACTTTCAGTGTGGGTGCCTTCTCCACGTGGTTCCTGGTTTCACTGCAGCTCTGAAGAGAATGTTAGCAAAGAGGTAATCGGGACAGTGCAAACAGTACTCAAAGACAGGGAGAGCAAGCTCTCTCTTGGCACTTTGGATGTGGGACATACAGTGAGATGTTTGCTGCTTTTGCGTTTGGCTGTTGGGAGATTTACAGCACAAAGATATCTAGTTGATTTGAAGCAGTTCCGAGAAAGTCTAAGCATAATCCTCACTTTTCCCTCCTGGCACTTTCCCTGTAGGAGATACCGCAAGACGTTTCTGTATATTGGGCACAGCGCTGTGCAGGGTGTTAGCAGAGAGTTTCCCGGGACAGTGAAACCCTATATCAGAGACACTGAGAAGAAGCCCCAATGTTCCCTCCAGGCACTTTCAGTGTGGGTGCCTTCTCCACGTGGTTCCTGGTTTCACTGCAGCTCTGAAGAGAATGTTAGCAAAGAGGTAATCGGGACAGTGCAAACAGTACTCAAAGACAGGGAGAGCAAGCTCTACATTACTCTCTTGGCACTTTGGATGTGGGACATACAGCGAGATGTTTGCTGCTTTTGCGTTTGGCTGTTGGGAGATTTACAGCACAAAGATATCTAGTTGATTTGAAGCAGTTCCGAGAAAGTCTAAGCATAATCCTCACTTTTCCCTCCTGGCACTTTCCCTGTAGGAGATACCGCAAGACATTTCTGTATATTGGGCACAGCGCTGTGCAGGGTGTTAGCAGAGACTTTCCCGGGACAGTGAAACCCTATGTCAGAGACACTGAGAAGAAGCCCCAATGTTCCCTCCAGGCACTTTCAGTGTGGGTGCCTTCTCCACGTGGTTCCTGGTTTCACTGCAGCTCTGAAGAGAATGTTAGCAAAGAGGTAATCGGGACAGTGCAAACAGTACTCAAAGACAGGGAGAGCAAGCTCTCTCTTGGCACTTTGGATGTGGGACATACAGCGAGATGTTTGCTGCTTTTACATTTGGCTGTTGGGAGATTTACAGCACAAAGATATCTAGTTGATTTGAAGCAGTTCCGAGAAAGTCTAAACATAATCCTCACTTTTCCCTCCTGGCACTTTCCCTGTAGGAGATACCGCAAGACGTTTCTGTATATTGGGCACAGCGCTCTGCAGGGTGTTAGCAGAGAGTTTCCCGGGACAGTGAAACCCTATATCAGAGACACTGAGAAGAAGCCCCAATGTTCCCTCCAGGCACTTTCAGTGTGGGTGCCTTCTCCACGTGGTTCCTGGTTTCACTGCAGCTCTGAAGAGAATGTTAGCAAAGAGGTAATCGGGACAGTGCAAACAGTACTCAAAGACAGGGAGAGCAAGCTCTACATTACTCTCTTGGCACTTTGGATGTGGGACATACAGCGAGATGTTTGCTGCTTTTGCGTTTGGCTGTTGGGAGATTTACAGCACAAAGATATCTAGTTGATTTGAAGCAGTTCCGAGAAAGTCTAAACATAATCCTCACTTTTCCCTCCTGGCACTTTCCCTGTAGGAGATACCGCAAGACGTTTCTGTATATTGGGCACAGCGCTCTGCAGGGTGTTAGCAGAGAGTTTCCCGGGACAGTGAAACCCTATATCAGAGACACTGAGAAGAAGCCCCAATGTTCCCTCCAGGCACTTTCAGTGTGGGTGCCTTCTCCACGTGGTTCCTGGTTTCACTGCAGCTCTGAAGAGAATGTTAGCAAAGAGGTAATCGGGACAGTGCAAACAGTACTCAAAGACAGGGAGAGCAAGCTCTCTCTTGGCACTTTGGATGTGGGACATACAGCGAGATGTTTGCTGCTTTTGCGTTTGGCTGTTGGGAGATTTACAGCACAAAGATATCTAGTTGATTTGAAGCAGTTCCGAGAAAGTCTAAGCATAATCCTCACTTTTCCCTCCTGGCACTTTCCCTGTAGGAGATACCGCAAGACGTTTCTGTATATTGGGCACAGCGCTCTGCAGGGTGTTAGCAGAGAGTTTCCCGGGACAGTGAAACCCTATATCAGAGACACTGAGAAGAAGCCCCAGTGTTCCCTCCAGGCACTTTCAGTGTGGGTGCCTTCTCCACGTGGTTCCTGGTTTCACTGCAGCTCTGAAGAGAATGTTAGCAAAGAGGTAATCGGGACAGTGCAAACAGTACTCAAAGACAGGGAGAGCAAGCTCTACATTACTCTCTTGGCACTTTGGATGTGGGACATACAGCGAGATGTTTGCTGCTTTTGCGTTTGGCTGTTGGGAGATTTACAGCACAAAGATATCTAGTTGATTTGAAGCAGTTCCGAGAAAGTCTAAGCATAATCCTCACTTTTCCCTCCTGGCACTTTCCCTGTAGGAGATACCGCAAGACATTTCTGTATATTGGGCACAGCGCTGTGCAGGGTGTTAGCAGAGACTTTCCCGGGACAGTGAAACCCTATGTCAGAGACACTGAGAAGAAGCCCCAATGTTCCCTCCAGGCACTTTCAGTGTGGGTGGCTTCTCCACGTGGTTCCTGGTTTCACTGCAGCTCTGAAGAGAATGTTAGCAAAGAGGTAATCGGGACAGCGCAAACAGTACTCAAAGACAGGGAGAGCAAGCTCTCTCTTGGCACTTTGGATGTGGGACATACAGCGAGATGTTTGCTGCTTTTACATTTGGCTGTTGGGAGATTTACAGCACAAAGATATCTAGTTGATTTGAAGCAGTTCCGAGAAAGTCTAAACATAATCCTCACTTTTCCCTCCTGGCACTTTCCCTGTAGGAGATACCGCAAGACTTTTCTGTATATTGGGCACAGCGCTCTGCAGGGTGTTAGCAGAGAGTTTCCCGGGACAGTGAAACCCTATATCAGAGACACTGAGAAGAAGCCCCAACGTTCCTTCCAGGCACTTTCAGTGTGGGTGCCTTCTCCACGTGGTTCCTGGTTTCACTGCAGCTCTGAAGAGAATGTTAGCAAAGAGGTAATCGGGACAGTGCAAACAGTACTCAAAGACAGGGAGAGCAAGCTCTCTCTTGGCACTTTGGATGTGGGACATACAGCGAGATGTTTGCTGCTTTTACATTTGGCTGTTGGGAGATTTACAGCACAAAGATATCTAGTTGATTTGAAGCAGTTCCGAGAAAGTCTAAACATAATCCTCACTTTTCCCTCCTGGCACTTTCCCTGTAGGAGATACCGCAAGACGTTTCTGTATATTGGGCACAGCGCTGTGCAGGGTGTTAGCAGAGAGTTTCCCGGGACAGTGAAACCCTATATCAGAGACACTGAGAAGAAGCCCCAATGTTCCCTCCAGGCACTTTCAGTGTGGGTGCCTTCTCCACGTGGTTCCTGGTTTCACTGCAGCTCTGAAGAGAATGTTAGCAAAGAGGTAATCGGGACAGTGCAAACAGTACTCAAAGACAGGGAGAGCAAGCTCTACATTACTCTCTTGGCACTTTGGATGTGGGACATACAGCGAGATGTTTGCTGCTTTTGCGTTTGGCTGTTGGGAGATTTACAGCACAAAGATATCTAGTTGATTTGAAGCAGTTCCGAGAAAGTCTAAGCATAATCCTCACTTTTCCCTCCTGGCACTTTCCCTGTAGGAGATACCGCAAGACATTTCTGTATATTGGGCACAGCGCTGTGCAGGGTGTTAGCAGAGACTTTCCCGGGACAGTGAAACCCTATGTCAGAGACACTGAGAAGAAGCCCCAATGTTCCCTCCAGGCACTTTCAGTGTGGGTGCCTTCTCCACGTGGTTCCTGGTTTCACTGCAGCTCTGAAGAGAATGTTAGCAAAGAGGTAATCGGGACAGTGCAAACAGTACTCAAAGACAGGGAGAGCAAGCTCTCTCTTGGCACTTTGGATGTGGGACATACAGCGAGATGTTTGCTGCTTTTGCGTTTGGCTGTTGGGAGATTTACAGCACAAAGATATCTAGTTGATTTGAAGCAGTTCCGAGAAAGTCTAAACATAATCCTCACTTTTCCCTCCTGGCACTTTCCCTGTAGGAGATACCGCAAGACGTTTCTGTATATTGGGCACAGCGCTCTGCAGGGTGTTAGCAGAGAGTTTCCCGGGACAGTGAAACCCTATATCAGAGACACTGAGAAGAAGCCCCAATGTTCCCTCCAGGCACTTTCAGTGTGGGTGCCTTCTCCACGTGGTTCCTGGTTTCACTGCAGCTCTGAAGAGAATGTTAGCAAAGAGGTAATCGGGACAGTGCAAACAGTACTCAAAGACAGGGAGAGCAAGCTCTACATTACTCTCTTGGCACTTTGGATGTGGGACATACAGCGAGATGTTTGCTGCTTTTGCGTTTGGCTGTTGGGAGATTTACAGCACAAAGATATCTAGTTGATTTGAAGCAGTTCCGAGAAAGTCTAAGCATAATCCTCACTTTTCCCTCCTGGCACTTTCCCTGTAGGAGATACCGCAAGACGTTTCTGTATATTGGGCACAGCGCTCTGCAGGGTGTTAGCAGAGAGTTTCCCGGGACAGTGAAACCCTATATCAGAGACACTGAGAAGAAGCCCCAATGTTCCCTCCAGGCACTTTCAGTGTGGGTGCCTTCTCCACGTGGTTCCTGGTTTCACTGCAGCTCTGAAGAGAATGTTAGCAAAGAGGTAATCGGGACAGTGCAAACAGTACTCAAAGACAGGGAGAGCAAGCTCTACATTACTCTCTTGGCACTTTGGATGTGGGACATACAGCGAGATGTTTGCTGCTTTTGCGTTTGGCTGTTGGGAGATTTAAAGCACAAAGATATCTAGTTGATTTGAAGCAGTTCCGAGAAAGTCTAAGCATAATCCTCACTTTTCCCTCCTGGCACTTTCCCTGTAGGAGATACCGCAAGACATTTCTGTATATTGAGCACAGCGCTGTGCAGGGTGTTAGCAGAGACTTTCCCGGGACAGTGAAACCCTATGTCAGAGACACTGAGAAGAAGCCCCAATGTTCCCTCCAGGCACTTTCAGTGTGGGTGCCTTCTCCACGTGGTTCCTGGTTTCACTGCAGCTCTGAAGAGAATGTTAGCAAAGAGGTAATCGGGACAGTGCAAACAGTACTCAAAGACAGGGAGAGCAAGCTCTACATTACTCTCTTGGCACTTTGGATGTGGGACACACAGCGAGATGTTTGCTGCTTTTGCGTTTGGCTGTTGGGAGATTTACAGCACAAAGATATCTAGTTGATTTGAAGCAGTTCCGAGAAAGTCTAAACATAATCCTCACTTTTCCCTCCTGGCACTTTCCCTGTAGGAGATACCGCAAGACGTTTCTGTATATTGGGCACAGCGCTCTGCAGGGTGTTAGCAGAGAGTTTCCCGGGACAGTGAAACCCTATATCAGAGACACTGAGAAGAAGCCCCAATGTTCCCTCCAGGCACTTTCAGTGTGGGTGCCTTCTCCACGTGGTTCCTGGTTTCACTGCAGCTCTGAAGAGAATGTTAGCAAAGAGGTAATCGGGACAGTGCAAACAGTACTCAAAGACAGGGAGAGCAAGCTCTCTCTTGGCACTTTGGATGTGGGACATACAGTGAGATGTTTGCTGCTTTTGCGTTTGGCTGTTGGGAGATTTACAGCACAAAGATATCTAGTTGATTTGAAGCAGTTCCGAGAAAGTCTAAGCATAATCCTCACTTTTCCCTCCTGGCACTTTCCCTGTAGGAGATACCGCAAGACGTTTCTGTATATTGGGCACAGCGCTGTGCAGGGTGTTAGCAGAGAGTTTCCCGGGACAGTGAAACCCTATATCAGAGACACTGAGAAGAAGCCCCAATGTTCCCTCCAGGCACTTTCAGTGTGGGTGCCTTCTCCACGTGGTTCCTGGTTTCACTGCAGCTCTGAAGAGAATGTTAGCAAAGAGGTAATCGGGACAGTGCAAACAGTACTCAAAGACAGGGAGAGCAAGCTCTACATTACTCTCTTGGCACTTTGGATGTGGGACATACAGCGAGATGTTTGCTGCTTTTGCGTTTGGCTGTTGGGAGATTTACAGCACAAAGATATCTAGTTGATTTGAAGCAGTTCCGAGAAAGTCTAAGCATAATCCTCACTTTTCCCTCCTGGCACTTTCCCTGTAGGAGATACCGCAAGACATTTCTGTATATTGGGCACAGCGCTGTGCAGGGTGTTAGCAGAGACTTTCCCGGGACAGTGAAACCCTATGTCAGAGACACTGAGAAGAAGCCCCAATGTTCCCTCCAGGCACTTTCAGTGTGGGTGCCTTCTCCACGTGGTTCCTGGTTTCACTGCAGCTCTGAAGAGAATGTTAGCAAAGAGGTAATCGGGACAGTGCAAACAGTACTCAAAGACAGGGAGAGCAAGCTCTCTCTTGGCACTTTGGATGTGGGACATACAGCGAGATGTTTGCTGCTTTTACATTTGGCTGTTGGGAGATTTACAGCACAAAGATATCTAGTTGATTTGAAGCAGTTCCGAGAAAGTCTAAACATAATCCTCACTTTTCCCTCCTGGCACTTTCCCTGTAGGAGATACCGCAAGACGTTTCTGTATATTGGGCACAGCGCTCTGCAGGGTGTTAGCAGAGAGTTTCCCGGGACAGTGAAACCCTATATCAGAGACACTGAGAAGAAGCCCCAATGTTCCCTCCAGGCACTTTCAGTGTGGGTGCCTTCTCCACGTGGTTCCTGGTTTCACTGCAGCTCTGAAGAGAATGTTAGCAAAGAGGTAATCGGGACAGTGCAAACAGTACTCAAAGACAGGGAGAGCAAGCTCTACATTACTCTCTTGGCACTTTGGATGTGGGACATACAGCGAGATGTTTGCTGCTTTTGCGTTTGGCTGTTGGGAGATTTACAGCACAAAGATATCTAGTTGATTTGAAGCAGTTCCGAGAAAGTCTAAGCATAATCCTCACTTTTCCCTCCTGGCACTTTCCCTGTAGGAGATACCGCAAGACATTTCTGTATATTGGGCACAGCGCTGTGCAGGGTGTTAGCAGAGACTTTCCCGGGACAGTGAAACCCTATGTCAGAGACACTGAGAAGAAGCCCCAATGTTCCCTCCAGGCACTTTCAGTGTGGGTGCCTTCTCCACGTGGTTCCTGGTTTCACTGCAGCTCTGAAGAGAATGTTAGCAAAGAGGTAATCGGGACAGTGCAAACAGTACTCAAAGACAGGGAGAGCAAGCTCTCTCTTGGCACTTTGGATGTGGGACATACAGCGAGATGTTTGCTGCTTTTACATTTGGCTGTTGGGAGATTTACAGCACAAAGATATCTAGTTGATTTGAAGCAGTTCCGAGAAAGTCTAAACATAATCCTCACTTTTCCCTCCTGGCACTTTCCCTGTAGGAGATACCGCAAGACGTTTCTGTATATTGGGCACAGCGCTCTGCAGGGTGTTAGCAGAGAGTTTCCCGGGACAGTGAAACCCTATATCAGAGACACTGAGAAGAAGCCCCAATGTTCCCTCCAGGCACTTTCAGTGTGGGTGCCTTCTCCACGTGGTTCCTGGTTTCACTGCAGCTCTGAAGAGAATGTTAGCAAAGAGGTAATCGGGACAGTGCAAACAGTACTCAAAGACAGGGAGAGCAAGCTCTACATTACTCTCTTGGCACTTTGGATGTGGGACATACAGCGAGATGTTTGCTGCTTTTGCGTTTGGCTGTTGGGAGATTTACAGCACAAAGATATCTAGTTGATTTGAAGCAGTTCCGAGAAAGTCTAAGCATAATCCTCACTTTTCCCTCCTGGCACTTTCCCTGTAGGAGATACCGCAAGACATTTCTGTATATTGGGCACAGCGCTCTGCAGGGTGTTAGCAGAGACTTTCCCGGGACAGTGAAACCCTATGTCAGAGACACTGAGAAGAAGCCCCAATGTTCCCTCCAGGCACTTTCAGTGTGGGTGCCTTCTCCACGTGGTTCCTGGTTTCACTGCAGCTCTGAAGAGAATGTTAGCAAAGAGGTAATCGGGACAGTGCAAACAGTACTCAAAGACAGGGAGAGCAAGCTCTCTCTTGGCACTTTGGATGTGGGACATACAGCGAGATGTTTGCTGCTTTTACATTTGGCTGTTGGGAGATTTACAGCACAAAGATATCTAGTTGATTTGAAGCAGTTCCGAGAAAGTCTAAACATAATCCTCACTTTTCCCTCCTGGCACTTTCCCTGTAGGAGATACCGCAAGACGTTTCTGTATATTGGGCACAGCGCTCTGCAGGGTGTTAGCAGAGAGTTTCCCGGGACAGTGAAACCCTATATCAGAGACACTGAGAAGAAGCCCCAACGTTCCCTCCAGGCACTTTCAGTGTGGGTGCCTTCTCCACGTGGTTCCTGGTTTCACTGCAGCTCTGAAGAGAATGTTAGCAAAGAGGTAATCGGGACAGTGCAAACAGTACTCAAAGACAGGGAGAGCAAGCTCTACATTACTCTCTTGGCACTTTGGATGTGGGACATACAGCGAGATGTTTGCTGCTTTTGCGTTTGGCTGTTGGGAGATTTACAGCACAAAGATATCTAGTTGATTTGAAGCAGTTCCGAGAAAGTCTAAGCATAATCCTCACTTTTCCCTCCTGGCACTTTCCCTGTAGGAGATACCGCAAGACATTTCTGTATATTGGGCACAGCGCTGTGCAGGGTGTTAGCAGAGACTTTCCCGGGACAGTGAAACCCTATGTCAGAGACACTGAGAAGAAGCCCCAATGTTCCCTCCAGGCACTTTCAGTGTGGGTGCCTTCTCCACGTGGTTCCTGGTTTCACTGCAGCTCTGAAGAGAATGTTAGCAAAGAGGTAATCGGGACAGTGCAAACAGTACTCAAAGACAGGGAGAGCAAGCTCTCTCTTGGCACTTTGGATGTGGGACATACAGCGAGATGTTTGCTGCTTTTACATTTGGCTGTTGGGAGATTTACAGCACAAAGATATCTAGTTGATTTGAAGCAGTTCCGAGAAAGTCTAAACATAATCCTCACTTTTCCCTCCTGGCACTTTCCCTGTAGGAGATACCGCAAGACGTTTCTGTATATTGGGCACAGCGCTCTGCAGGGTGTTAGCAGAGAGTTTCCCGGGACAGTGAAACCCTATATCAGAGACACTGAGAAGAAGCCCCAATGTTCCCTCCAGGCACTTTCAGTGTGGGTGCCTTCTCCACGTGGTTCCTGGTTTCACTGCAGCTCTGAAGAGAATGTTAGCAAAGAGGTAATCGGGACAGTGCAAACAGTACTCAAAGACAGGGAGAGCAAGCTCTACATTACTCTCTTGGCACTTTGGATGTGGGACATACAGCGAGATGTTTGCTGCTTTTGCGTTTGGCTGTTGGGAGATTTACAGCACAAAGATATCTAGTTGATTTGAAGCAGTTCCGAGAAAGTCTAAGCATAATCCTCACTTTTCCCTCCTGGCACTTTCCCTGTAGGAGATACCGCAAGACGTTTCTGTATATTGGGCACAGCGCTCTGCAGGGTGTTAGCAGAGAGTTTCCCGGGACAGTGAAACCCTATATCAGAGACACTGAGAAGAAGCCCCAATGTTCCCTCCAGGCACTTTCAGTGTGGGTGCCTTCTCCACGTGGTTCCTGGTTTCACTGCAGCTCTGAAGAGAATGTTAGCAAAGAGGTAATCGGGACAGTGCAAACAGTACTCAAAGACAGGGAGAGCAAGCTCTACATTACTCTCTTGGCACTTTGGATGTGGGACATACAGCGAGATGTTTGCTGCTTTTGCGTTTGGCTGTTGGGAGATTTAAAGCACAAAGATATCTAGTTGATTTGAAGCAGTTCCGAGAAAGTCTAAGCATAATCCTCACTTTTCCCTCCTGGCACTTTCCCTGTAGGAGATACCGCAAGACATTTCTGTATATTGGGCACAGCGCTGTGCAGGGTGTTAGCAGAGACTTTCCCGGGACAGTGAAACCCTATGTCAGAGACACTGAGAAGAAGCCCCAATGTTCCCTCCAGGCACTTTCAGTGTGGGTGCCTTCTCCACGTGGTTCCTGGTTTCACTGCAGCTCTGAAGAGAATGTTAGCAAAGAGGTAATCGGGACAGTGCAAACAGTACTCAAAGACAGGGAGAGCAAGCTCTACATTACTCTCTTGGCACTTTGGATGTGGGACATACAGCGAGATGTTTGCTGCTTTTGCGTTTGGCTGTTGGGAGATTTACAGCACAAAGATATCTAGTTGATTTGAAGCAGTTCCGAGAAAGTCTAAACATAATCCTCACTTTTCCCTCCTGGCACTTTCCCTGTAGGAGATACCGCAAGACGTTTCTGTATATTGGGCACAGCGCTCTGCAGGGTGTTAGCAGAGAGTTTCCCGGGACAGTGAAACCCTATATCAGAGACACTGAGAAGAAGCCCCAATGTTCCCTCCAGGCACTTTCAGTGTGGGTGCCTTCTCCACGTGGTTCCTGGTTTCACTGCAGCTCTGAAGAGAATGTTAGCAAAGAGGTAATCGGGACAGCGCAAACAGTACTCAAAGACAGGGAGAGCAAGCTCTCTCTTGGCACTTTGGATGTGGGACATACAGCGAGATGTTTGCTGCTTTTGCGTTTGGCTGTTGGGAGATTTACAGCACAAAGATATCTAGTTGATTTGAAGCAGTTCCGAGAAAGTCTAAGCATAATCCTCACTTTTCCCTCCTGGCACTTTCCCTGTAGGAGATACCGCAAGACGTTTCTGTATATTGGGCACAGCGCTGTGCAGGGTGTTAGCAGAGAGTTTCCCGGGACAGTGAAACCCTATATCAGAGACACTGAGAAGAAGCCCCAATGTTCCCTCCAGGCACTTTCAGTGTGGGTGCCTTCTCCACGTGGTTCCTGGTTTCACTGCAGCTCTGAAGAGAATGTTAGCAAAGAGGTAATCGGGACAGTGCAAACAGTACTCAAAGACAGGGAGAGCAAGCTCTCTCTTGGCACTTTGGATGTGGGACATACAGCGAGATGTTTGCTGCTTTTACATTTGGCTGTTGGGAGATTTACAGCACAAAGATATCTAGTTGATTTGAAGCAGTTCCGAGAAAGTCTAAACATAATCCTCACTTTTCCCTCCTGGCACTTTCCCTGTAGGAGATACCGCAAGACGTTTCTGTATATTGGGCACAGCGCTCTGCAGGGTGTTAGCAGAGAGTTTCCCGGGACAGTGAAACCCTATATCAGAGACACTGAGAAGAAGCCCCAATGTTCCCTCCAGGCACTTTCAGTGTGGGTGCCTTCTCCACGTGGTTCCTGGTTTCACTGCAGCTCTGAAGAGAATGTTAGCAAAGAGGTAATCGGGACAGTGCAAACAGTACTCAAAGACAGGGAGAGCAAGCTCTACATTACTCTCTTGGCACTTTGGATGTGGGACATACAGCGAGATGTTTGCTGCTTTTGCGTTTGGCTGTTGGGAGATTTACAGCACAAAGATATCTAGTTGATTTGAAGCAGTTCCAAGAAAGTCTAAACATAATCCTCACTTTTCCCTCCTGGCACTTTCCCTGTAGGAGATACCGCAAGACGTTTCTGTATATTGGGCACAGCGCTCTGCAGGGTGTTAGCAGAGAGTTTCCCGGGACAGTGAAACCCTATATCAGAGACACTGAGAAGAAGCCCCAATGTTCCCTCCAGGCACTTTCAGTGTGGGTGCCTTCTCCACGTGGTTCCTGGTTTCACTGCAGCTCTGAAGAGAATGTTAGCAAAGAGGTAATCGGGACAGTGCAAACAGTACTCAAAGACAGGGAGAGCAAGCTCTACATTACTCTCTTGGCACTTTGGATGTGGGACATACAGCGAGATGTTTGCTGCTTTTGCGTTTGGCTGTTGGGAGATTTACAGCACAAAGATATCTAGTTGATTTGAAGCAGTTCCGAGAAAGTCTAAACATAATCCTCACTTTTCCCTCCTGGCACTTTCCCTGTAGGAGATACCGCAAGACATTTCTGTATATTGGGCACAGCGCTGTGCAGGGTGTTAGCAGAGACTTTCCCGGGACAGTGAAACCCTATGTCAGAGACACTGAGAAGAAGCCCCAATGTTCCCTCCAGGCACTTTCAGTGTGGGTGCCTTCTCCACGTGGTTCCTGGTTTCACTGCAGCTCTGAAGAGAATGTTAGCAAAGAGGTAATCGGGACAGTGCAAACAGTACTCAAAGACAGGGAGAGCAAGCTCTACATTACTCTCTTGGCACTTTGGATGTGGGACATACAGCGAGATGTTTGCTGCTTTTGCGTTTGGCTGTTGGGAGATTTACAGCACAAAGATATCTAGTTGATTTGAAGCAGTTCCGAGAAAGTCTAAACATAATCCTCACTTTTCCCTCCTGGCACTTTCCCTGTAGGAGATACCGCAAGACGTTTCTGTATATTGGGCACAGCGCTCTGCAGGGTGTTAGCAGAGAGTTTCCCGGGACAGTGAAACCCTATATCAGAGACACTGAGAAGAAGCCCCAATGTTCCCTCCAGGCACTTTCAGTGTGGGTGCCTTCTCCACGTGGTTCCTGGTTTCACTGCAGCTCTGAAGAGAATGTTAGCAAAGAGGTAATCGGGACAGTGCAAACAGTACTCAAAGACAGGGAGAGCAAGCTCTACATTACTCTCTTGGCACTTTGGATGTGGGACATACAGCGAGATGTTTGCTGCTTTTGCGTTTGGCTGTTGGGAGATTTACAGCACAAAGATATCTAGTTGATTTGAAGCAGTTCCGAGAAAGTCTAAACATAATCCTCACTTTTCCCTCCTGGCACTTTCCCTGTAGGAGATACCGCAAGACATTTCTGTATATTGGGCACAGCGCTCTGCAGGGTGTTAGCAGAGAGTTTCCCGGGACAGTGAAACCCTATATCAGAGACACTGAGAAGAAGCCCCAATGTTCCCTCCAGGCACTTTCAGTGTGGGTGCCTTCTCCACGTGGTTCCTGGTTTCACTGCAGCTCTGAAGAGAATGTTAGCAAAGAGGTAATCGGGACAGTGCAAACAGTACTCAAAGACAGGGAGAGCAAGCTCTACATTACTCTCTTGGCACTTTGGATGTGGGACATACAGCGAGATGTTTGCTGCTTTTGCGTTTGGCTGTTGGGAGATTTACAGCACAAAGATATCTAGTTGATTTGAAGCAGTTCCGAGAAAGTCTAAGCATAATCCTCACTTTTCCCTCCTGGCACTTTCCCTGTAGGAGATACCGCAAGACATTTCTGTATATTGGGCACAGCGCTGTGCAGGGTGTTAGCAGAGACTTTCCCGGGACAGTGAAACCCTATGTCAGAGACACTGAGAAGAAGCCCCAATGTTCCCTCCAGGCACTTTCAGTGTGGGTGCCTTCTCCACGTGGTTCCTGGTTTCACTGCAGCTCTGAAGAGAATGTTAGCAAAGAGGTAATCGGGACAGTGCAAACAGTACTCAAAGACAGGGAGAGCAAGCTCTACATTACTCTCTTGGCACTTTGGATGTGGGACATACAGCGAGATGTTTGCTGCTTTTGCGTTTGGCTGTTGGGAGATTTACAGCACAAAGATATCTAGTTGATTTGAAGCAGTTCCGAGAAAGTCTAAACATAATCCTCACTTTTCCCTCCTGGCACTTTCCCTGTAGGAGATACCGCAAGACGTTTCTGTATATTGGGCACAGCGCTCTGCAGGGTGTTAGCAGAGAGTTTCCCGGGACAGTGAAACCCTATATCAGAGACACTGAGAAGAAGCCCCAATGTTCCCTCCAGGCACTTTCAGTGTGGGTGCCTTCTCCACGTGGTTCCTGGTTTCACTGCAGCTCTGAAGAGAATGTTAGCAAAGAGGTAATCGGGACAGTGCAAACAGTACTCAAAGACAGGGAGAGCAAGCTCTACATTACTCTCTTGGCACTTTGGATGTGGGACATACAGCGAGATGTTTGCTGCTTTTGCGTTTGGCTGTTGGGAGATTTACAGCACAAAGATATCTAGTTGATTTGAAGCAGTTCCGAGAAAGTCTAAACATAATCCTCACTTTTCCCTCCTGGCACTTTCCCTGTAGGAGATACCGCAAGACGTTTCTGTATATTGGGCACAGCGCTCTGCAGGGTGTTAGCAGAGAGTTTCCCGGGACAGTGAAACCCTATATCAGAGACACTGAGAAGAAGCCCCAATGTTCCCTCCAGGCACTTTCAGTGTGGGTGCCTTCTCCACGTGGTTCCTGGTTTCACTGCAGCTCTGAAGAGAATGTTAGCAAAGAGGTAATCGGGACAGTGCAAACAGTACTCAAAGACAGGGAGAGCAAGCTCTCTCTTGGCACTTTGGATGTGGGACATACAGCGAGATGTTTGCTGCTTTTGCGTTTGGCTGTTGGGAGATTTACAGCACAAAGATATCTAGTTGATTTGAAGCAGTTCCGAGAAAGTCTAAGCATAATCCTCACTTTTCCCTCCTGGCACTTTCCCTGTAGGAGATACCGCAAGACGTTTCTGTATATTGGGCACAGCGCTCTGCAGGGTGTTAGCAGAGAGTTTCCCGGGACAGTGAAACCCTATATCAGAGACACTGAGAAGAAGCCCCAATGTTCCCTCCAGGCACTTTCAGTGTGGGTGCCTTCTCCACGTGGTTCCTGGTTTCACTGCAGCTCTGAAGAGAATGTTAGCAAAGAGGTAATCGGGACAGTGCAAACAGTACTCAAAGACAGGGAGAGCAAGCTCTACATTACTCTCTTGGCACTTTGGATGTGGGACATACAGCGAGATGTTTGCTGCTTTTGCGTTTGGCTGTTGGGAGATTTACAGCACAAAGATATCTAGTTGATTTGAAGCAGTTCCGAGAAAGTCTAAACATAATCCTCACTTTTCCCTCCTGGCACTTTCCCTGTAGGAGATACCGCAAGACATTTCTGTATATTGGGCACAGCGCTGTGCAGGGTGTTAGCAGAGACTTTCCCGGGACAGTGAAACCCTATATCAGAGACACTGAGAAGAAGCCCCAATGTTCCCTCCAGGCACTTTCAGTGTGGGTGCCTTCTCCACGTGGTTCCTGGTTTCACTGCAGCTCTGAAGAGAATGTTAGCAAAGAGGTAATCGGGACAGTGCAAACAGTACTCAAAGACAGGGAGAGCAAGCTCTCTCTTGGCACTTTGGATGTGGGACATACAGCGAGATGTTTGCTGCTTTTGCGTTTGGCTGTTGGGAGATTTACAGCACAAAGATATCTAGTTGATTTGAAGCAGTTCCGAGAAAGTCTAAACATAATCCTCACTTTTCCCTCCTGGCACTTTCCCTGTAGGAGATACCGCAAGACGTTTCTGTATATTGGGCACAGCGCTCTGCAGGGTGTTAGCAGAGAGTTTCCCGGGACAGTGAAACCCTATATCAGAGACACTGAGAAGAAGCCCCAATGTTCCCTCCAGGCACTTTCAGTGTGGGTGCCTTCTCCACGTGGTTCCTGGTTTCACTGCAGCTCTGAAGAGAATGTTAGCAAAGAGGTAATCGGGACAGTGCAAACAGTACTCAAAGACAGGGAGAGCAAGCTCTACATTACTCTCTTGGCACTTTGGATGTGGGACATACAGCGAGATGTTTGCTGCTTTTGCGTTTGGCTGTTGGGAGATTTACAGCACAAAGATATCTAGTTGATTTGAAGCAGTTCCAAGAAAGTCTAAACATAATCCTCACTTTTCCCTCCTGGCACTTTCCCTGTAGGAGATACCGCAAGACGTTTCTGTATATTGGGCACAGCGCTCTGCAGGGTGTTAGCAGAGAGTTTCCCGGGACAGTGAAACCCTATATCAGAGACACTGAGAAGAAGCCCCAATGTTCCCTCCAGGCACTTTCAGTGTGGGTGCCTTCTCCACGTGGTTCCTGGTTTCACTGCAGCTCTGAAGAGAATGTTAGCAAAGAGGTAATCGGGACAGTGCAAACAGTACTCAAAGACAGGGAGAGCAAGCTCTACATTACTCTCTTGGCACTTTGGATGTGGGACATACAGCGAGATGTTTGCTGCTTTTGCGTTTGGCTGTTGGGAGATTTACAGCACAAAGATATCTAGTTGATTTGAAGCAGTTCCGAGAAAGTCTAAGCATAATCCTCACTTTTCCCTCCTGGCACTTTCCCTGTAGGAGATACCGCAAGACATTTCTGTATATTGGGCACAGCGCTGTGCAGGGTGTTAGCAGAGACTTTCCCGGGACAGTGAAACCCTATGTCAGAGACACTGAGAAGAAGCCCCAATGTTCCCTCCAGGCACTTTCAGTGTGGGTGCCTTCTCCACGTGGTTCCTGGTTTCACTGCAGCTCTGAAGAGAATGTTAGCAAAGAGGTAATCGGGACAGTGCAAACAGTACTCAAAGACAGGGAGAGCAAGCTCTACATTACTCTCTTGGCACTTTGGATGTGGGACATACAGCGAGATGTTTGCTGCTTTTGCGTTTGGCTGTTGGGAGATTTACAGCACAGAGATACCTACTTGATTTGAAGCAGTTCCGAGAAAGTCTAAACATAACCCTCACTTTTCCCTCCTGGCACTTTCCCTGTAGGAGATACCGCAAGACGTTTCTGTATATTGGGCACAGCGCTCTGCAGGGTGTTAGCAGAGAGTTTCCCGGGACAGTGAAACCCTATATCAGAGACACTGAGAAGAAGCCCCAATGTTCCCTCCAGGCACTTTCAGTGTGGGTGCCTTCTCCACGTGGTTCCTGGTTTCACTGCAGCTCTGAAGAGAATGTTAGCAAAGAGGTAATCGGGACAGTGCAAACAGTACTCAAAGACAGGGAGAGCAAGCTCTACATTACTCTCTTGGCACTTTGGATGTGGGACATACAGCGAGATGTTTGCTGCTTTTGCGTTTGGCTGTTGGGAGATTTACAGCACAAAGATATCTAGTTGATTTGAAGCAGTTCCGAGAAAGTCTAAGCATAATCCTCACTTTTCCCTCCTGGCACTTTCCCTGTAGGAGATACCGCAAGACATTTCTGTATATTGGGCACAGCGCTGTGCAGGGTGTTAGCAGAGACTTTCCCGGGACAGTGAAACCCTATGTCAGAGACACTGAGAAGAAGCCCCAATGTTCCCTCCAGGCACTTTCAGTGTGGGTGCCTTCTCCACGTGGTTCCTGGTTTCACTGCAGCTCTGAAGAGAATGTTAGCAAAGAGGTAATCGGGACAGTGCAAACAGTACTCAAAGACAGGGAGAGCAAGCTCTACATTACTCTCTTGGCACTTTGGATGTGGGACATACAGCGAGATGTTTGCTGCTTTTGCGTTTGGCTGTTGGGAGATTTACAGCACAAAGATATCTAGTTGATTTGAAGCAGTTCCGAGAAAGTCTAAACATAATCCTCACTTTTCCCTCCTGGCACTTTCCCTGTAGGAGATACCGCAAGACGTTTCTGTATATTGGGCACAGCGCTCTGCAGGGTGTTAGCAGAGAGTTTCCCGGGACAGTGAAACCCTATATCAGAGACACTGAGAAGAAGCCCCAATGTTCCCTCCAGGCACTTTCAGTGTGGGTGCCTTCTCCACGTGGTTCCTGGTTTCACTGCAGCTCTGAAGAGAATGTTAGCAAAGAGGTAATCGGGACAGTGCAAACAGTACTCAAAGACAGGGAGAGCAAGCTCTCTCTTGGCACTTTGGATGTGGGACATACAGCGAGATGTTTGCTGCTTTTGCGTTTGGCTGTTGGGAGATTTACAGCACAAAGATATCTAGTTGATTTGAAGCAGTTCCGAGAAAGTCTAAGCATAATCCTCACTTTTCCCTCCTGGCACTTTCCCTGTAGGAGATACCGCAAGACGTTTCTGTATATTGGGCACAGCGCTCTGCAGGGTGTTAGCAGAGAGTTTCCCGGGACAGTGAAACCCTATATCAGAGACACTGAGAAGAAGCCCCAATGTTCCCTCCAGGCACTTTCAGTGTGGGTGCCTTCTCCACGTGGTTCCTGGTTTCACTGCAGCTCTGAAGAGAATGTTAGCAAAGAGGTAATCGGGACAGTGCAAACAGTACTCAAAGACAGGGAGAGCAAGCTCTACATTACTCTCTTGGCACTTTGGATGTGGGACATACAGCGAGATGTTTGCTGCTTTTGCGTTTGGCTGTTGGGAGATTTACAGCACAAAGATATCTAGTTGATTTGAAGCAGTTCCGAGAAAGTCTAAACATAATCCTCACTTTTCCCTCCTGGCACTTTCCCTGTAGGAGATACCGCAAGACGTTTCTGTATATTGGGCACAGCGCTCTGCAGGGTGTTAGCAGAGAGTTTCCCGGGACAGTGAAACCCTATATCAGAGACACTGAGAAGAAGCCCCAATGTTCCCTCCAGGCACTTTCAGTGTGGGTGCCTTCTCCACGTGGTTCCTGGTTTCACTGCAGCTCTGAAGAGAATGTTAGCAAAGAGGTAATCGGGACAGTGCAAACAGTACTCAAAGACAGGGAGAGCAAGCTCTACATTACTCTCTTGGCACTTTGGATGTGGGACATACAGCGAGATGTTTGCTGCTTTTGCGTTTGGCTGTTGGGAGATTTACAGCACAAAGATATCTAGTTGATTTGAAGCAGTTCCGAGAAAGTCTAAACATAATCCTCACTTTTCCCTCCTGGCACTTTCCCTGTAGGAGATACCGCAAGACGTTTCTGTATATTGGGCACAGCGCTCTGCAGGGTGTTAGCAGAGAGTTTCCCGGGACAGTGAAACCCTATATCAGAGACACTGAGAAGAAGCCCCAATGTTCCCTCCAGGCACTTTCAGTGTGGGTGCCTTCTCCACGTGGTTCCTGGTTTCACTGCAGCTCTGAAGAGAATGTTAGCAAAGAGGTAATCGGGACAGTGCAAACAGTACTCAAAGACAGGGAGAGCAAGCTCTCTCTTGGCACTTTGGATGTGGGACATACAGCGAGATGTTTGCTGCTTTTGCGTTTGGCTGTTGGGAGATTTACAGCACAAAGATATCTAGTTGATTTGAAGCAGTTCCGAGAAAGTCTAAGCATAATCCTCACTTTTCCCTCCTGGCACTTTCCCTGTAGGAGATACCGCAAGACGTTTCTGTATATTGGGCACAGCGCTCTGCAGGGTGTTAGCAGAGAGTTTCCCGGGACAGTGAAACCCTATATCAGAGACACTGAGAAGAAGCCCCAATGTTCCCTCCAGGCACTTTCAGTGTGGGTGCCTTCTCCACGTGGTTCCTGGTTTCACTGCAGCTCTGAAGAGAATGTTAGCAAAGAGGTAATCGGGACAGTGCAAACAGTACTCAAAGACAGGGAGAGCAAGCTCTACATTACTCTCTTGGCACTTTGGATGTGGGACATACAGCGAGATGTTTGCTGCTTTTGCGTTTGGCTGTTGGGAGATTTACAGCACAAAGATATCTAGTTGATTTGAAGCAGTTCCGAGAAAGTCTAAGCATAATCCTCACTTTTCCCTCCTGGCACTTTCCCTGTAGGAGATACCGCAAGACGTTTCTGTATATTGGGCACAGCGCTCTGCAGGGTGTTAGCAGAGAGTTTCCCGGGACAGTGAAACCCTATATCAGAGACACTGAGAAGAAGCCCCAATGTTCCCTCCAGGCACTTTCAGTGTGGGTGCCTTCTCCACGTGGTTCCTGGTTTCACTGCAGCTCTGAAGAGAATGTTAGCAAAGAGGTAATCGGGACAGTGCAAACAGTACTCAAAGACAGGGAGAGCAAGCTCTCTCTTGGCACTTTGGATGTGGGACATACAGCGAGATGTTTGCTGCTTTTACATTTGGCTGTTGGGAGATTTACAGCACAAAGATATCTAGTTGATTTGAAGCAGTTCCGAGAAAGTCTAAACATAATCCTCACTTTTCCCTCCTGGCACTTTCCCTGTAGGAGATACCGCAAGACGTTTCTGTATATTGGGCACAGCGCTCTGCAGGGTGTTAGCAGAGAGTTTCCCGGGACAGTGAAACCCTATATCAGAGACACCGAGAAGAAGCCCCAACGTTCCTTCCAGGCACTTTCAGTGTGGGTGCCTTCTCTACGTGGTTCCTGGTTTCACTGCAGCTCTGAAGAGAATGTTAGCAAAGAGGTAATCGGGACAGTGCAAACAGTACTCAAAGACAGGGAGAGCAAGCTCTGCATTACTCTCTTGGCACTTTGGATGTGGGACATACAGCGAGATGTTTGCTGCTTTTGCGTTTGGCTGTTGGGAGATTTACAGCACAAAGATATCTAGTTGATTTGAAGCAGTTCCGAGAAAGTCTAAGCATAATCCTCACTTTTCCCTCCTGGCACTTTCCCTGTAGGGGATACCGCAAGACGTTTCTGTATATTGGGCACAGCGCTGTGCAGGGTGTTAGCAGAGACTTTCCCGGGACAGTGAAACCCTATGTCAGAGACACTGAGAAGAAGCCCCAGTGTTCCCTCCAGGCACTTTCAGTGTGGGTGCCTTCTCCACGTGGTTCCTGGTTTCACTGCAGCTCTGAAGAGAATGTTAGCAAAGAGGTAATCGGGACAGCGCAAACAGTACTCAAAGACAGGGAGAGCAAGCTCTCTCTTGGCACTTTGGATGTGGGACATACAGCGAGATGTTTGCTGCTTTTGCGTTTGGCTGTTGGGAGATTTACAGCACAAAGATATCTAGTTGATTTGAAGCAGTTCCGAGAAAGTCTAAACATAATCCTCACTTTTCCCTCCTGGCACTTTCCCTGTAGGAGATACCGCAAGACGTTTCTGTATATTGGGCACAGCGCTGTGCAGGGTGTTAGCAGAGAGTTTCCCGGGACAGTGAAACCCTATATCAGAGACACTGAGAAGAAGCCCCAGTGTTCCCTCCAGGCACTTTCAGTGTGGGTGACTTCTCCACGTGGTTCCTGGTTTCACTGCAGCTCTGAAGAGAATGTTAGCAAAGAGGTAATCGGGACAGTGCAAACAGTACTCAAAGACAGGGAGAGCAAGCTCTCTCTTGGCACTTTGGATGTGGGACATACAGCGAGATGTTTGCTGCTTTTGTGTTTGGCTGTTGGGAGATTTACAGCACAAAGATATCTAGTTGACTTGAAGCAGTTCCGAGAAAGTCTAAACATAATCCTCACTTTTCCCTCCTGGCACTTTCCCTGTAGGAGATACCGCAAGACGTTTCTGTATATTGGGCACAGCGCTCTGCAGGGTGTTAGCAGAGAGTTTCCCGGGACAGTGAAACCCTATATCAGAGACACTGAGAAGAAGCCCCAATGTTCCCTCCAGGCACTTTCAGTGTGGGTGCCTTCTCCACGTGGTTCCTGGTTTCACAGCAGCTCTGAAGAGAATGTTAGCAAAGAGGTAATCGGGACAGTGCAAACAGTACTCAAAGACAGGGAGAGCAAGCTCTACATTACTCTCTTGGCACTTTGGATGTGGGACATACAGTGAGATGTTTGCTGCTTTTGCGTTTGGCTGTTGGGAGATTTACAGCACAAAGATATCTAGTTGATTTGAAGCAGTTCCGAGAAAGTCTAAACATAATCCTCACTTTTCCCTCCTGGCACTTTCCCTGTAGGGGATACCGCAAGACGTTTCTGTATATTGGGCACAGCGCTGTGCAGGGTGTTAGCAGAGACTTTCCCGGGACAGTGAAACCCTATGTCAGAGACACTGAGAAGAAGCCCCAGTGTTCCCTCCAGGCACTTTCAGTGTGGGTGCCTTCTCCACGTGGTTCCTGGTTTCACTGCAGCTCTGAAGAGAATGTTAGCAAAGAGGTAATCGGGACAGCGCAAACAGTACTCAAAGACAGGGAGAGCAAGCTCTCTCTTGGCACTTTGGATGTGGGACATACAGCGAGATGTTTGCTGCTTTTGCGTTTGGCTGTTGGGAGATTTACAGCACAAAGATATCTAGTTGATTTGAAGCAGTTCCGAGAAAGTCTAAACATAATCCTCACTTTTCCCTCCTGGCACTTTCCCTGTAGGAGATACCGCAAGACGTTTCTGTATATTGGGCACAGCGCTGTGCAGGGTGTTAGCAGAGAGTTTCCCGGGACAGTGAAACCCTATATCAGAGACACTGAGAAGAAGCCCCAGTGTTCCCTCCAGGCACTTTCAGTGTGGGTGACTTCTCCACGTGGTTCCTGGTTTCACTGCAGCTCTGAAGAGAATGTTAGCAAAGAGGTAATCGGG
Source organism: Chroicocephalus ridibundus (assembly GCF_963924245.1). Taxonomy (NCBI): domain Eukaryota; kingdom Metazoa; phylum Chordata; class Aves; order Charadriiformes; family Laridae; genus Chroicocephalus; species Chroicocephalus ridibundus. Next base: position 140,037 of record NW_026961642.1, read on the forward strand.
ACAGTGCAAACAGTACTCAAAGACAGGGAGAGCAAGCTCTCTCTTGGCACTTTGGATGTGGGACATACAGCGAGATGTTTGCTGCTTTTGTGTTTGGCTGTTGGGAGATTTACAGCACAAAGATATCTAGTTGACTTGAAGCAGTTCCGAGAAAGTCTAAACATAATCCTCACTTTTCCCTCCTGGCACTTTCCCTGTAGGAGATACCGCAAGACGTTTCTGTATATTGGGCACAGCGCTCTGCAGGGTGTTAGCAGAGAGTTTCCCGGGACAGTGAAACCCTATATCAGAGACACTGAGAAGAAGCCCCAATGTTCCCTCCAGGCACTTTCAGTGTGGGTGCCTTCTCCACGTGGTTCCTGGTTTCACAGCAGCTCTGAAGAGAATGTTAGCAAAGAGGTAATCGGGACAGTGCAAACAGTACTCAAAGACAGGGAGAGCAAGCTCTACATTACTCTCTTGGCACTTTGGATGTGGGACATACAGTGAGATGTTTGCTGCTTTTGCGTTTGGCTGTTGGGAGATTTACAGCACAAAGATATCTAGTTGATTTGAAGCAGTTCCGAGAAAGTCTAAACATAATCCTCACTTTTCCCTCCTGGCACTTTCCCTGTAGGAGATACCGCAAGACGTTTCTGTATATTGGGCACAGCGCTCTGCAGGGTGTTAGCAGAGAGTTTCCCGGGACAGTGAAACCCTATATCAGAGACACTGAGAAGAAGCCCCAATGTTCCCTCCAGGCACTTTCAGTGTGGGTGCCTTCTCCACGTGGTTCCTGGTTTCACAGCAGCTCTGAAGAGAATGTTAGCAAAGAGGTAATCGGGACAGTGCAAACAGTACTCAAAGACAGGGAGAGCAAGCTCTCTCTTGGCACTTTGGATGTGGGACATACAGCGAGATGTTTGCTGCTTTTACATTTGGCTGTTGGGAGATTTACAGCACAAAGATATCTAGTTGATTTGAAGCAGTTCCGAGAAAGTCTAAACATAATCCTCACTTTTCCCTCCTGGCACTTTCCCTGTAGGAGATACCGCAAGACGTTTCTGTATATTGGGCACAGCGCTCTGCAGGGTGTTAGCAGAGACTTTCCCGGGACAGTGAAACCCTATATCAGAGACACTGAGAAGAAGCCCCAGTGTTCCCTCCAGGCACTTTCAGTGTGGGTGCCTTCTCCACGTGGTTCCTGGTTTCACTGCAGCTCTGAAGAGAATGTTAGCAAAGAGGTAATCGGGACAGTGCAAACAGTACTCAAAGACAGGGAGAGCAAGCTCTCTCTTGGCACTTTGGATGTGGGACATACAGCGAGATGTTTGCTGCTTTTACATTTGGCTGTTGGGAGATTTACAGCACAAAGATATCTAGTTGATTTGAAGCAGTTCCGAGAAAGTCTAAACATAATCCTCACTTTTCCCTCCTGGCACTTTCCCTGTAGGAGATACCGCAAGACGTTTCTGTATATTGGGCACAGCGCTCTGCAGGGTGTTAGCAGAGAGTTTCCCGGGACAGTGAAACCCTATATCAGAGACACTGAGAAGAAGCCCCAATGTTCCCTCCAGGCACTTTCAGTGTGGGTGCCTTCTCCACGTGGTTCCTGGTTTCACAGCAGCTCTGAAGAGAATGTTAGCAAAGAGGTAATCGGGACAGTGCAAACAGTACTCAAAGACAGGGAGAGCAAGCTCTCTCTTGGCACTTTGGATGTGGGACATACAGCGAGATGTTTGCTGCTTTTACATTTGGCTGTTGGGAGATTTACAGCACAAAGATATCTAGTTGATTTGAAGCAGTTCCGAGAAAGTCTAAACATAATCCTCACTTTTCCCTCCTGGCACTTTCCCTGTAGGAGATACCGCAAGACGTTTCTGTATATTGGGCACAGCGCTCTGCAGGGTGTTAGCAGAGAGTTTCCCGGGACAGTGAAACCCTATATCAGAGACACCGAGAAGAAGCCCCAACGTTCCTTCCAGGCACTTTCAGTGTGGGTGCCTTCTCTACGTGGTTCCTGGTTTCACTGCAGCTCTGAAGAGAATGTTAGCAAAGAGGTAATCGGGACAGTGCAAACAGTACTCAAAGACAGGGAGAGCAAGCTCTGCATTACTCTCTTGGCACTTTGGATGTGGGACATACAGCGAGATGTTTGCTGCTTTTGCGTTTGGCTGTTGGGAGATTTACAGCACAAAGATATCTAGTTGATTTGAAGCAGTTCCGAGAAAGTCTAAGCATAATCCTCACTTTTCCCTCCTGGCACTTTCCCTGTAGGGGATACCGCAAGACGTTTCTGTATATTGGGCACAGCGCTGTGCAGGGTGTTAGCAGAGACTTTCCCGGGACAGTGAAACCCTATGTCAGAGACACTGAGAAGAAGCCCCAATGTTCCCTCCAGGCACTTTCAGTGTGGGTGCCTTCTCCACGTGGTTCCTGGTTTCACTGCAGCTCTGAAGAGAATGTTAGCAAAGAGGTAATCGGGACAGCGCAAACAGTACTCAAAGACAGGGAGAGCAAGCTCTCTCTTGGCACTTTGGATGTGGGACATACAGCGAGATGTTTGCTGCTTTTACATTTGGCTGTTGGGAGATTTACAGCACAAAGATATCTAGTTGATTTGAAGCAGTTCCGAGAAAGTCTAAACATAATCCTCACTTTTCCCTCCTGGCACTTTCCCTGTAGGAGATACCGCAAGACGTTTCTGTATATTGGGCACAGCGCTCTGCAGGGTGTTAGCAGAGAGTTTCCCGGGACAGTGAAACCCTATATCAGAGACACTGAGAAGAAGCCCCAACGTTCCTTCCAGGCACTTTCAGTGTGGGTGCCTTCTCCACGTGGTTCCTGGTTTCACTGCAGCTCTGAAGAGAATGTTAGCAAAGAGGTAATCGGGACAGCGCAAACAGTACTCAAAGACAGGGAGAGCAAGCTCTCTCTTGGCACTTTGGATGTGGGACATACAGCGAGATGTTTGCTGCTTTTGCATTTGGCTGTTGGGAGATTTACAGCACAAAGATATCTAGTTGATTTGAAGCAGTTCCGAGAAAGTCTAAACATAATCCTCACTTTTCCCTCCTGGCACTTTCCCTGTAGGAGATACCGCAAGACGTTTCTGTATATTGGGCACAGCGCTCTGCAGGGTGTTAGCAGAGAGTTTCCCGGGACAGTGAAACCCTATATCAGAGACACTGAGAAGAAGCCCCAACGTTCCCTCCAGGCACTTTCAGTGTGGGTGCCTTCTCCACGTGGTTCCTGGTTTCACTGCAGCTCTGAAGAGAATGTTAGCAAAGAGGTAATCGGGACAGTGCAAACAGTACTCAAAGACAGGGAGAGCAAGCTCTCTCTTGGCACTTTGGATGTGGGACATACAGCGAGATGTTTGCTGCTTTTACATTTGGCTGTTGGGAGATTTACAGCACAAAGATATCTAGTTGATTTGAAGCAGTTCCGAGAAAGTCTAAACATAATCCTCACTTTTCCCTCCTGGCACTTTCCCTGTAGGAGATACCGCAAGACGTTTCTGTATATTGGGCACAGCGCTGTGCAGGGTGTTAGCAGAGAGTTTCCCGGGACAGTGAAACCCTATATCAGAGACACTGAGAAGAAGCCCCAATGTTCCCTCCAGGCACTTTCAGTGTGGGTGCCTTCTCCACGTGGTTCCTGGTTTCACTGCAGCTCTGAAGAGAATGTTAGCAAAGAGGTAATCGGGACAGTGCAAACAGTACTCAAAGACAGGGAGAGCAAGCTCTCTCTTGGCACTTTGGATGTGGGACATACAGCGAGATGTTTGCTGCTTTTGCGTTTGGCTGTTGGGAGATTTACAGCACAAAGATATCTAGTTGATTTGAAGCAGTTCCGAGAAAGTCTAAACATAATCCTCACTTTTCCCTCCTGGCACTTTCCCTGTAGGAGATACCGCAAGACGTTTCTGTATATTGGGCACAGCGCTCTGCAGGGTGTTAGCAGAGAGTTTCCCGGGACAGTGAAACCCTATATCAGAGACACTGAGAAGAAGCCCCAATGTTCCCTCCAGGCACTTTCAGTGTGGGTGCCTTCTCCACGTGGTTCCTGGTTTCACTGCAGCTCTGAAGAGAATGTTAGCAAAGAGGTAATCGGGACAGCGCAAACAGTACTCAAAGACAGGGAGAGCAAGCTCTCTTTTGGCACTTTGGATGTGGGACATACAGCGAGATGTTTGCTGCTTTTGCGTTTGGCTGTTGGGAGATTTACAGCACAAAGATATCTAGTTGATTTGAAGCAGTTCCGAGAAAGTCTAAACATAATCCTCACTTTTCCCTCCTGGCACTTTCCCTGTAGGAGATACCGCAAGACGTTTCTGTATATTGGGCACAGCGCTGTGCAGGGTGTTAGCAGAGAGTTTCCCGGGACAGTGAAACCCTATATCAGAGACACTGAGAAGAAGCCCCAACGTTCCCTCCAGGCACTTTCAGTGTGGGTGCCTTCTCCACGTGGTTCCTGGTTTCACTGCAGCTCTGAAGAGAATGTTAGCAAAGAGGTAATCGGGACAGTGCAAACAGTACTCAAAGACAGGGAGAGCAAGCTCTCTCTTGGCACTTTGGATGTGGGACATACAGCGAGATGTTTGCTGCTTTTGCGTTTGGCTGTTGGGAGATTTACAGCACAAAGATATCTAGTTGATTTGAAGCAGTTCCGAGAAAGTCTAAACATAATCCTCACTTTTCCCTCCTGGCACTTTCCCTGTAGGAGATACCGCAAGACGTTTCTGTATATTGGGCACAGCGCTCTGCAGGGTGTTAGCAGAGACTTTCCCGGGACAGTGAAACCCTATGTCAGAGACACTGAGAAGAAGCCCCAACGTTCCCTCCAGGCACTTTCAGTGTGGGTGCCTTCTCCACGTGGTTCCTGGTTTCACTGCAGCTCTGAAGAGAATGTTAGCAAAGGGGTAATCGGGACAGCGCAAACAGTACTCAAAGACAGGGAGAGCAAGCTCTCTCTTGGCACTTTGGATGTGGGACATACAGCGAGATGTTTGCTGCTTTTACATTTGGCTGTTGGGAGATTTACAGCACAAAGATATCTAGTTGATTTGAAGCAGTTCCGAGAAAGTCTAAACATAATCCTCACTTTTCCCTCCTGGCACTTTCCCTGTAGGAGATACCGCAAGACGTTTCTGTATATTGGGCACAGCGCTCTGCAGGGTGTTAGCAGAGAGTTTCCCGGGACAGTGAAACCCTATATCAGAGACACTGAGAAGAAGCCCCAATGTTCCCTCCAGGCACTTTCAGTGTGGGTGCCTTCTCCACGTGGTTCCTGGTTTCACTGCAGCTCTGAAGAGAATGTTAGCAAAGAGGTAATCGGGACAGTGCAAACAGTACTCAAAGACAGGGAGAGCAAGCTCTCTCTTGGCACTTTGGATGTGGGACATACAGCGAGATGTTTGCTGCTTTTACATTTGGCTGTTGGGAGATTTACAGCACAAAGATATCTAGTTGATTTGAAGCAGTTCCGAGAAAGTCTAAACATAATCCTCACTTTTCCCTCCTGGCACTTTCCCTGTAGGAGATACCGCAAGACGTTTCTGTATATTGGGCACAGCGCTCTGCAGGGTGTTAGCAGAGAGTTTCCCGGGACAGTGAAACCCGACATCAGAGACACTGAGAAGAAGCCCCAATGTTCCCTCCAGGCACTTTCAGTGTGGGTGCCTTCTCCACGTGGTTCCTGGTTTCACTGCAGCTCTGAAGAGAATGTTAGCAAAGAGGTAATCGGGACAGTGCAAACAGTACTCAAAGACAGGGAGAGCAAGCTCTCTCTTGGCACTTTGGATGTGGGACATACAGCGAGATGTTTGCTGCTTTTACGTTTGGCTGTTGGGAGATTTACAGCACAAAGATATCTAGTTGATTTGAAGCAGTTCCGAGAAAGTCTAAACATAATCCTCACTTTTCCCTCCTGGCACTTTCCCTGTAGGGGATACCGCAAGACATTTCTGTATATTGGGCACAGCGCTGTGCAGGGTGTTAGCAGAGAGTTTCCCGGGACAGTGAAACCCTATATCAGAGACACTGAGAAGAAGCCCCAACGTTCCTTCCAGGCACTTTCAGTGTGGGTGCCTTCTCCACGTGGTTCCTGGTTTCACTGCAGCTCTGAAGAGAATGTTAGCAAAGAGGTAATCGGGACAGCGCAAACAGTACTCAAAGACAGGGAGAGCAAGCTCTCTCTTGGCACTTTGGATGTGGGACATACAGCGAGATGTTTGCTGCTTTTGCGTTTGGCTGTTGGGAGATTTACAGCACAAAGATATCTAGTTGATTTGAAGCAGTTCCGAGAAAGTCTAAACATAATCCTCACTTTTCCCTCCTGGCACTTTCCCTGTAGGAGATACCGCAAGACGTTTCTGTATATTGGGCACAGCGCTGTGCAGGGTGTTAGCAGAGACTTTCCCGGGACAGTGAAACCCTATATCAGAGACACTGAGAAGAAGCCCCAACGTTCCTTCCAGGCACTTTCAGTGTGGGTGCCTTCTCCACGTGGTTCCTGGTTTCACTGCAGCTCTGAAGAGAATGTTAGCAAAGAGGTAATCGGGACAGTGCAAACAGTACTCAAAGACAGGGAGAGCAAGCTCTCTCTTGGCACTTTGGATGTGGGACATACAGCGAGATGTTTGCTGCTTTTGCGTTTGGCTGTTGGGAGATTTACAGCACAAAGATATCTAGTTGATTTGAAGCAGTTCCGAGAAAGTCTAAACATAATCCTCACTTTTCCCTCCTGGCACTTTCCCTGTAGGAGATACCGCAAGACGTTTCTGTATATTGGGCACAGCGCTGTGCAGGGTGTTAGCAGAGACTTTCCCGGGACAGTGAAACCCTATGTCAGAGACACTGAGAAGAAGCCCCAATGTTCCCTCCAGGCACTTTCAGTGTGGGTGCCTTCTCCACGTGGTTCCTGGTTTCACTGCAGCTCTGAAGAGAATGTTAGCAAAGGGGTAATCGGGACAGCGCAAACAGTACTCAAAGACAGGGAGAGCAAGCTCTCTCTTGGCACTTTGGATGTGGGACATACAGCGAGATGTGTGCTGCTTTTACGTTTGGCTGTTGGGAGATTTACAGCACAAAGATATCTAGTTGATTTGAAGCAGTTCCGAGAAAGTCTAAACATAATCCTCACTTTTCCCTCCTGGCACTTTCCCTGTAGGAGATACCGCAAGACGTTTCTGTATATTGGGCACAGCGCTCTGCAGGGTGTTAGCAGAGAGTTTCCCGGGACAGTGAAACCCTATATCAGAGACACTGAGAAGAAGCCCCAGTGTTCCCTCCAGGCACTTTCAGTGTGGGTGCCTTCTCCACGTGGTTCCTGGTTTCACTGCAGCTCTGAAGAGAATGTTAGCAAAGAGGTAATCGGGACAGTGCAAACAGTACTCAAAGACAGGGAGAGCAAGCTCTCTCTTGGCACTTTGGATGTGGGACATACAGCGAGATGTTTGCTGCTTTTGCGTTTGGCTGTTGGGAGATTTACAGCACAAAGATATCTAGTTGATTTGAAGCAGTTCCGAGAAAGTCTAAACATAATCCTCACTTTTCCCTCCTGGCACTTTCCCTGTAGGAGATACCGCAAGACGTTTCTGTATATTGGGCACAGCGCTCTGCAGGGTGTTAGCAGAGAGTTTCCCGGGACAGTGAAACCCTATGTCAGAGACACTGAGAAGAAGCCCCAATGTTCCCTCCAGGCACTTTCAGTGTGGGTGCCTTCTCCACGTGGTTCCTGGTTTCACTGCAGCTCTGAAGAGAATGTTAGCAAAGAGGTAATCGGGACAGTGCAAACAGTACTCAAAGACAGGGAGAGCAAGCTCTCTCTTGGCACTTTGGATGTGGGACATACAGCGAGATGTTTGCTGCTTTTGCGTTTGGCTGTTGGGAGATTTACAGCACAAAGATATCTAGTTGATTTGAAGCAGTTCCGAGAAAGTCTAAACATAATCCTCACTTTTCCCTCCTGGCACTTTCCCTGTAGGAGATACCGCAAGACGTTTCTGTATATTGGGCACAGCGCTGTGCAGGGTGTTAGCAGAGACTTTCCCGGGACAGTGAAACCCTATGTCAGAGACACTGAGAAGAAGCCCCAATGTTCCCTCCAGGCACTTTCAGTGTGGGTGCCTTCTCCACGTGGTTCCTGGTTTCACTGCAGCTCTGAAGAGAATGTTAGCAAAGGGGTAATCGGGACAGCGCAAACAGTACTCAAAGACAGGGAGAGCAAGCTCTACATTACTCTCTTGGCACTTTGGATGTGGGACATACAGCGAGATGTTTGCTGCTTTTACATTTGGCTGTTGGGAGATTTACAGCACAAAGATATCTAGTTGATTTGAAGCAGTTCCGAGAAAGTCTAAACATAATCCTCACTTTTCCCTCCTGGCACTTTCCCTGTAGGAGATACCACAAGACGTTTCTGTATATTGGGGACAGCGCTCTGCAGGGTGTTAGCAGAGAGTTTCCCGGGACAGTGAAACCCTATATCAGAGACACTGAGAAGAAGCCCCAGTGTTCCCTCCAGGCACTTTCAGTGTGGGTGCCTTCTCCACGTGGTTCCTGGTTTCACTGCAGCTCTGAAGAGAATGTTAGCAAAGAGGTAATCGGGACAGTGCAAACAGTACTCAAAGACAGGGAGAGCAAGCTCTACATTACTCTCTTGGCACTTTGGATGTGGGACATACAGCGAGATGTTTGCTGCTTTTACATTTGGCTGTTGGGAGATTTACAGCACAAAGATATCTAGTTGATTTGAAGCAGTTCCGAGAAAGTCTAAACATAATCCTCACTTTTCCCTCCTGGCACTTTCCCTGTAGGGGATACCGCAAGACGTTTCTGTATATTGGGCACAGCGCTCTGCAGGGTGTTAGCAGAGACTTTCCCGGGACAGTGAAACCCTATATCAGAGACACTGAGAAGAAGCCCCAATGTTCCCTCCAGGCACTTTCAGTGTGGGTGCCTTCTCCACGTGGTTCCTGGTTTCACAGCAGCTCTGAAGAGAATGTTAGCAAAGAGGTAATCGGGACAGTGCAAACAGTACTCAAAGACAGGGAGAGCAAGCTCTCTCTTGGCACTTTGGATGTGGGACATACAGCGAGATGTTTGCTGCTTTTACATTTGGCTGTTGGGAGATTTACAGCACAAAGATATCTAGTTGATTTGAAGCAGTTCCGAGAAAGTCTAAACATAATCCTCACTTTTCCCTCCTGGCACTTTCCCTGTAGGAGATACCGCAAGACGTTTCTGTATATTGGGCACAGCGCTCTGCAGGGTGTTAGCAGAGAGTTTCCCGGGACAGTGAAACCCTATATCAGAGACACTGAGAAGAAGCCCCAACGTTCCTTCCAGGCACTTTCAGTGTGGGTGCCTTCTCCACGTGGTTCCTGGTTTCACTGCAGCTCTGAAGAGAATGTTAGCAAAGAGGTAATCGGGACAGTGCAAACAGTACTCAAAGACAGGGAGAGCAAGCTCTCTCTTGGCACTTTGGATGTGGGACATACAGCGAGATGTTTGCTGCTTTTACATTTGGCTGTTGGGAGATTTACAGCACAAAGATATCTAGTTGATTTGAAGCAGTTCCGAGAAAGTCTAAACATAATCCTCACTTTTCCCTCCTGGCACTTTCCCTGTAGGAGATACCGCAAGACGTTTCTGTATATTGGGCACAGCGCTCTGCAGGGTGTTAGCAGAGAGTTTCCCGGGACAGTGAAACCCTATATCAGAGACACTGAGAAGAAGCCCCAATGTTCCCTCCAGGCACTTTCAGTGTGGGTGCCTTCTCCACGTGGTTCCTGGTTTCACAGCAGCTCTGAAGAGAATGTTAGCAAAGAGGTAATCGGGACAGTGCAAACAGTACTCAAAGACAGGGAGAGCAAGCTCTCTCTTGGCACTTTGGATGTGGGACATACAGCGAGATGTTTGCTGCTTTTACATTTGGCTGTTGGGAGATTTACAGCACAAAGATATCTAGTTGATTTGAAGCAGTTCCGAGAAAGTCTAAACATAATCCTCACTTTTCCCTCCTGGCACTTTCCCTGTAGGAGATACCGCAAGACGTTTCTGTATATTGGGCACAGCGCTCTGCAGGGTGTTAGCAGAGAGTTTCCCGGGACAGTGAAACCCTATATCAGAGACACCGAGAAGAAGCCCCAACGTTCCTTCCAGGCACTTTCAGTGTGGGTGCCTTCTCTACGTGGTTCCTGGTTTCACTGCAGCTCTGAAGAGAATGTTAGCAAAGAGGTAATCGGGACAGTGCAAACAGTACTCAAAGACAGGGAGAGCAAGCTCTGCATTACTCTCTTGGCACTTTGGATGTGGGACATACAGCGAGATGTTTGCTGCTTTTGCGTTTGGCTGTTGGGAGATTTACAGCACAAAGATATCTAGTTGATTTGAAGCAGTTCCGAGAAAGTCTAAGCATAATCCTCACTTTTCCCTCCTGGCACTTTCCCTGTAGGGGATACCGCAAGACGTTTCTGTATATTGGGCACAGCGCTGTGCAGGGTGTTAGCAGAGAGTTTCCCGGGACAGTGAAACCCTATGTCAGAGACACTGAGAAGAAGCCCCAATGTTCCCTCCAGGCACTTTCAGTGTGGGTGCCTTCTCCACGTGGTTCCTGGTTTCACTGCAGCTCTGAAGAGAATGTTAGCAAAGAGGTAATCGGGACAGCGCAAACAGTACTCAAAGACAGGGAGAGCAAGCTCTCTCTTGGCACTTTGGATGTGGGACATACAGCGAGATGTTTGCTGCTTTTACGTTTGGCTGTTGGGAGATTTACAGCACAAAGATATCTAGTTGATTTGAAGCAGTTCCGAGAAAGTCTAAACATAATCCTCACTTTTCCCTCCTGGCACTTTCCCTGTAGGAGATACCGCAAGACGTTTCTGTATATTGGGCACAGCGCTCTGCAGGGTGTTAGCAGAGAGTTTCCCGGGACAGTGAAACCCTATATCAGAGACACTGAGAAGAAGCCCCAACGTTCCTTCCAGGCACTTTCAGTGTGGGTGCCTTCTCCACGTGGTTCCTGGTTTCACTGCAGCTCTGAAGAGAATGTTAGCAAAGAGGTAATCGGGACAGTGCAAACAGTACTCAAAGACAGGGAGAGCAAGCTCTCTCTTGGCACTTTGGATGTGGGACATACAGCGAGATGTTTGCTGCTTTTGCATTTGGCTGTTGGGAGATTTACAGCACAAAGATATCTAGTTGATTTGAAGCAGTTCCGAGAAAGTCTAAACATAATCCTCACTTTTCCCTCCTGGCACTTTCCCTGTAGGAGATACCGCAAGACGTTTCTGTATATTGGGCACAGCGCTCTGCAGGGTGTTAGCAGAGAGTTTCCCGGGACAGTGAAACCCTATATCAGAGACACTGAGAAGAAGCCCCAATGTTCCCTCCAGGCACTTTCAGTGTGGGTGCCTTCTCCACGTGGTTCCTGGTTTCACTGCAGCTCTGAAGAGAATGTTAGCAAAGAGGTAATCGGGACAGTGCAAACAGTACTCAAAGACAGGGAGAGCAAGCTCTCTCTTGGCACTTTGGATGTGGGACATACAGCGAGATGTTTGCTGCTTTTACATTTGGCTGTTGGGAGATTTACAGCACAAAGATATCTAGTTGATTTGAAGCAGTTCCGAGAAAGTCTAAACATAATCCTCACTTTTCCCTCCTGGCACTTTCCCTGTAGGAGATACCGCAAGACGTTTCTGTATATTGGGCACAGCGCTGTGCAGGGTGTTAGCAGAGAGTTTCCCGGGACAGTGAAACCCTATATCAGAGACACTGAGAAGAAGCCCCAATGTTCCCTCCAGGCACTTTCAGTGTGGGTGCCTTCTCCACGTGGTTCCTGGTTTCACTGCAGCTCTGAAGAGAATGTTAGCAAAGAGGTAATCGGGACAGCGCAAACAGTACTCAAAGACAGGGAGAGCAAGCTCTCTTTTGACACTTTGGATGTGGGACATACAGCGAGATGTTTGCTGCTTTTGCGTTTGGCTGTTGGGAGATTTACAGCACAAAGATATCTAGTTGATTTGAAGCAGTTCCGAGAAAGTCTAAACATAATCCTCACTTTTCCCTCCTGGCACTTTCCCTGTAGGAGATACCGCAAGACGTTTCTGTATATTGGGCACAGCGCTGTGCAGGGTGTTAGCAGAGAGTTTCCCGGGACAGTGAAACCCTATATCAGAGACACTGAGAAGAAGCCCCAACGTTCCTTCCAGGCACTTTCAGTGTGGGTGCCTTCTCCACGTGGTTCCTGGTTTCACTGCAGCTCTGAAGAGAATGTTAGCAAAGAGGTAATCGGGACAGCGCAAACAGTACTCAAAGACAGGGAGAGCAAGCTCTCTCTTGGCACTTTGGATGTGGGACATACAGCGAGATGTTTGCTGCTTTTGCGTTTGGCTGTTGGGAGATTTACAGCACAAAGATATCTAGTTGATTTGAAGCAGTTCCGAGAAAGTCTAAACATAATCCTCACTTTTCCCTCCTGGCACTTTCCCTGTAGGAGATACCGCAAGACGTTTCTGTATATTGGGCACAGCGCTGTGCAGGGTGTTAGCAGAGACTTTCCCGGGACAGTGAAACCCTATATCAGAGACACTGAGAAGAAGCCCCAACGTTCCCTCCAGGCACTTTCAGTGTGGGTGCCTTCTCCACGTGGTTCCTGGTTTCACTGCAGCTCTGAAGAGAATGTTAGCAAAGGGGTAATCGGGACAGCGCAAACAGTACTCAAAGACAGGGAGAGCAAGCTCTCTCTTGGCACTTTGGATGTGGGACATACAGCGAGATGTTTGCTGCTTTTACATTTGGCTGTTGGGAGATTTACAGCACAAAGATATCTAGTTGATTTGAAGCAGTTCCGAGAAAGTCTAAACATAATCCTCACTTTTCCCTCCTGGCACTTTCCCTGTAGGAGATACCGCAAGACGTTTCTGTATATTGGGCACAGCGCTCTGCAGGGTGTTAGCAGAGAGTTTCCCGGGACAGTGAAACCCTATATCAGAGACACTGAGAAGAAGCCCCAATGTTCCCTCCAGGCACTTTCAGTGTGGGTGCCTTCTCCACGTGGTTCCTGGTTTCACTGCAGCTCTGAAGAGAATGTTAGCAAAGAGGTAATCGGGACAGTGCAAACAGTACTCAAAGACAGGGAGAGCAAGCTCTCTCTTGGCACTTTGGATGTGGGACATACAGCGAGATGTTTGCTGCTTTTACATTTGGCTGTTGGGAGATTTACAGCACAAAGATATCTAGTTGATTTGAAGCAGTTCCGAGAAAGTCTAAACATAATCCTCACTTTTCCCTCCTGGCACTTTCCCTGTAGGAGATACCGCAAGACGTTTCTGTATATTGGGCACAGCGCTCTGCAGGGTGTTAGCAGAGAGTTTCCCGGGACAGTGAAACCCTATATCAGAGACACTGAGAAGAAGCCCCAATGTTCCCTCCAGGCACTTTCAGTGTGGGTGCCTTCTCCACGTGGTTCCTGGTTTCACTGCAGCTCTGAAGAGAATGTTAGCAAAGAGGTAATCGGGACAGTGCAAACAGTACTCAAAGACAGGGAGAGCAAGCTCTCTCTTGGCACTTTGGATGTGGGACATACAGCGAGATGTTTGCTGCTTTTACATTTGGCTGTTGGGAGATTTACAGCACAAAGATATCTAGTTGATTTGAAGCAGTTCCGAGAAAGTCTAAACATAATCCTCACTTTTCCCTCCTGGCACTTTCCCTGTAGGGGATACCGCAAGACATTTCTGTATATTGGGCACAGCGCTGTGCAGGGTGTTAGCAGAGAGTTTCCCGGGACAGTGAAACCCTATATCAGAGACACTGAGAAGAAGCCCCAACGTTCCTTCCAGGCACTTTCAGTGTGGGTGCCTTCTCCACGTGGTTCCTGGTTTCACTGCAGCTCTGAAGAGAATGTTAGCAAAGAGGTAATCGGGACAGCGCAAACAGTACTCAAAGACAGGGAGAGCAAGCTCTCTCTTGGCACTTTGGATGTGGGACATACAGCGAGATGTTTGCTGCTTTTGCGTTTGGCTGTTGGGAGATTTACAGCACAAAGATATCTAGTTGATTTGAAGCAGTTCCGAGAAAGTCTAAACATAATCCTCACTTTTCCCTCCTGGCACTTTCCCTGTAGGAGATACCGCAAGACGTTTCTGTATATTGGGCACAGCGCTCTGCAGGGTGTTAGCAGAGAGTTTCCCGGGACAGTGAAACCCTATATCAGAGACACTGAGAAGAAGCCCCAACGTTCCTTCCAGGCACTTTCAGTGTGGGTGCCTTCTCCACGTGGTTCCTGGTTTCACTGCAGCTCTGAAGAGAATGTTAGCAAAGAGGTAATCGGGACAGTGCAAACAGTACTCAAAGACAGGGAGAGCAAGCTCTCTCTTGGCACTTTGGATGTGGGACATACAGCGAGATGTTTGCTGCTTTTGCGTTTGGCTGTTGGGAGATTTACAGCACAAAGATATCTAGTTGATTTGAAGCAGTTCCGAGAAAGTCTAAACATAATCCTCACTTTTCCCTCCTGGCACTTTCCCTGTAGGAGATACCGCAAGACGTTTCTGTATATTGGGCACAGCGCTGTGCAGGGTGTTAGCAGAGACTTTCCCGGGACAGTGAAACCCTATGTCAGAGACACTGAGAAGAAGCCCCAATGTTCCCTCCAGGCACTTTCAGTGTGGGTGCCTTCTCCACGTGGTTCCTGGTTTCACTGCAGCTCTGAAGAGAATGTTAGCAAAGGGGTAATCAGGACAGTGCAAACAGTACTCAAAGACAGGGAGAGCAAGCTCTCTCTTGGCACTTTGGATGTGGGACATACAGCGAGATGTTTGCTGCTTTTGCGTTTGGCTGTTGGGAGATTTACAGCACAAAGATATCTAGTTGATTTGAAGCAGTTCCGAGAAAGTCTAAACATAATCCTCACTTTTCCCTCCTGGCACTTTCCCTGTAGGAGATACCGCAAGACGTTTCTGTATATTGGGCACAGCGCTCTGCAGGGTGTTAGCAGAGAGTTTCCCGGGACAGTGAAACCCTATATCAGAGACACTGAGAAGAAGCCCCAATGTTCCCTCCAGGCACTTTCAGTGTGGGTGCCTTCTCCACGTGGTTCCTGGTTTCACTGCAGCTCTGAAGAGAATGTTAGCAAAGAGGTAATCGGGACAGTGCAAACAGTACTCAAAGACAGGGAGAGCAAGCTCTCTCTTGGCACTTTGGATGTGGGACATACAGCGAGATGTTTGCTGCTTTTGCGTTTGGCTGTTGGGAGATTTACAGCACAAAGATATCTAGTTGATTTGAAGCAGTTCCGAGAAAGTCTAAACATAATCCTCACTTTTCCCTCCTGGCACTTTCCCTGTAGGAGATACCGCAAGACGTTTCTGTATATTGGGCACAGCGCTGTGCAGGGTGTTAGCAGAGACTTTCCCGGGACAGTGAAACCCTATGTCAGAGACACTGAGAAGAAGCCCCAATGTTCCCTCCAGGCACTTTCAGTGTGGGTGCCTTCTCCACGTGGTTCCTGGTTTCACTGCAGCTCTGAAGAGAATGTTAGCAAAGGGGTAATCGGGACAGCGCAAACAGTACTCAAAGACAGGGAGAGCAAGCTCTCTCTTGGCACTTTGGATGTGGGACATACAGCGAGATGTTTGCTGCTTTTACATTTGGCTGTTGGGAGATTTACAGCACAAAGATATCTAGTTGATTTGAAGCAGTTCCGAGAAAGTCTAAACATAATCCTCACTTTTCCCTCCTGGCACTTTCCCTGTAGGAGATACCACAAGACGTTTCTGTATATTGGGGACAGCGCTCTGCAGGGTGTTAGCAGAGAGTTTCCCGGGACAGTGAAACCCTATATCAGAGACACTGAGAAGAAGCCCCAGTGTTCCCTCCAGGCACTTTCAGTGTGGGTGCCTTCTCCACGTGGTTCCTGGTTTCACTGCAGCTCTGAAGAGAATGTTAGCAAAGAGGTAATCGGGACAGTGCAAACAGTACTCAAAGACAGGGAGAGCAAGCTCTACATTACTCTCTTGGCACTTTGGATGTGGGACATACAGCGAGATGTTTGCTGCTTTTACATTTGGCTGTTGGGAGATTTACAGCACAAAGATATCTAGTTGATTTGAAGCAGTTCCGAGAAAGTCTAAACATAATCCTCACTTTTCCCTCCTGGCACTTTCCCTGTAGGGGATACCGCAAGACATTTCTGTATATTGGGCACAGCGCTGTGCAGGGTGTTAGCAGAGACTTTCCCGGGACAGTGAAACCCTATATCAGAGACACTGAGAAGAAGCCCCAATGTTCCCTCCAGGCACTTTCAGTGTGGGTGCCTTCTCCACGTGGTTCCTGGTTTCACTGCAGCTCTGAAGAGAATGTTAGCAAAGAGGTAATCGGGACAGCGCAAACAGTACTCAAAGACAGGGAGAGCAAGCTCTCTCTTGGCACTTTGGATGTGGGACATACAGCGAGATGTTTGCTGCTTTTGCGTTTGGCTGTTGGGAGATTTACAGCACAAAGATATCTAGTTGATTTGAAGCAGTTCCGAGAAAGTCTAAACATAATCCTCACTTTTCCCTCCTGGCACTTTCCCTGTAGGAGATACCGCAAGACGTTTCTGTATATTGGGCACAGCGCTCTGCAGGGTGTTAGCAGAGAGTTTCCCGGGACAGTGAAACCCTATATCAGAGACACTGAGAAGAAGCCCCAACGTTCCTTCCAGGCACTTTCAGTGTGGGTGCCTTCTCCACGTGGTTCCTGGTTTCACTGCAGCTCTGAAGAGAATGTTAGCAAAGAGGTAATCGGGACAGTGCAAACAGTACTCAAAGACAGGGAGAGCAAGCTCTCTCTTGGCACTTTGGATGTGGGACATACAGCGAGATGTTTGCTGCTTTTGCGTTTGGCTGTTGGGAGATTTACAGCACAAAGATATCTAGTTGATTTGAAGCAGTTCCGAGAAAGTCTAAACATAATCCTCACTTTTCCCTCCTGGCACTTTCCCTGTAGGAGATACCGCAAGACGTTTCTGTATATTGGGCACAGCGCTCTGCAGGGTGTTAGCAGAGACTTTCCCGGGACAGTGAAACCCTATGTCAGAGACACTGAGAAGAAGCCCCAATGTTCCCTCCAGGCACTTTCAGTGTGGGTGCCTTCTCCACGTGGTTCCTGGTTTCACTGCAGCTCTGAAGAGAATGTTAGCAAAGGGGTAATCGGGACAGCGCAAACAGTACTCAAAGACAGGGAGAGCAAGCTCTCTCTTGGCACTTTGGATGTGGGACATACAGCGAGATGTTTGCTGCTTTTACATTTGGCTGTTGGGAGATTTACAGCACAAAGATATCTAGTTGATTTGAAGCAGTTCCGAGAAAGTCTAAACATAATCCTCACTTTTCCCTCCTGGCACTTTCCCTGTAGGAGATACCGCAAGACGTTTCTGTATATTGGGCACAGCGCTCTGCAGAGTGTTAGCAGAGAGTTTCCCGGGACAGTGAAACCCTATATCAGAGACACTGAGAAGAAGCCCCAATGTTCCCTCCAGGCACTTTCAGTGTGGGTGCCTTCTCCACGTGGTTCCTGGTTTCACTGCAGCTCTGAAGAGAATGTTAGCAAAGAGGTAATCGGGACAGTGCAAACAGTACTCAAAGACAGGGAGAGCAAGCTCTCTCTTGGCACTTTGGATGTGGGACATACAGCGAGATGTTTGCTGCTTTTACATTTGGCTGTTGGGAGATTTACAGCACAAAGATATCTAGTTGATTTGAAGCAGTTCCGAGAAAGTCTAAACATAATCCTCACTTTTCCCTCCTGGCACTTTCCCTGTAGGGGATACCGCAAGACATTTCTGTATATTGGGCACAGCGCTGTGCAGGGTGTTAGCAGAGACTTTCCCGGGACAGTGAAACCCTATATCAGAGACACTGAGAAGAAGCCCCAATGTTCCCTCCAGGCACTTTCAGTGTGGGTGCCTTCTCCACGTGGTTCCTGGTTTCACAGCAGCTCTGAAGAGAATGTTAGCAAAGAGGTAATTGGGACAGCGCAAACAGTACTCAAAGACAGGGAGAGCAAGCTCTCTCTTGGCACTTTGGATGTGGGACATACAGCGAGATGTTTGCTGCTTTTGCGTTTGGCTGTTGGGAGATTTACAGCACAAAGATATCTAGTTGATTTGAAGCAGTTCCGAGAAAGTCTAAACATAATCCTCACTTTTCCCTCCTGGCACTTTCCCTGTAGGAGATACCGCAAGACGTTTCTGTATATTGGGCACAGCGCTCTGCAGGGTGTTAGCAGAGAGTTTCCCGGGACAGTGAAACCCTATATCAGAGACACTGAGAAGAAGCCCCAACGTTCCTTCCAGGCACTTTCAGTGTGGGTGCCTTCTCCACGTGGTTCCTGGTTTCACTGCAGCTCTGAAGAGAATGTTAGCAAAGAGGTAATCGGGACAGTGCAAACAGTACTCAAAGACAGGGAGAGCAAGCTCTCTCTTGGCACTTTGGATGTGGGACATACAGCGAGATGTTTGCTGCTTTTGCGTTTGGCTGTTGGGAGATTTACAGCACAAAGATATCTAGTTGATTTGAAGCAGTTCCGAGAAAGTCTAAACATAATCCTCACTTTTCCCTCCTGGCACTTTCCCTGTAGGAGATACCGCAAGACGTTTCTGTATATTGGGCACAGCGCTGTGCAGGGTGTTAGCAGAGACTTTCCCGGGACAGTGAAACCCTATGTCAGAGACACTGAGAAGAAGCCCCAATGTTCCCTCCAGGCACTTTCAGTGTGGGTGCCTTCTCCACGTGGTTCCTGGTTTCACTGCAGCTCTGAAGAGAATGTTAGCAAAGAGGTAATAGGGACAGTGCAAACAGTACTCAAAGACAGGGAGAGCAAGCTCTACATTACTCTCTTGGCACTTTGGATGTGGGACATACAGCGAGATGTTTGCTGCTTTTACATTTGGCTGTTGGGAGATTTACAGCACAAAGATATCTAGTTGATTTGAAGCAGTTCCGAGAAAGTCTAAACATAATCCTCACTTTTCCCTCCTGGCACTTTCCCTGTAGGGGATACCGCAAGACATTTCTGTATATTGGGCACAGCGCTGTGCAGGGTGTTAGCAGAGACTTTCCCGGGACAGTGAAACCCTATATCAGAGACACTGAGAAGAAGCCCCAGTGTTCCCTCCAGGCACTTTCAGTGTGGGTGCCTTCTCCACGTGGTTCCTGGTTTCACTGCAGCTCTGAAGAGAATGTTAGCAAAGAGGTAATCGGGACAGCGCAAACAGTACTCAAAGACAGGGAGAGCAAGCTCTCTCTTGGCACTTTGGATGTGGGACATACAGCGAGATGTTTGCTGCTTTTGCGTTTGGCTGTTGGGAGATTTACAGCACAAAGATATCTAGTTGATTTGAAGCAGTTCCGAGAAAGTCTAAACATAATCCTCACTTTTCCCTCCTGGCACTTTCCCTGTAGGAGATACCGCAAGACGTTTCTGTATATTGGGCACAGCGCTCTGCAGGGTGTTAGCAGAGAGTTTCCCGGGACAGTGAAACCCTATATCAGAGACACTGAGAAGAAGCCCCAACGTTCCTTCCAGGCACTTTCAGTGTGGGTGCCTTCTCCACGTGGTTCCTGGTTTCACTGCAGCTCTGAAGAGAATGTTAGCAAAGAGGTAATCGGGACAGCGCAAACAGTACTCAAAGACAGGGAGAGCAAGCTCTCTCTTGGCACTTTGGATGTGGGACATACAGCGAGATGTTTGCTGCTTTTGCGTTTGGCTGTTGGGAGATTTACAGCACAAAGATATCTAGTTGATTTGAAGCAGTTCCGAGAAAGTCTAAACATAATCCTCACTTTTCCCTCCTGGCACTTTCCCTGTAGGAGATACCGCAAGACGTTTCTGTATATTGGGCACAGCGCTCTGCAGGGTGTTAGCAGAGAGTTTCCCGGGACAGTGAAACCCTATATCAGAGACACTGAGAAGAAGCCCCAACGTTCCTTCCAGGCACTTTCAGTGTGGGTGCCTTCTCCACGTGGTTCCTGGTTTCACTGCAGCTCTGAAGAGAATGTTAGCAAAGAGGTAATCGGGACAGTGCAAACAGTACTCAAAGACAGGGAGAGCAAGCTCTCTCTTGGCACTTTGGATGTGGGACATACAGCGAGATGTTTGCTGCTTTTGCGTTTGGCTGTTGGGAGATTTACAGCACAAAGATATCTAGTTGATTTGAAGCAGTTCCGAGAAAGTCTAAACATAATCCTCACTTTTCCCTCCTGGCACTTTCCCTGTAGGAGATACCGCAAGACGTTTCTGTATATTGGGCACAGCGCTGTGCAGGGTGTTAGCAGAGACTTTCCCGGGACAGTGAAACCCTATGTCAGAGACACTGAGAAGAAGCCCCAATGTTCCCTCCAGGCACTTTCAGTGTGGGTGCCTTCTCCACGTGGTTCCTGGTTTCACTGCAGCTCTGAAGAGAATGTTAGCAAAGGGGTAATCGGGACACCGCAAACAGTACTCAAAGACAGGGAGAGCAAGCTCTCTCTTGGCACTTTGGATGTGGGACATACAGCGAGATGTTTGCTGCTTTTACATTTGGCTGTTGGGAGATTTACAGCACAAAGATATCTAGTTGATTTGAAGCAGTTCCGAGAAAGTCTAAACATAATCCTCACTTTTCCCTCCTGGCACTTTCCCTGTAGGAGATACCGCAAGACGTTTCTGTATATTGGGGACAGCGCTCTGCAGGGTGTTAGCAGAGAGTTTCCCGGGACAGTGAAACCCTATATCAGAGACACTGAGAAGAAGCCCCAGTGTTCCCTCCAGGCACTTTCAGTGTGGGTGCCTTCTCCACGTGGTTCCTGGTTTCACAGCAGCTCTGAAGAGAATGTTAGCAAAGAGGTAATCGGGACAGTGCAAACAGTACTCAAAGACAGGGAGAGCAAGCTCTACATTACTCTCTTGGCACTTTGGATGTGGGACATACAGTGAGATGTTTGCTGCTTTTGCGTTTGGCTGTTGGGAGATTTACAGCACAAAGATATCTAGTTGATTTGAAGCAGTTCCGAGAAAGTCTAAACATAATCCTCACTTTTCCCTCCTGGCACTTTCCCTGTAGGAGATACCGCAAGACGTTTCTGTATATTGGGCACAGCGCTCTGCAGGGTGTTAGCAGAGAGTTTCCCGGGACAGTGAAACCCTATATCAGAGACACTGAGAAGAAGCCCCAATGTTCCCTCCAGGCACTTTCAGTGTGGGTGCCTTCTCCACGTGGTTCCTGGTTTCACTGCAGCTCTGAAGAGAATGTTAGCAAAGAGGTAATCGGGACAGTGCAAACAGTACTCAAAGACAGGGAGAGCAAGCTCTCTCTTGGCACTTTGGATGTGGGACATACAGCGAGATGTTTGCTGCTTTTACATTTGGCTGTTGGGAGATTTACAGCACAAAGATATCTAGTTGATTTGAAGCAGTTCCGAGAAAGTCTAAACATAATCCTCACTTTTCCCTCCTGGCACTTTCCCTGTAGGAGATACCGCAAGACGTTTCTGTATATTGGGCACAGCGCTCTGCAGGGTGTTAGCAGAGAGTTTCCCGGGACAGTGAAACCCTATATCAGAGACACTGAGAAGAAGCCCCAGTGTTCCCTCCAGGCACTTTCAGTGTGGGTGCCTTCTCCACGTGGTTCCTGGTTTCACTGCAGCTCTGAAGAGAATGTTAGCAAAGAGGTAATCGGGACAGTGCAAACAGTACTCAAAGACAGGGAGAGCAAGCTCTACATTACTCTCTTGGCACTTTGGATGTGGGACATACAGTGAGATGTTTGCTGCTTTTGCGTTTGGCTGTTGGGAGATTTACAGCACAAAGATATCTAGTTGATTTGAAGCAGTTCCGAGAAAGTCTAAACATAATCCTCACTTTTCCCTCCTGGCACTTTCCCTGTAGGAGATACCGCAAGACGTTTCTGTATATTGGGCACAGCGCTGTGCAGGGTGTTAGCAGAGACTTTCCCGGGACAGTGAAACCCTATGTCAGAGACACTGAGAAGAAGCCCCAATGTTCCCTCCAGGCACTTTCAGTGTGGGTGCCTTCTCCACGTGGTTCCTGGTTTCACTGCAGCTCTGAAGAGAATGTTAGCAAAGGGGTAATCGGGACAGTGCAAACAGTACTCAAAGACAGGGAGAGCAAGCTCTCTCTTGGCACTTTGGATGTGGGACATACAGCGAGATGTTTGCTGCTTTTACATTTGGCTGTTGGGAGATTTACAGCACAAAGATATCTAGTTGATTTGAAGCAGTTCCGAGAAAGTCTAAACATAATCCTCACTTTTCCCTCCTGGCACTTTCCCTGTAGGAGATACCGCAAGACGTTTCTGTATATTGGGCACAGCGCTCTGCAGGGTGTTAGCAGAGACTTTCCCGGGACAGTGAAACCCTATATCAGAGACACTGAGAAGAAGCCCCAACGTTCCTTCCAGGCACTTTCAGTGTGGGTGCCTTCTCCACGTGGTTCCTGGTTTCACTGCAGCTCTGAAGAGAATGTTAGCAAAGAGGTAATCGGGACAGTGCAAACAGTACTCAAAGACAGGGAGAGCAAGCTCTCTCTTGGCACTTTGGATGTGGGACATACAGCGAGATGTTTGCTGCTTTTACATTTGGCTGTTGGGAGATTTACAGCACAAAGATATCTAGTTGATTTGAAGCAGTTCCGAGAAAGTCTAAACATAATCCTCACTTTTCCCTCCTGGCACTTTCCCTGTAGGGGATACCGCAAGACGTTTCTGTATATTGGGCACAGCGCTGTGCAGGGTGTTAGCAGAGACTTTCCCGGGACAGTGAAACCCTATGTCAGAGACACTGAGAAGAAGCCCCAATGTTCCCTCCAGGCACTTTCAGTGTGGGTGCCTTCTCCACGTGGTTCCTGGTTTCACTGCAGCTCTGAAGAGAATGTTAGCAAAGAGGTAATAGGGACAGTGCAAACAGTACTCAAAGACAGGGAGAGCAAGCTCTACATTACTCTCTTGGCACTTTGGATGTGGGACATACAGCGAGATGTTTGCTGCTTTTACATTTGGCTGTTGGGAGATTTACAGCACAAAGATATCTAGTTGATTTGAAGCAGTTCCGAGAAAGTCTAAACATAATCCTCACTTTTCCCTCCTGGCACTTTCCCTGTAGGGGATACCGCAAGACATTTCTGTATATTGGGCACAGCGCTGTGCAGGGTGTTAGCAGAGACTTTCCCGGGACAGTGAAACCCTATATCAGAGACACTGAGAAGAAGCCCCAGTGTTCCCTCCAGGCACTTTCAGTGTGGGTGCCTTCTCCACGTGGTTCCTGGTTTCACTGCAGCTCTGAAGAGAATGTTAGCAAAGAGGTAATCGGGACAGCGCAAACAGTACTCAAAGACAGGGAGAGCAAGCTCTCTCTTGGCACTTTGGATGTGGGACATACAGCGAGATGTTTGCTGCTTTTGCGTTTGGCTGTTGGGAGATTTACAGCACAAAGATATCTAGTTGATTTGAAGCAGTTCCGAGAAAGTCTAAACATAATCCTCACTTTTCCCTCCTGGCACTTTCCCTGTAGGAGATACCGCAAGACGTTTCTGTATATTGGGCACAGCGCTCTGCAGGGTGTTAGCAGAGAGTTTCCCGGGACAGTGAAACCCTATATCAGAGACACTGAGAAGAAGCCCCAACGTTCCTTCCAGGCACTTTCAGTGTGGGTGCCTTCTCCACGTGGTTCCTGGTTTCACTGCAGCTCTGAAGAGAATGTTAGCAAAGAGGTAATCGGGACAGCGCAAACAGTACTCAAAGACAGGGAGAGCAAGCTCTCTCTTGGCACTTTGGATGTGGGACATACAGCGAGATGTTTGCTGCTTTTGCGTTTGGCTGTTGGGAGATTTACAGCACAAAGATATCTAGTTGATTTGAAGCAGTTCCGAGAAAGTCTAAACATAATCCTCACTTTTCCCTCCTGGCACTTTCCCTGTAGGAGATACCGCAAGACGTTTCTGTATATTGGGCACAGCGCTCTGCAGGGTGTTAGCAGAGAGTTTCCCGGGACAGTGAAACCCTATATCAGAGACACTGAGAAGAAGCCCCAACGTTCCTTCCAGGCACTTTCAGTGTGGGTGCCTTCTCCACGTGGTTCCTGGTTTCACTGCAGCTCTGAAGAGAATGTTAGCAAAGAGGTAATCGGGACAGTGCAAACAGTACTCAAAGACAGGGAGAGCAAGCTCTCTCTTGGCACTTTGGATGTGGGACATACAGCGAGATGTTTGCTGCTTTTGCGTTTGGCTGTTGGGAGATTTACAGCACAAAGATATCTAGTTGATTTGAAGCAGTTCCGAGAAAGTCTAAACATAATCCTCACTTTTCCCTCCTGGCACTTTCCCTGTAGGAGATACCGCAAGACGTTTCTGTATATTGGGCACAGCGCTGTGCAGGGTGTTAGCAGAGACTTTCCCGGGACAGTGAAACCCTATGTCAGAGACACTGAGAAGAAGCCCCAATGTTCCCTCCAGGCACTTTCAGTGTGGGTGCCTTCTCCACGTGGTTCCTGGTTTCACTGCAGCTCTGAAGAGAATGTTAGCAAAGGGGTAATCGGGACACCGCAAACAGTACTCAAAGACAGGGAGAGCAAGCTCTCTCTTGGCACTTTGGATGTGGGACATACAGCGAGATGTTTGCTGCTTTTACATTTGGCTGTTGGGAGATTTACAGCACAAAGATATCTAGTTGATTTGAAGCAGTTCCGAGAAAGTCTAAACATAATCCTCACTTTTCCCTCCTGGCACTTTCCCTGTAGGAGATACCGCAAGACGTTTCTGTATATTGGGGACAGCGCTCTGCAGGGTGTTAGCAGAGAGTTTCCCGGGACAGTGAAACCCTATATCAGAGACACTGAGAAGAAGCCCCAGTGTTCCCTCCAGGCACTTTCAGTGTGGGTGCCTTCTCCACGTGGTTCCTGGTTTCACAGCAGCTCTGAAGAGAATGTTAGCAAAGAGGTAATCGGGACAGTGCAAACAGTACTCAAAGACAGGGAGAGCAAGCTCTACATTACTCTCTTGGCACTTTGGATGTGGGACATACAGTGAGATGTTTGCTGCTTTTGCGTTTGGCTGTTGGGAGATTTACAGCACAAAGATATCTAGTTGATTTGAAGCAGTTCCGAGAAAGTCTAAACATAATCCTCACTTTTCCCTCCTGGCACTTTCCCTGTAGGAGATACCGCAAGACGTTTCTGTATATTGGGCACAGCGCTCTGCAGGGTGTTAGCAGAGAGTTTCCCGGGACAGTGAAACCCTATATCAGAGACACTGAGAAGAAGCCCCAATGTTCCCTCCAGGCACTTTCAGTGTGGGTGCCTTCTCCACGTGGTTCCTGGTTTCACTGCAGCTCTGAAGAGAATGTTAGCAAAGAGGTAATCGGGACAGTGCAAACAGTACTCAAAGACAGGGAGAGCAAGCTCTCTCTTGGCACTTTGGATGTGGGACATACAGCGAGATGTTTGCTGCTTTTACATTTGGCTGTTGGGAGATTTACAGCACAAAGATATCTAGTTGATTTGAAGCAGTTCCGAGAAAGTCTAAACATAATCCTCACTTTTCCCTCCTGGCACTTTCCCTGTAGGAGATACCGCAAGACGTTTCTGTATATTGGGCACAGCGCTCTGCAGGGTGTTAGCAGAGAGTTTCCCGGGACAGTGAAACCCTATATCAGAGACACTGAGAAGAAGCCCCAGTGTTCCCTCCAGGCACTTTCAGTGTGGGTGCCTTCTCCACGTGGTTCCTGGTTTCACTGCAGCTCTGAAGAGAATGTTAGCAAAGAGGTAATCGGGACAGTGCAAACAGTACTCAAAGACAGGGAGAGCAAGCTCTACATTACTCTCTTGGCACTTTGGATGTGGGACATACAGTGAGATGTTTGCTGCTTTTGCGTTTGGCTGTTGGGAGATTTACAGCACAAAGATATCTAGTTGATTTGAAGCAGTTCCGAGAAAGTCTAAACATAATCCTCACTTTTCCCTCCTGGCACTTTCCCTGTAGGAGATACCGCAAGACGTTTCTGTATATTGGGCACAGCGCTGTGCAGGGTGTTAGCAGAGACTTTCCCGGGACAGTGAAACCCTATGTCAGAGACACTGAGAAGAAGCCCCAATGTTCCCTCCAGGCACTTTCAGTGTGGGTGCCTTCTCCACGTGGTTCCTGGTTTCACTGCAGCTCTGAAGAGAATGTTAGCAAAGGGGTAATCGGGACAGTGCAAACAGTACTCAAAGACAGGGAGAGCAAGCTCTCTCTTGGCACTTTGGATGTGGGACATACAGCGAGATGTTTGCTGCTTTTACATTTGGCTGTTGGGAGATTTACAGCACAAAGATATCTAGTTGATTTGAAGCAGTTCCGAGAAAGTCTAAACATAATCCTCACTTTTCCCTCCTGGCACTTTCCCTGTAGGAGATACCGCAAGACGTTTCTGTATATTGGGCACAGCGCTCTGCAGGGTGTTAGCAGAGACTTTCCCGGGACAGTGAAACCCTATATCAGAGACACTGAGAAGAAGCCCCAACGTTCCTTCCAGGCACTTTCAGTGTGGGTGCCTTCTCCACGTGGTTCCTGGTTTCACTGCAGCTCTGAAGAGAATGTTAGCAAAGAGGTAATCGGGACAGTGCAAACAGTACTCAAAGACAGGGAGAGCAAGCTCTCTCTTGGCACTTTGGATGTGGGACATACAGCGAGATGTTTGCTGCTTTTACATTTGGCTGTTGGGAGATTTACAGCACAAAGATATCTAGTTGATTTGAAGCAGTTCCGAGAAAGTCTAAACATAATCCTCACTTTTCCCTCCTGGCACTTTCCCTGTAGGAGATACCGCAAGACGTTTCTGTATATTGGGCACAGCGCTCTGCAGGGTGTTAGCAGAGAGTTTCCCGGGACAGTGAAACCCTATATCAGAGACACTGAGAAGAAGCCCCAACGTTCCCTCCTGGCACTTTCAGTGTGGGTGCCTTCTCCACGTGGTTCCTGGTTTCACTGCAGCTCTGAAGAGAATGTTAGCAAAGTGGTAATCGGGACAGTGCAAACAGTACTCAAAGACAGGGAGAGCAAGCTCTCTCTTGGCACTTTGGATGTGGGACATACAGCGAGATGTTTGCTGCTTTTACATTTGGCTGTTGGGAGATTTACAGCACAAAGATATCTAGTTGATTTGAAGCAGTTCCGAGAAAGTCTAAACATAATCCTCACTTTTCCCTCCTGGCACTTTCCCTGTAGGAGATACCGCAAGACGTTTCTGTATATTGGGGACAGCGCTCTGCAGGGTGTTAGCAGAGAGTTTCCCGGGACAGTGAAACCCTATATCAGAGACACTGAGAAGAAGCCCCAATGTTCCCTCCAGGCACTTTCAGTGTGGGTGCCTTCTCCACGTGGTTCCTGGTTTCACTGCAGCTCTGAAGAGAATGTTAGCAAAGAGGTAATCGGGACAGTGCAAACAGTACTCAAAGACAGGGAGAGCAAGCTCTACATTACTCTCTTGGCACTTTGGATGTGGGACATACAGTGAGATGTTTGCTGCTTTTGCGTTTGGCTGTTGGGAGATTTACAGCACAAAGATATCTAGTTGATTTGAAGCAGTTCCGAGAAAGTCTAAACATAATCCTCACTTTTCCCTCCTGGCACTTTCCCTGTAGGAGATACCGCAAGACGTTTCTGTATATTGGGCACAGCGCTCTGCAGGGTGTTAGCAGAGAGTTTCCCGGGACAGTGAAACCCTATATCAGAGACACTGAGAAGAAGCCCCAATGTTCCCTCCAGGCACTTTCAGTGTGGGTGCCTTCTCCACGTGGTTCCTGGTTTCACAGCAGCTCTGAAGAGAATGTTAGCAAAGAGGTAATCGGGACAGTGCAAACAGTACTCAAAGACAGGGAGAGCAAGCTCTCTCTTGGCACTTTGGATGTGGGACATACAGCGAGATGTTTGCTGCTTTTACATTTGGCTGTTGGGAGATTTACAGCACAAAGATATCTAGTTGATTTGAAGCAGTTCCGAGAAAGTCTAAACATAATCCTCACTTTTCCCTCCTGGCACTTTCCCTGTAGGAGATACCGCAAGACGTTTCTGTATATTGGGCACAGCGCTCTGCAGGGTGTTAGCAGAGACTTTCCCGGGACAGTGAAACCCTATATCAGAGACACTGAGAAGAAGCCCCAACGTTCCCTCCTGGCACTTTCAGTGTGGGTGCCTTCTCCACGTGGTTCCTGGTTTCACTGCAGCTCTGAAGAGAATGTTAGCAAAGTGGTAATCGGGACAGTGCAAACAGTACTCAAAGACAGGGAGAGCAAGCTCTCTCTTGGCACTTTGGATGTGGGACATACAGCGAGATGTTTGCTGCTTTTACATTTGGCTGTTGGGAGATTTACAGCACAAAGATATCTAGTTGATTTGAAGCAGTTCCGAGAAAGTCTAAACATAATCCTCACTTTTCCCTCCTGGCACTTTCCCTGTAGGAGATACCGCAAGACGTTTCTGTATATTGGGCACAGCGCTCTGCAGGGTGTTAGCAGAGAGTTTCCCGGGACAGTGAAACCCTATATCAGAGACACTGAGAAGAAGCCCCAACGTTCCTTCCAGGCACTTTCAGTGTGGGTGCCTTCTCCACGTGGTTCCTGGTTTCACTGCAGCTCTGAAGAGAATGTTAGCAAAGAGGTAATCGGGACAGTGCAAACAGTACTCAAAGACAGGGAGAGCAAGCTCTCTCTTGGCACTTTGGATGTGGGACATACAGCGAGATGTTTGCTGCTTTTACATTTGGCTGTTGGGAGATTTACAGCACAAAGATATCTAGTTGATTTGAAGCAGTTCCGAGAAAGTCTAAACATAATCCTCACTTTTCCCTCCTGGCACTTTCCCTGTAGGAGATACCGCAAGACGTTTCTGTATATTGGGGACAGCGCTCTGCAGGGTGTTAGCAGAGAGTTTCCCGGGACAGTGAAACCCTATATCAGAGACACTGAGAAGAAGCCCCAACGTTCCCTCCAGGCACTTTCAGTGTGGGTGCCTTCTCCACGTGGTTCCTGGTTTCACTGCAGCTCTGAAGAGAATGTTAGCAAAGAGGTAATCGGGACAGTGCAAACAGTACTCAAAGACAGGGAGAGCAAGCTCTCTCTTGGCACTTTGGATGTGGGACATACAGCGAGATGTTTGCTGCTTTTACATTTGGCTGTTGGGAGATTTACAGCACAAAGATATCTAGTTGATTTGAAGCAGTTCCGAGAAAGTCTAAACATAATCCTCACTTTTCCCTCCTGGCACTTTCCCTGTAGGAGATACCGCAAGACGTTTCTGTATATTGGGCACAGCGCTCTGCAGGGTGTTAGCAGAGAGTTTCCCGGGACAGTGAAACCCTATATCAGAGACACTGAGAAGAAGCCCCAACGTTCCTTCCAGGCACTTTCAGTGTGGGTGCCTTCTCCACGTGGTTCCTGGTTTCACTGCAGCTCTGAAGAGAATGTTAGCAAAGAGGTAATCGGGACAGTGCAAACAGTACTCAAAGACAGGGAGAGCAAGCTCTCTCTTGGCACTTTGGATGTGGGACATACAGCGAGATGTTTGCTGCTTTTGCGTTTGGCTGTTGGGAGATTTACAGCACAAAGATATCTAGTTGATTTGAAGCAGTTCCGAGAAAGTCTAAGCATAATCCTCACTTTTCCCTCCTGGCACTTTCCCTGTAGGAGATACCGCAAGACGTTTCTGTATATTGGGCACAGTGCTCTGCAGGGTGTTAGCAGAGAGTTTCCCGGGACAGTGAAACCCTATATCAGAGACACTGAGAAGAAGCCCCAATGTTCCCTCCAGGCACTTTCAGTGTGGGTGCCTTCTCCACGTGGTTCCTGGTTTCACAGCAGCTCTGAAGAGAATGTTAGCAAAGAGGTAATCGGGACAGTGCAAACAGTACTCAAAGACAGGGAGAGCAAGCTCTCTCTTGGCACTTTGGATGTGGGACATACAGTGAGATGTTTGCTGCTTTTGCGTTTGGCTGTTGGGAGATTTACAGCACAAAGATATCTAGTTGATTTGAAGCAGTTCCGAGAAAGTCTAAGCATAATCCTCACTTTTCCCTCCTGGCACTTTCCCTGTAGGAGATACCGCAAGACGTTTCTGTATATTGGGCACAGCGCTCTGCAGGGTGTTAGCAGAGAGTTTCCCGGGACAGTGAAACCCTATATCAGAGACACTGAGAAGAAGCCCCAATGTTCCCTCCAGGCACTTTCAGTGTGGGTGCCTTCTCCACGTGGTTCCTGGTTTCACTGCAGCTCTGAAGAGAATGTTAGCAAAGAGGTAATCGGGACAGTGCAAACAGTACTCAAAGACAGGGAGAGCAAGCTCTCTCTTGGCACTTTGGATGTGGGACATACAGCGAGATGTTTGCTGCTTTTGCGTTTGGCTGTTGGGAGATTTACAGCACAAAGATATCTAGTTGATTTGAAGCAGTTCCGAGAAAGTCTAAACATAATCCTCACTTTTCCCTCCTGGCACTTTCCCTGTAGGAGATACCGCACGACGTTTCTGTATATTGGGCACAGCGCTCTGCAGGGTGTTAGCAGAGAGTTTCCCGGGACAGTGAAACCCTATATCAGAGACACTGAGAAGAAGCCCCAACGTTCCTTCCAGGCACTTTCAGTGTGGGTGCCTTCTCCACGTGGTTCCTGGTTTCACTGCAGCTCTGAAGAGAATGTTAGCAAAGAGGTAATCGGGACAGTGCAAACAGTACTCAAAGACAGGGAGAGCAAGCTCTCTCTTGGCACTTTGGATGTGGGACATACAGCGAGATGTTTGCTGCTTTTGCGTTTGGCTGTTGGGAGATTTACAGCACAAAGATATCTAGTTGATTTGAAGCAGTTCCGAGAAAGTCTAAACATAATCCTCACTTTTCCCTCCTGGCACTTTCCCTGTAGGAGATACCGCAAGACGTTTCTGTATATTGGGGACAGCGCTCTGCAGGGTGTTAGCAGAGAGTTTCCCGGGACAGTGAAACCCTATATCAGAGACACTGAGAAGAAGCCCCAGTGTTCCCTCCAGGCACTTTCAGTGTGGGTGCCTTCTCCACGTGGTTCCTGGTTTCACTGCAGCTCTGAAGAGAATGTTAGCAAAGAGGTAATCGGGACAGTGCAAACAGTACTCAAAGACAGGGAGAGCAAGCTCTACATTACTCTCTTGGCACTTTGGATGTGGGACATACAGCGAGATGTTTGCTGCTTTTACATTTGGCTGTTGGGAGATTTACAGCACAAAGATATCTAGTTGATTTGAAGCAGTTCCGAGAAAGTCTAAACATAATCCTCACTTTTCCCTCCTGGCACTTTCCCTGTAGGGGATACCGCAAGACATTTCTGTATATTGGGCACAGCGCTGTGCAGGGTGTTAGCAGAGACTTTCCCGGGACAGTGAAACCCTATATCAGAGACACTGAGAAGAAGCCCCAATGTTCCCTCCAGGCACTTTCAGTGTGGGTGCCTTCTCCACGTGGTTCCTGGTTTCACTGCAGCTCTGAAGAGAATGTTAGCAAAGAGGTAATCGGGACAGCGCAAACAGTACTCAAAGACAGGGAGAGCAAGCTCTCTCTTGGCACTTTGGATGTGGGACATACAGCGAGATGTTTGCTGCTTTTGCGTTTGGCTGTTGGGAGATTTACAGCACAAAGATATCTAGTTGATTTGAAGCAGTTCCGAGAAAGTCTAAACATAATCCTCACTTTTCCCTCCTGGCACTTTCCCTGTAGGAGATACCGCAAGACGTTTCTGTATATTGGACACAGCGCTCTGCAGGGTGTTAGCAGAGAGTTTCCCGGGACAGTGAAACCCTATATCAGAGACACTGAGAAGAAGCCCCAACGTTCCTTCCAGGCACTTTCAGTGTGGGTGCCTTCTCCACGTGGTTCCTGGTTTCACTGCAGCTCTGAAGAGAATGTTAGCAAAGAGGTAATCGGGACAGTGCAAACAGTACTCAAAGACAGGGAGAGCAAGCTCTACATTACTCTCTTGGCACTTTGGATGTGGGACATACAGCGAGATGTTTGCTGCTTTTGCGTTTGGCTGTTGGGAGATTTACAGCACAAAGATATCTAGTTGATTTGAAGCAGTTCCGAGAAAGTCTAAGCATAATCCTCACTTTTCCCTCCTGGCACTTTCCCTGTAGGAGATACCGCAAGACGTTTCTGTATATTGGGCACAGCGCTCTGCAGGGTGTTAGCAGAGAGTTTCCCGGGACAGTGAAACCCTATATCAGAGACACTGAGAAGAAGCCCCAATGTTCCCTCCAGGCACTTTCAGTGTGGGTGCCTTCTCCACGTGGTTCCTGGTTTCACTGCAGCTCTGAAGAGAATGTTAGCAAAGAGGTAATCGGGACAGTGCAAACAGTACTCAAAGACAGGGAGAGCAAGCTCTACATTACTCTCTTGGCACTTTGGATGTGGGACATACAGCGAGATGTTTGCTGCTTTTACATTTGGCTGTTGGGAGATTTACAGCACAAAGATATCTAGTTGATTTGAAGCAGTTCCGAGAAAGTCTAAACATAATCCTCACTTTTCCCTCCTGGCACTTTCCCTGTAGGAGATACCGCAAGACATTTCTGTATATTGGGCACAGCGCTCTGCAGGGTGTTAGCAGAGAGTTTCCCGGGACAGTGAAACCCTATATCAGAGACACTGAGAAGAAGCCCCAACGTTCCCTCCAGGCACTTTCAGTGTGGGTGCCTTCTCCACGTGGTTCCTGGTTTCACTGCAGCTCTGAAGAGAATGTTAGCAAAGAGGTAATCGGGACAGTGCAAACAGTACTCAAAGACAGGGAGAGCAAGCTCTCTCTTGGCACTTTGGATGTGGGACATACAGCGAGATGTTTGCTGCTTTTACATTTGGCTGTTGGGAGATTTACAGCACAAAGATATCTAGTTGATTTGAAGCAGTTCCGAGAAAGTCTAAACATAATCCTCACTTTTCCCTCCTGGCACTTTCCCTGTAGGAGATACCGCAAGACCTTTCTGTATATTTGGCACAGCGCTCTGCAGGGTGTTAGCAGAGAGTTTCCCGGGACAGTGAAACCCTATATCAGAGACACTGAGAAGAAGCCCCAACGTTCCTTCCAGGCACTTTCAGTGTGGGTGCCTTCTCCACGTGGTTCCTGGTTTCACTGCAGCTCTGAAGAGAATGTTAGCAAAGAGGTAATCGGGACAGTGCAAACAGTACTCAAAGACAGGGAGAGCAAGCTCTCTCTTGGCACTTTGGATGTGGGACATACAGCGAGATGTTTGCTGCTTTTACATTTGGCTGTTGGGAGATTTACAGCACAAAGATATCTAGTTGATTTGAAGCAGTTCCGAGAAAGTCTAAACATAATCCTCACTTTTCCCTCCTGGCACTTTCCCTGTAGGAGATACCGCAAGACGTTTCTGTATATTGGGCACAGCGCTCTGCAGGGTGTTAGCAGAGAGTTTCCCGGGACAGTGAAACCCTATATCAGAGACACTGAGAAGAAGCCCCAACGTTCCTTCCAGGCACTTTCAGTGTGGGTGCCTTCTCCACGTGGTTCCTGGTTTCACTGCAGCTCTGAAGAGAATGTTAGCAAAGAGGTAATCGGGACAGTGCAAACAGTACTCAAAGACAGGGAGAGCAAGCTCTCTCTTGGCACTTTGGATGTGGGACATACAGCGAGATGTTTGCTGCTTTTACATTTGGCTGTTGGGAGATTTACAGCACAAAGATATCTAGTTGATTTGAAGCAGTTCCGAGAAAGTCTAAACATAATCCTCACTTTTCCCTCCTGGCACTTTCCCTGTAGGAGATACCGCAAGACGTTTCTGTATATTGGGCACAGTGCTCTGCAGGGTGTTAGCAGAGAGTTTCCCGGGACAGTGAAACCCTATATCAGAGACACTGAGAAGAAGCCCCAATGTTCCCTCCAGGCACTTTCAGTGTGGGTGCCTTCTCCACGTGGTTCCTGGTTTCACAGCAGCTCTGAAGAGAATGTTAGCAAAGAGGTAATCGGGACAGTGCAAACAGTACTCAAAGACAGGGAGAGCAAGCTCTCTCTTGGCACTTTGGATGTGGGACATACAGCGAGATGTTTGCTGCTTTTACATTTGGCTGTTGGGAGATTTACAGCACAAAGATATCTAGTTGATTTGAAGCAGTTCCGAGAAAGTCTAAACATAATCCTCACTTTTCCCTCCTGGCACTTTCCCTGTAGGAGATACCGCAAGACGTTTCTGTATATTGGGCACAGCGCTCTGCAGGGTGTTAGCAGAGAGTTTCCCGGGACAGTGAAACCCTATATCAGAGACACTGAGAAGAAGCCCCAACGTTCCTTCCAGGCACTTTCAGTGTGGGTGCCTTCTCCACGTGGTTCCTGGTTTCACTGCAGCTCTGAAGAGAATGTTAGCAAAGAGGTAATCGGGACAGTGCAAACAGTACTCAAAGACAGGGAGAGCAAGCTCTCTCTTGGCACTTTGGATGTGGGACATACAGCGAGATGTTTGCTGCTTTTACATTTGGCTGTTGGGAGATTTACAGCACAAAGATATCTAGTTGATTTGAAGCAGTTCCGAGAAAGTCTAAACATAATCCTCACTTTTCCCTCCTGGCACTTTCCCTGTAGGAGATACCGCAAGACGTTTCTGTATATTGGGCACAGCGCTCTGCAGGGTGTTAGCAGAGAGTTTCCCGGGACAGTGAAACCCTATATCAGAGACACTGAGAAGAAGCCCCAACGTTCCCTCCTGGCACTTTCAGTGTGGGTGCCTTCTCCACGTGGTTCCTGGTTTCACTGCAGCTCTGAAGAGAATGTTAGCAAAGTGGTAATCGGGACAGTGCAAACAGTACTCAAAGACAGGGAGAGCAAGCTCTCTCTTGGCACTTTGGATGTGGGACATACAGCGAGATGTTTGCTGCTTTTGCGTTTGGCTGTTGGGAGATTTACAGCACAAAGATATCTAGTTGATTTGAAGCAGTTCCGAGAAAGTCTAAACATAATCCTCACTTTTCCCTCCTGGCACTTTCCCTGTAGGAGATACCGCAAGACATTTCTGTATATTGGGCACAGCGCTGTGCAGGGTGTTAGCAGAGACTTTCCCGGGACAGTGAAACCCTATATCAGAGACACTGAGAAGAAGCCCCAATGTTCCCTCCAGGCACTTTCAGTGTGGGTGCCTTCTCCACGTGGTTCCTGGTTTCACTGCAGCTCTGAAGAGAATGTTAGCAAAGAGGTAATCGGGACAGCGCAAACAGTACTCAAAGACAGGGAGAGCAAGCTCTCTCTTGGCACTTTGGATGTGGGACATACAGCGAGATGTTTGCTGCTTTTGCGTTTGGCTGTTGGGAGATTTACAGCACAAAGATATCTAGTTGATTTGAAGCAGTTCTGAGAAAGTCTAAACATAATCCTCACTTTTCCCTCCTGGCACTTTCCCTGTAGGAGATACCGCAAGACGTTTCTGTATATTGGGCACAGCGCTCTGCAGGGTGTTAGCAGAGAGTTTCCCGGGACAGTGAAACCCTATATCAGAGACACTGAGAAGAAGCCCCAACGTTCCTTCCAGGCACTTTCAGTGTGGGTGCCTTCTCCACGTGGTTCCTGGTTTCACTGCAGCTCTGAAGAGAATGTTAGCAAAGAGGTAATCGGGACAGTGCAAACAGTACTCAAAGACAGGGAGAGCAAGCTCTCTCTTGGCACTTTGGATGTGGGACATACAGCGAGATGTTTGCTGCTTTTGCGTTTGGCTGTTGGGAGATTTACAGCACAAAGATATCTAGTTGATTTGAAGCAGTTCCGAGAAAGTCTAAACATAATCCTCACTTTTCCCTCCTGGCACTTTCCCTGTAGGAGATACCGCAAGACGTTTCTGTATATTGGGCACAGCGCTGTGCAGGGTGTTAGCAGAGACTTTCCCGGGACAGTGAAACCCTATGTCAGAGACACTGAGAAGAAGCCCCAATGTTCCCTCCAGGCACTTTCAGTGTGGGTGCCTTCTCCACGTGGTTCCTGGTTTCACTGCAGCTCTGAAGAGAATGTTAGCAAAGGGGTAATCGGGACAGCGCAAACAGTACTCAAAGACAGGGAGAGCAAGCTCTCTCTTGGCACTTTGGATGTGGGACATACAGCGAGATGTTTGCTGCTTTTACATTTGGCTGTTGGGAGATTTACAGCACAAAGATATCTAGTTGATTTGAAGCAGTTCCGAGAAAGTCTAAACATAATCCTCACTTTTCCCTCCTGGCACTTTCCCTGTAGGGGATACCGCAAGACATTTCTGTATATTGGGCACAGCGCTGTGCAGGGTGTTAGCAGAGACTTTCCCGGGACAGTGAAACCCTATATCAGAGACACTGAGAAGAAGCCCCAATGTTCCCTCCAGGCACTTTCAGTGTGGGTGCCTTCTCCACGTGGTTCCTGGTTTCACTGCAGCTCTGAAGAGAATGTTAGCAAAGAGGTAATCGGGACAGCGCAAACAGTACTCAAAGACAGGGAGAGCAAGCTCTCTCTTGGCACTTTGGATGTGGGACATACAGCGAGATGTTTGCTGCTTTTGCGTTTGGCTGTTGGGAGATTTACAGCACAAAGATATCTAGTTGATTTGAAGCAGTTCCGAGAAAGTCTAAACATAATCCTCACTTTTCCCTCCTGGCACTTTCCCTGTAGGAGATACCGCAAGACGTTTCTGTATATTGGGCACAGCGCTGTGCAGGGTGTTAGCAGAGACTTTCCCGGGACAGTGAAACCCTATGTCAGGGACACTGAGAAGAAGCCCCAATGTTCCCTCCAGGCACTTTCAGTGTGGGTGCCTTCTCCACGTGGTTCCTGGTTTCACTGCAGCTCTGAAGAGAATGTTAGCAAAGAGGTAATCGGGACAGCGCAAACAGTACTCAAAGACAGGGAGAGCAAGCTCTCTCTTGGCACTTTGGATGTGGGACATACAGCGAGATGTTTGCTGCTTTTACATTTGGCTGTTGGGAGATTTACAGCACAAAGATATCTAGTTGATTTGAAGCAGTTCCGAGAAAGTCTAAACATAATCCTCACTTTTCCCTCCTGGCACTTTCCCTGTAGGAGATACCGCAAGACGTTTCTGTATATTGGGGACAGCGCTCTGCAGGGTGTTAGCAGAGAGTTTCCCGGGACAGTGAAACCCTATATCAGAGACACTGAGAAGAAGCCCCAGTGTTCCCTCCAGGCACTTTCAGTGTGGGTGCCTTCTCCACGTGGTTCCTGGTTTCACTGCAGCTCTGAAGAGAATGTTAGCAAAGAGGTAATCGGGACAGTGCAAACAGTACTCAAAGACAGGGAGAGCAAGCTCTCTCTTGGCACTTTGGATGTGGGACATACAGGGAGATGTTTGCTGCTTTTACATTTGGCTGTTGGGAGATTTACAGCACAAAGATATCTAGTTGATTTGAAGCAGTTCCGAGAAAGTCTAAACATAATCCTCACTTTTCCCTCCTGGCACTTTCCCTGTAGGAGATACCGCAAGACGTTTCTGTATATTGGGCACAGCGCTCTGCAGGGTGTTAGCAGAGACTTTCCCGGGACAGTGAAACCCTATATCAGAGACACTGAGAAGAAGCCCCAACGTTCCCTCCAGGCACTTTCAGTGTGGGTGCCTTCTCCACGTGGTTCCTGGTTTCACTGCAGCTCTGAAGAGAATGTTAGCAAAGTGGTAATCGGGACAGTGCAAACAGTACTCAAAGACAGGGAGAGCAAGCTCTCTCTTGGCACTTTGGATGTGGGACATACAGCGAGATGTTTGCTGCTTTTACATTTGGCTGTTGGGAGATTTACAGCACAAAGATATCTAGTTGATTTGAAGCAGTTCCGAGAAAGTCTAAACATAATCCTCACTTTTCCCTCCTGGCACTTTCCCTGTAGGGGATACCGCAAGACATTTCTGTATATTGGGCACAGCGCTGTGCAGGGTGTTAGCAGAGAGTTTCCCGGGACAGTGAAACCCTATATCAGAGACACTGAGAAGAAGCCCCAATGTTCCCTCCAGGCACTTTCAGTGTGGGTGCCTTCTCCACGTGGTTCCTGGTTTCACTGCAGCTCTGAAGAGAATGTTAGCAAAGAGGTAATCGGGACAGCGCAAACAGTACTCAAAGACAGGGAGAGCAAGCTCTCTCTTGGCACTTTGGATGTGGGACATACAGCGAGATGTTTGCTGCTTTTGCGTTTGGCTGTTGGGAGATTTACAGCACAAAGATATCTAGTTGATTTGAAGCAGTTCTGAGAAAGTCTAAACATAATCCTCACTTTTCCCTCCTGGCACTTTCCCTGTAGGAGATACCGCAAGACGTTTCTGTATATTGGGCACAGCGCTCTGCAGGGTGTTAGCAGAGAGTTTCCCGGGACAGTGAAACCCTATATCAGAGACACTGAGAAGAAGCCCCAACGTTCCTTCCAGGCACTTTCAGTGTGGGTGCCTTCTCCACGTGGTTCCTGGTTTCACTGCAGCTCTGAAGAGAATGTTAGCAAAGAGGTAATCGGGACAGTGCAAACAGTACTCAAAGACAGGGAGAGCAAGCTCTCTCTTGGCACTTTGGATGTGGGACATACAGCGAGATGTTTGCTGCTTTTACATTTGGCTGTTGGGAGATTTACAGCACAAAGATATCTAGTTGATTTGAAGCAGTTCCGAGAAAGTCTAAACATAATCCTCACTTTTCCCTCCTGGCACTTTCCCTGTAGGAGATACCGCAAGACGTTTCTGTATATTGGGCACAGCGCTGTGCAGGGTGTTAGCAGAGACTTTCCCGGGACAGTGAAACCCTATGTCAGAGACACTGAGAAGAAGCCCCAATGTTCCCTCCAGGCACTTTCAGTGTGGGTGCCTTCTCCACGTGGTTCCTGGTTTCACTGCAGCTCTGAAGAGAATGTTAGCAAAGGGGTAATCGGGACAGCGCAAACAGTACTCAAAGACAGGGAGAGCAAGCTCTCTCTTGGCACTTTGGATGTGGGACATACAGCGAGATGTTTGCTGCTTTTACATTTGGCTGTTGGGAGATTTACAGCACAAAGATATCTAGTTGATTTGAAGCAGTTCCGAGAAAGTCTAAACATAATCCTCACTTTTCCCTCCTGGCACTTTCCCTGTAGGAGATACCGCAAGACGTTTCTGTATATTGGGGACAGCGCTCTGCAGGGTGTTAGCAGAGAGTTTCCCGGGACAGTGAAACCCTATATCAGAGACACTGAGAAGAAGCCCCAGTGTTCCCTCCAGGCACTTTCAGTGTGGGTGCCTTCTCCACGTGGTTCCTGGTTTCACTGCAGCTCTGAAGAGAATGTTAGCAAAGAGGTAATCGGGACAGTGCAAACAGTACTCAAAGACAGGGAGCCAAGCTCTACATTACTCTCTTGGCACTTTGGATGTGGGACATACAGCGAGATGTTTGGTGCTTTTACATTTGGCTGTTGGGAGATTTACAGCACAAAGATATCTAGTTGATTTGAAGCAGTTCCGAGAAAGTCTAAACATAATCCTCACTTTTCCCTCCTGGCACTTTCCCTGTAGGGGATACCGCAAGACATTTCTGTATATTGGGCACAGCGCTGTGCAGGGTGTTAGCAGAGACTTTCCCGGGACAGTGAAACCCTATATCAGAGACACTGAGAAGAAGCCCCAATGTTCCCTCCAGGCACTTTCAGTGTGGGTGCCTTCTCCACGTGGTTCCTGGTTTCACTGCAGCTCTGAAGAGAATGTTAGCAAAGAGGTAATCGGGACAGCGCAAACAGTACTCAAAGACAGGGAGAGCAAGCTCTCTCTTGGCACTTTGGATGTGGGACATACAGCGAGATGTTTGCTGCTTTTGCGTTTGGCTGTTGGGAGATTTACAGCACAAAGATATCTAGTTGATTTGAAGCAGTTCCGAGAAAGTCTAAACATAATCCTCACTTTTCCCTCCTGGCACTTTCCCTGTAGGAGATACCGCAAGACGTTTCTGTATATTGGGCACAGCGCTCTGCAGGGTGTTAGCAGAGAGTTTCCCGGGACAGTGAAACCCTATATCAGAGACACTGAGAAGAAGCCCCAACGTTCCCTCCAGGCACTTTCAGTGTGGGTGCCTTCTCCACGTGGTTCCTGGTTTCACTGCAGCTCTGAAGAGAATGTTAGCAAAGAGGTAATCGGGACAGCGCAAACAGTACTCAAAGACAGGGAGAGCAAGCTCTCTCTTGGCACTTTGGATGTGGGACATACAGCGAGATGTTTGCTGCTTTTGCGTTTGGCTGTTGGGAGATTTACAGCACAAAGATATCTAGTTGATTTGAAGCAGTTCCGAGAAAGTCTAAACATAATCCTCACTTTTCCCTCCTGGCACTTTCCCTGTAGGAGATACCGCAAGACGTTTCTGTATATTGG
Organism: Chroicocephalus ridibundus; assembly: GCF_963924245.1. Lineage (NCBI taxonomy): Eukaryota > Metazoa > Chordata > Aves > Charadriiformes > Laridae > Chroicocephalus > Chroicocephalus ridibundus. The sequence continues at coordinate 180,386 of NW_026961642.1, forward strand.
GCACAGCGCTCTGCAGGGTGTTAGCAGAGAGTTTCCCGGGACAGTGAAACCCTATATCAGAGACACTGAGAAGAAGCCCCAACGTTCCTTCCAGGCACTTTCAGTGTGGGTGCCTTCTCCACGTGGTTCCTGGTTTCACTGCAGCTCTGAAGAGAATGTTAGCAAAGAGGTAATCGGGACAGTGCAAACAGTACTCAAAGACAGGGAGAGCAAGCTCTCTCTTGGCACTTTGGATGTGGGACATACAGCGAGATGTTTGCTGCTTTTGCGTTTGGCTGTTGGGAGATTTACAGCACAAAGATATCTAGTTGATTTGAAGCAGTTCCGAGAAAGTCTAAACATAATCCTCACTTTTCCCTCCTGGCACTTTCCCTGTAGGAGATACCGCAAGACGTTTCTGTATATTGGGCACAGCGCTGTGCAGGGTGTTAGCAGAGACTTTCCCGGGACAGTGAAACCCTATGTCAGAGACACTGAGAAGAAGCCCCAATGTTCCCTCCAGGCACTTTCAGTGTGGGTGCCTTCTCCACGTGGTTCCTGGTTTCACTGCAGCTCTGAAGAGAATGTTAGCAAAGGGGTAATCGGGACAGCGCAAACAGTACTCAAAGACAGGGAGAGCAAGCTCTCTCTTGGCACTTTGGATGTGGGACATACAGCGAGATGTTTGCTGCTTTTACATTTGGCTGTTGGGAGATTTACAGCACAAAGATATCTAGTTGATTTGAAGCAGTTCCGAGAAAGTCTAAACATAATCCTCACTTTTCCCTCCTGGCACTTTCCCTGTAGGAGATACCGCAAGACGTTTCTGTATATTGGGGACAGCGCTCTGCAGGGTGTTAGCAGAGAGTTTCCCGGGACAGTGAAACCCTATATCAGAGACACTGAGAAGAAGCCCCAACGTTCCTTCCAGGCACTTTCAGTGTGGGTGCCTTCTCCACGTGGTTCCTGGTTTCACTGCAGCTCTGAAGAGAATGTTAGCAAAGAGGTAATCGGGACAGTGCAAACAGTACTCAAAGACAGGGAGAGCAAGCTCTCTCTTGGCACTTTGGATGTGGGACATACAGCGAGATGTTTGCTGCTTTTACATTTGGCTGTTGGGAGATTTACAGCACAAAGATATCTAGTTGATTTGAAGCAGTTCCGAGAAAGTCTAAACATAATTCTCACTTTTCCCTCCTGGCACTTTCCCTGTAGGAGATACCGCAAGACGTTTCTGTATATTGGGCACAGCGCTGTGCAGGGTGTTAGCAGAGACTTTCCCGGGACAGTGAAACCCTATGTCAGAGACACTGAGAAGAAGCCCCAATGTTCCCTCCAGGCACTTTCAGTGTGGGTGCCTTCTCCACGTGGTTCCTGGTTTCACTGCAGCTCTGAAGAGAATGTTAGCAAAGGGGTAATCGGGACAGCGCAAACAGTACTCAAAGACAGGGAGAGCAAGCTCTCTCTTGGCACTTTGGATGTGGGACATACAGCGAGATGTTTGCTGCTTTTACATTTGGCTGTTGGGAGATTTACAGCACAAAGATATCTAGTTGATTTGAAGCAGTTCCGAGAAAGTCTAAACATAATCCTCACTTTTCCCTCCTGGCACTTTCCCTGTAGGAGATACCGCAAGACGTTTCTGTATATTGGGGACAGCGCTCTGCAGGGTGTTAGCAGAGAGTTTCCCGGGACAGTGAAACCCTATATCAGAGACACTGAGAAGAAGCCCCAGTGTTCCCTCCAGGCACTTTCAGTGTGGGTGCCTTCTCCACGTGGTTCCTGGTTTCACTGCAGCTCTGAAGAGAATGTTAGCAAAGAGGTAATCGGGACAGTGCAAACAGTACTCAAAGACAGGGAGAGCAAGCTCTACATTACTCTCTTGGCACTTTGGATGTGGGACATACAGCGAGATGTTTGCTGCTTTTACATTTGGCTGTTGGGAGATTTACAGCACAAAGATATCTAGTTGATTTGAAGCAGTTCCGAGAAAGTCTAAACATAATCCTCACTTTTCCCTCCTGGCACTTTCCCTGTAGGGGATACCGCAAGACATTTCTGTATATTGGGCACAGCGCTGTGCAGGGTGTTAGCAGAGACTTTCCCGGGACAGTGAAACCCTATATCAGAGACACTGAGAAGAAGCCCCAATGTTCCCTCCAGGCACTTTCAGTGTGGGTGCCTTCTCCACGTGGTTCCTGGTTTCACTGCAGCTCTGAAGAGAATGTTAGCAAAGAGGTAATCGGGACAGCGCAAACAGTACTCAAAGACAGGGAGAGCAAGCTCTCTCTTGGCACTTTGGATGTGGGACATACAGCGAGATGTTTGCTGCTTTTGCGTTTGGCTGTTGGGAGATTTACAGCACAAAGATATCTAGTTGATTTGAAGCAGTTCCGAGAAAGTCTAAACATAATCCTCACTTTTCCCTCCTGGCACTTTCCCTGTAGGAGATACCGCAAGACGTTTCTGTATATTGGGCACAGCGCTCTGCAGGGTGTTAGCAGAGAGTTTCCCGGGACAGTGAAACCCTATATCAGAGACACTGAGAAGAAGCCCCAACGTTCCTTCCAGGCACTTTCAGTGTGGGTGCCTTCTCCACGTGGTTCCTGGTTTCACTGCAGCTCTGAAGAGAATGTTAGCAAAGAGGTAATCGGGACAGTGCAAACAGTACTCAAAGACAGGGAGAGCAAGCTCTCTCTTGGCACTTTGGATGTGGGACATACAGCGAGATGTTTGCTGCTTTTGCGTTTGGCTGTTGGGAGATTTACAGCACAAAGATATCTAGTTGATTTGAAGCAGTTCCGAGAAAGTCTAAACATAATCCTCACTTTTCCCTCCTGGCACTTTCCCTGTAGGAGATACCGCAAGACGTTTCTGTATATTGGGCACAGCGCTGTGCAGGGTGTTAGCAGAGACTTTCCCGGGACAGTGAAACCCTATGTCAGAGACACTGAGAAGAAGCCCCAATGTTCCCTCCAGGCACTTTCAGTGTGGGTGCCTTCTCCACGTGGTTCCTGGTTTCACTGCAGCTCTGAAGAGAATGTTAGCAAAGGGGTAATCGGGACAGCGCAAACAGTACTCAAAGACAGGGAGAGCAAGCTCTCTCTTGGCACTTTGGATGTGGGACATACAGCGAGATGTTTGCTGCTTTTACATTTGGCTGTTGGGAGATTTACAGCACAAAGATATCTAGTTGATTTGAAGCAGTTCCGAGAAAGTCTAAACATAATCCTCACTTTTCCCTCCTGGCACTTTCCCTGTAGGAGATACCGCAAGACGTTTCTGTATATTGGGCACAGCGCTCTGCAGGGTGTTAGCAGAGAGTTTCCCGGGACAGTGAAACCCTATATCAGAGACACTGAGAAGAAGCCCCAGTGTTCCCTCCAGGCACTTTCAGTGTGGGTGCCTTCTCCACGTGGTTCCTGGTTTCACTGCAGCTCTGAAGAGAATGTTAGCAAAGAGGTAATCGGGACAGTGCAAACAGTACTCAAAGACAGGGAGAGCAAGCTCTCTCTTGGCACTTTGGATGTGGGACATACAGCGAGATGTTTGCTGCTTTTACATTTGGCTGTTGGGAGATTTACAGCACAAAGATATCTAGTTGATTTGAAGCAGTTCCGAGAAAGTCTAAACATAATCCTCACTTTTCCCTCCTGGCACTTTCCCTGTAGGAGATACCGCAAGACATTTCTGTATATTGGGACAGCGCTCTGCAGGGTGTTAGCAGAGAGTTTCCCGGGACAGTGAAACCCTATATCAGAGACACTGAGAAGAAGCCCCAGTGTTCCCTCCAGGCACTTTCAGTGTGGGTGCCTTCTCCACGTGGTTCCTGGTTTCACTGCAGCTCTGAAGAGAATGTTAGCAAAGAGGTAATCGGGACAGTGCAAACAGTACTCAAAGACAGGGAGAGCAAGCTCTCTCTTGGCACTTTGGATGTGGGACATACAGCGAGATGTTTGCTGCTTTTACATTTGGCTGTTGGGAGATTTACAGCACAAAGATATCTAGTTGATTTGAAGCAGTTCCGAGAAAGTCTAAACATAATCCTCACTTTTCCCTCCTGGCACTTTCCCTGTAGGGGATACCGCAAGACATTTCTGTATATTGGGCACAGCGCTGTGCAGGGTGTTAGCAGAGCCTTTCCCGGAACAGTGAAACCCTATATCAGAGACACTGAGAAGAAGCCCCAATGTTCCCTCCAGGCACTTTCAGTGTGGGTGCCTTCTCCACGTGGTTCCTGGTTTCACTGCAGCTCTGAAGAGAATGTTAGCAAAGGGGTAATCGGGACAGCGCAAACAGTACTCAAAGACAGGGAGAGCAAGCTCTCTCTTGGCACTTTGGATGTGGGACATACAGCGAGATGTTTGCTGCTTTTACATTTGGCTGTTGGGAGATTTACAGCACAAAGATATCTAGTTGATTTGAAGCAGTTCCGAGAAAGTCTAAACATAATCCTCACTTTTCCCTCCTGGCACTTTCCCTGTAGGAGATACCGCAAGACGTTTCTGTATATTGGGCACAGCGCTCTGCAGGGTGTTAGCAGAGAGTTTCCCGGGACAGTGAAACCCTATATCAGAGACACTGAGAAGAAGCCCCAGTGTTCCCTCCAGGCACTTTCAGTGTGGGTGCCTTCTCCACGTGGTTCCTGGTTTCACTGCAGCTCTGAAGAGAATGTTAGCAAAGAGGTAATCGGGACAGTGCAAACAGTACTCAAAGACAGGGAGAGCAAGCTCTCTCTTGGCACTTTGGATGTGGGACATACAGCGAGATGTTTGCTGCTTTTACATTTGGCTGTTGGGAGATTTACAGCACAAAGATATCTAGTTGATTTGAAGCAGTTCCGAGAAAGTCTAAACATAATCCTCACTTTTCCCTCCTGGCACTTTCCCTGTAGGAGATACCGCAAGACATTTCTGTATATTGGGGACAGCGCTCTGCAGGGTGTTAGCAGAGAGTTTCCCGGGACAGTGAAACCCTATATCAGAGACACTGAGAAGAAGCCCCAGTGTTCCCTCCAGGCACTTTCAGTGTGGGTGCCTTCTCCACGTGGTTCCTGGTTTCACTGCAGCTCTGAAGAGAATGTTAGCAAAGAGGTAATCGGGACAGTGCAAACAGTACTCAAAGACAGGGAGAGCAAGCTCTCTCTTGGCACTTTGGATGTGGGACATACAGCGAGATGTTTGCTGCTTTTACATTTGGCTGTTGGGAGATTTACAGCACAAAGATATCTAGTTGATTTGAAGCAGTTCCGAGAAAGTCTAAACATAATCCTCACTTTTCCCTCCTGGCACTTTCCCTGTAGGGGATACCGCAAGACATTTCTGTATATTGGGCACAGCGCTGTGCAGGGTGTTAGCAGAGCCTTTCCCGGAACAGTGAAACCCTATATCAGAGACACTGAGAAGAAGCCCCAATGTTCCCTCCAGGCACTTTCAGTGTGGGTGCCTTCTCCACGTGGTTCCTGGTTTCACTGCAGCTCTGAAGAGAATGTTAGCAAAGAGGTAATCGGGACAGCGCAAACAGTACTCAAAGACAGGGAGAGCAAGCTCTCTCTTGGCACTTTGGATGTGGGACATACAGCGAGATGTTTGCTGCTTTTACATTTGGCTGTTGGGAGATTTACAGCACAAAGATATCTAGTTGATTTGAAGCAGTTCTGAGAAAGTCTAAACATAATCCTCACTTTTCCCTCCTGGCACTTTCCCTGTAGGAGATACCGCAAGACGTTTCTGTATATTGGGCACAGCGCTCTGCAGGGTGTTAGCAGAGAGTTTCCCGGGACAGTGAAACCCTATATCAGAGACACTGAGAAGAAGCCCCAACGTTCCTTCCAGGCACTTTCAGTGTGGGTGCCTTCTCCACGTGGTTCCTGGTTTCACTGCAGCTCTGAAGAGAATGTTAGCAAAGAGGTAATCGGGACAGTGCAAACAGTACTCAAAGACAGGGAGAGCAAGCTCTCTCTTGGCACTTTGGATGTGGGACATACAGCGAGATGTTTGCTGCTTTTGCGTTTGGCTGTTGGGAGATTTACAGCACAAAGATATCTAGTTGATTTGAAGCAGTTCCGAGAAAGTCTAAACATAATCCTCACTTTTCCCTCCTGGCACTTTCCCTGTAGGAGATACCGCAAGACGTTTCTGTATATTGGGCACAGCGCTCTGCAGGGTGTTAGCAGAGACTTTCCCGGGACAGTGAAACCCTATGTCAGAGACACTGAGAAGAAGCCCCAATGTTCCCTCCAGGCACTTTCAGTGTGGGTGCCTTCTCCACGTGGTTCCTGGTTTCACTGCAGCTCTGAAGAGAATGTTAGCAAAGGGGTAATCGGGACAGCGCAAACAGTACTCAAAGACAGGGAGAGCAAGCTCTCTCTTGGCACTTTGGATGTGGGACATACAGCGAGATGTTTGCTGCTTTTACATTTGGCTGTTGGGAGATTTACAGCACAAAGATATCTAGTTGATTTGAAGCAGTTCCGAGAAAGTCTAAACATAATCCTCACTTTTCCCTCCTGGCACTTTCCCTGTAGGAGATACCGCAAGACGTTTCTGTATATTGGGCACAGCGCTCTGCAGGGTGTTAGCAGAGACTTTCCCGGGACAGTGAAACCCTATATCAGAGACACTGAGAAGAAGCCCCAGTGTTCCCTCCAGGCACTTTCAGTGTGGGTGCCTTCTCCACGTGGTTCCTGGTTTCACTGCAGCTCTGAAGAGAATGTTAGCAAAGAGGTAATCGGGACAGTGCAAACAGTACTCAAAGACAGGGAGAGCAAGCTCTACATTACTCTCTTGGCACTTTGGATGTGGGACATACAGCGAGATGTTTGCTGCTTTTACATTTGGCTGTTGGGAGATTTACAGCACAAAGATATCTAGTTGATTTGAAGCAGTTCCGAGAAAGTCTAAACATAATCCTCACTTTTCCCTCCTGGCACTTTCCCTGTAGGGGATACCGCAAGACATTTCTGTATATTGGGCACAGCGCTCTGCAGGGTGTTAGCAGAGAGTTTCCCGGGACAGTGAAACCCTATATCAGAGACACTGAGAAGAAGCCCCAATGTTCCCTCCAGGCACTTTCAGTGTGGGTGCCTTCTCCACGTGGTTCCTGGTTTCACTGCAGCTCTGAAGAGAATGTTAGCAAAGAGGTAATCGGGACAGCGCAAACAGTACTCAAAGACAGGGAGAGCAAGCTCTCTCTTGGCACTTTGGATGTGGGACATACAGCGAGATGTTTGCTGCTTTTGCGTTTGGCTGTTGGGAGATTTACAGCACAAAGATATCTAGTTGATTTGAAGCAGTTCCGAGAAAGTCTAAACATAATCCTCACTTTTCCCTCCTGGCACTTTCCCTGTAGGAGATACCGCAAGACGTTTCTGTATATTGGGCACAGCGCTGTGCAGGGTGTTAGCAGAGAGTTTCCCGGGACAGTGAAACCCTATATCAGAGACACTGAGAAGAAGCCCCAATGTTCCCTCCAGGCACTTTCAGTGTGGGTGCCTTCTCCACGTGGTTCCTGGTTTCACTGCAGCTCTGAAGAGAATGTTAGCAAAGAGGTAATCGGGACAGTGCAAACAGTACTCAAAGACAGGGAGAGCAAGCTCTCTCTTGGCACTTTGGATGTGGGACATACAGCGAGATGTTTGCTGCTTTTGCGTTTGGCTGTTGGGAGATTTACAGCACAAAGATATCTAGTTGATTTGAAGCAGTTCCGAGAAAGTCTAAACATAATCCTCACTTTTCCCTCCTGGCACTTTCCCTGTAGGAGATACCGCAAGACGTTTCTGTATATTGGGGACAGCGCTCTGCAGGGTGTTAGCAGAGAGTTTCCCGGGACAGTGAAACCCTATATCAGAGACACTGAGAAGAAGCCCCAGTGTTCCCTCCAGGCACTTTCAGTGTGGGTGCCTTCTCCACGTGGTTCCTGGTTTCACTGCAGCTCTGAAGAGAATGTTAGCAAAGAGGTAATCGGGACAGTGCAAACAGTACTCAAAGACAGGGAGAGCAAGCTCTCTCTTGGCACTTTGGATGTGGGACATACAGCGAGATGTTTGCTGCTTTTGCGTTTGGCTGTTGGGAGATTTACAGCACAAAGATATCTAGTTGATTTGAAGCAGTTCCGAGAAAGTCTAAACATAATCCTCACTTTTCCCTCCTGGCACTTTCCCTGTAGGAGATACCGCAAGACGTTTCTGTATATTGGGGACAGCGCTCTGCAGGGTGTTAGCAGAGAGTTTCCCGGGACAGTGAAACCCTATATCAGAGACACTGAGAAGAAGCCCCAGTGTTCCCTCCAGGCACTTTCAGTGTGGGTGCCTTCTCCACGTGGTTCCTGGTTTCACTGCAGCTCTGAAGAGAATGTTAGCAAAGAGGTAATCGGGACAGTGCAAACAGTACTCAAAGACAGGGAGAGCAAGCTCTCTCTTGGCACTTTGGATGTGGGACATACAGCGAGATGTTTGCTGCTTTTGCGTTTGGCTGTTGGGAGATTTACAGCACAAAGATATCTAGTTGATTTGAAGCAGTTCCGAGAAAGTCTAAACATAATCCTCACTTTTCCCTCCTGGCACTTTCCCTGTAGGAGATACCGCAAGACGTTTCTGTATATTGGGCACAGCGCTGTGCAGGGTGTTAGCAGAGACTTTCCCGGGACAGTGAAACCCTATATCAGAGACACTGAGAAGAAGCCCCAATGTTCCCTCCAGGCACTTTCAGTGTGGGTGCCTTCTCCACGTGGTTCCTGGTTTCACTGCAGCTCTGAAGAGAATGTTAGCAAAGTGGTAATCGGGACTGTGCAAACAGTACTCAAAGACAGGGAGAGCAAGCTCTCTCTTGGCACTTTGGATGTGGGACATACAGCGAGATGTTTGCTGCTTTTGCGTTTGTCTGTTGGGAGATTTACAGCACAAAGATATCTAGTTGATTTGAAGCAGTTCCGAGAAAGTCTAAACATAATCCTCACTTTTCCCTCCTGGCACTTTCCCTGTAGGAGATACCGCAAGATGTTTCTGTATATTGGGCACAGCGCTCTGCAGGGTGTTAGCAGAGAGTTTCCCAGGACAGTGAAACCCTATATCAGAGACACTGAGAAGAAGCCCCAACGTTCCTTCCAGGCACTTTCAGTGTGGGTGCCTTCTCCACGTGGTTCCTGGTTTCACTGCAGCTCTGAAGAGAATGTTAGCAAAGAGGTAATCGGGACAGTGCAAACAGTACTCAAAGACAGGGAGAGCAAGCTCTCTCTTGGCACTTTGGATGTGGGACATACAGCGAGATGTTTGCTGCTTTTGCGTTTGGCTGTTGGGAGATTTACAGCACAAAGATATCTAGTTGATTTGAAGCAGTTCCGAGAAAGTCTAAACATAATCCTCACTTTTCCCTCCTGGCACTTTCCCTGTAGGAGATACCGCAAGACGTTTCTGTATATTGGGCACAGCGCTCTGCAGGGTGTTAGCAGAGAGTTTCCCGGGACAGTGAAACCCTATATCAGAGACACTGAGAAGAAGCCCCAGTGTTCCCTCCAGGCACTTTCAGTGTGGGTGCCTTCTCCACGTGGTTCCTGGTTTCACTGCAGCTCTGAAGAGAATGTTAGCAAAGAGGTAATCGGGACAGTGCAAACAGTACTCAAAGACAGGGAGAGCAAGCTCTACATTACTCTCTTGGCACTTTGGATGTGGGACATACAGGGAGATGTTTGCTGCTTTTACATTTGGCTGTTGGGAGATTTACAGCACAAAGATATCTAGTTGATTTGAAGCAGTTCCGAGAAAGTCTAAACATAATCCTCACTTTTCCCTCCTGGCACTTTCCCTGTAGGGGATACCGCAAGACATTTCTGTATATTGGGCACAGCGCTCTGCAGGGTGTTAGCAGAGAGTTTCCCGGGACAGTGAAACCCTATATCAGAGACACTGAGAAGAAGCCCCAATGTTCCCTCCAGGCACTTTCAGTGTGGGTGCCTTCTCCACGTGGTTCCTGGTTTCACTGCAGCTCTGAAGAGAATGTTAGCAAAGAGGTAATCGGGACAGCGCAAACAGTACTCAAAGACAGGGAGAGCAAGCTCTCTCTTGGCACTTTGGATGTGGGACATACAGCGAGATGTTTGCTGCTTTTGCGTTTGGCTGTTGGGAGATTTACAGCACAAAGATATCTAGTTGATTTGAAGCAGTTCCGAGAAAGTCTAAACATAATCCTCACTTTTCCCTCCTGGCACTTTCCCTGTAGGAGATACCGCAAGACGTTTCTGTATATTGGGCACAGCGCTCTGCAGGGTGTTAGCAGAGAGTTTCCCGGGACAGTGAAACCCTATATCAGAGACACTGAGAAGAAGCCCCAATGTTCCCTCCAGGCACTTTCAGTGTGGGTGCCTTCTCCACGTGGTTCCTGGTTTCACTGCAGCTCTGAAGAGAATGTTAGCAAAGAGGTAATCGGGACAGTGCAAACAGTACTCAAAGACAGGGAGAGCAAGCTCTCTCTTGGCACTTTGGATGTGGGACATACAGCGAGATGTTTGCTGCTTTTGCGTTTGGCTGTTGGGAGATTTACAGCACAAAGATATCTAGTTGATTTGAAGCAGTTCCGAGAAAGTCTAAACATAATCCTCACTTTTCCCTCCTGGCACTTTCCCTGTAGGAGATACCGCATGACGTTTCTGTATATTGGGCACAGCGCTGTGCAGGGTGTTAGCAGAGACTTTCCCGGGACAGTGAAACCCTATGTCAGAGACACTGAGAAGAAGCCCCAATGTTCCCTCCAGGCACTTTCAGTGTGGGTGCCTTCTCCACGTGGTTCCTGGTTTCACTGCAGCTCTGAAGAGAATGTTAGCAAAGGGGTAATCGGGACAGCGCAAACAGTACTCAAAGACAGGGAGAGCAAGCTCTCTCTTGGCACTTTGGATGTGGGACATACAGCGAGATGTTTGCTGCTTTTACATTTGGCTGTTGGGAGATTTACAGCACAAAGATATCTAGTTGATTTGAAGCAGTTCCGAGAAAGTCTAAACATAATCCTCACTTTTCCCTCCTGGCACTTTCCCTGTAGGAGATACCGCAAGACGTTTCTGTATATTGGGGACAGCGCTCTGCAGGGTGTTAGCAGAGAGTTTCCCGGGACAGTGAAACCCTATATCAGAGACACTGAGAAGAAGCCCCAGTGTTCCCTCCAGGCACTTTCAGTGTGGGTGCCTTCTCCACGTGGTTCCTGGTTTCACTGCAGCTCTGAAGAGAATGTTAGCAAAGAGGTAATCGGGACAGTGCAAACAGTACTCAAAGACAGGGAGAGCAAGCTCTCTCTTGGCACTTTGGATGTGGGACATACAGCGAGATGTTTGCTGCTTTTGCGTTTGGCTGTTGGGAGATTTACAGCACAAAGATATCTAGTTGATTTGAAGCAGTTCCGAGAAAGTCTAAACATAATCCTCACTTTTCCCTCCTGGCACTTTCCCTGTAGGAGATACCGCAAGACGTTTCTGTATATTGGGCACAGCGCTGTGCAGGGTGTTAGCAGAGACTTTCCCGGGACAGTGAAACCCTATATCAGAGACACTGAGAAGAAGCCCCAATGTTCCCTCCAGGCACTTTCAGTGTGGGTGCCTTCTCCACGTGGTTCCTGGTTTCACTGCAGCTCTGAAGAGAATGTTAGCAAAGTGGTAATCGGGACTGTGCAAACAGTACTCAAAGACAGGGAGAGCAAGCTCTCTCTTGGCACTTTGGATGTGGGACATACAGCGAGATGTTTGCTGCTTTTGCGTTTGTCTGTTGGGAGATTTACAGCACAAAGATATCTAGTTGATTTGAAGCAGTTCCGAGAAAGTCTAAACATAATCCTCACTTTTCCCTCCTGGCACTTTCCCTGTAGGAGATACCGCAAGACGTTTCTGTATATTGGGCACAGCGCTCTGCAGGGTGTTAGCAGAGAGTTTCCCGGGACAGTGAAACCCTATATCAGAGACACTGAGAAGAAGCCCCAACGTTCCTTCCAGGCACTTTCAGTGTGGGTGCCTTCTCCACGTGGTTCCTGGTTTCACTGCAGCTCTGAAGAGAATGTTAGCAAAGAGGTAATCGGGACAGTGCAAACAGTACTCAAAGACAGGGAGAGCAAGCTCTCTCTTGGCACTTTGGATGTGGGACATACAGCGAGATGTTTGCTGCTTTTGCGTTTGGCTGTTGGGAGATTTACAGCACAAAGATATCTAGTTGATTTGAAGCAGTTCCGAGAAAGTCTAAACATAATCCTCACTTTTCCCTCCTGGCACTTTCCCTGTAGGAGATACCGCAAGACGTTTCTGTATATTGGGCACAGCGCTCTGCAGGGTGTTAGCAGAGAGTTTCCCGGGACAGTGAAACCCTATATCAGAGACACTGAGAAGAAGCCCCAGTGTTCCCTCCAGGCACTTTCAGTGTGGGTGCCTTCTCCACGTGGTTCCTGGTTTCACTGCAGCTCTGAAGAGAATGTTAGCAAAGAGGTAATCGGGACAGTGCAAACAGTACTCAAAGACAGGGAGAGCAAGCTCTACATTACTCTCTTGGCACTTTGGATGTGGGACATACAGCGAGATGTTTGCTGCTTTTACATTTGGCTGTTGGGAGATTTACAGCACAAAGATATCTAGTTGATTTGAAGCAGTTCCGAGAAAGTCTAAACATAATCCTCACTTTTCCCTCCTGGCACTTTCCCTGTAGGAGATACCGCATGACGTTTCTGTATATTGGGCACAGCGCTGTGCAGGGTGTTAGCAGAGACTTTCCCGGGACAGTGAAACCCTATGTCAGAGACACTGAGAAGAAGCCCCAATGTTCCCTCCAGGCACTTTCAGTGTGGGTGCCTTCTCCACGTGGTTCCTGGTTTCACTGCAGCTCTGAAGAGAATGTTAGCAAAGGGGTAATCGGGACAGCGCAAACAGTACTCAAAGACAGGGAGAGCAAGCTCTCTCTTGGCACTTTGGATGTGGGACATACAGCGAGATGTTTGCTGCTTTTACATTTGGCTGTTGGGAGATTTACAGCACAAAGATATCTAGTTGATTTGAAGCAGTTCCGAGAAAGTCTAAACATAATCCTCACTTTTCCCTCCTGGCACTTTCCCTGTAGGAGATACCGCAAGACGTTTCTGTATATTGGGCACAGCGCTCTGCAGGGTGTTAGCAGAGAGTTTCCCGGGACAGTGAAACCCTATATCAGAGACACTGAGAAGAAGCCCCAATGTTCCCTCCAGGCACTTTCAGTGTGGGTGCCTTCTCCACGTGGTTCCTGGTTTCACTGCAGCTCTGAAGAGAATGTTAGCAAAGAGGTAATCGGGACAGTGCAAACAGTACTCAAAGACAGGGAGAGCAAGCTCTCTCTTGGCACTTTGGATGTGGGACATACAGCGAGATGTTTGCTGCTTTTGCGTTTGGCTGTTGGGAGATTTACAGCACAAAGATATCTAGTTGATTTGAAGCAGTTCCGAGAAAGTCTAAACATAATCCTCACTTTTCCCTCCTGGCACTTTCCCTGTAGGAGATACCGCAAGACGTTTCTGTATATTGGGCACAGCGCTGTGCAGGGTGTTAGCAGAGACTTTCCCGGGACAGTGAAACCCTATATCAGAGACACTGAGAAGAAGCCCCAATGTTCCCTCCAGGCACTTTCAGTGTGGGTGCCTTCTCCACGTGGTTCCTGGTTTCACTGCAGCTCTGAAGAGAATGTTAGCAAAGTGGTAATCGGGACTGTGCAAACAGTACTCAAAGACAGGGAGAGCAAGCTCTCTCTTGGCACTTTGGATGTGGGACATACAGCGAGATGTTTGCTGCTTTTGCGTTTGGCTGTTGGGAGATTTACAGCACAAAGATATCTAGTTGATTTGAAGCAGTTCCGAGAAAGTCTAAACATAATCCTCACTTTTCCCTCCTGGCACTTTCCCTGTAGGAGATACCGCAAGACGTTTCTGTATATTGGGCACAGCGCTCTGCAGGGTGTTAGCAGAGAGTTTCCCGGGACAGTGAAACCCTATATCAGAGACACTGAGAAGAAGCCCCAACGTTCCCTCCAGGCACTTTCAGTGTGGGTGCCTTCTCCACGTGGTTCCTGGTTTCACTGCAGCTCTGAAGAGAATGTTAGCAAAGAGGTAATCGGGACAGTGCAAACAGTACTCAAAGACAGGGAGAGCAAGCTCTCTCTTGGCACTTTGGATGTGGGACATACAGCGAGATGTTTGCTGCTTTTGCGTTTGGCTGTTGGGAGATTTACAGCACAAAGATATCTAGTTGATTTGAAGCAGTTCCGAGAAAGTCTAAACATAATCCTCACTTTTCCCTCCTGGCACTTTCCCTGTAGGAGATACCGCAAGACGTTTCTGTATATTGGGCACAGCGCTCTGCAGGGTGTTAGCAGAGACTTTCCCGGGACAGTGAAACCCTATGTCAGAGACACTGAGAAGAAGCCCCAATGTTCCCTCCAGGCACTTTCAGTGTGGGTGCCTTCTCCACGTGGTTCCTGGTTTCACTGCAGCTCTGAAGAGAATGTTAGCAAAGGGGTAATCGGGACAGCGCAAACAGTACTCAAAGACAGGGAGAGCAAGCTCTCTCTTGGCACTTTGGATGTGGGACATACAGCGAGATGTTTGCTGCTTTTACATTTGGCTGTTGGGAGATTTACAGCACAAAGATATCTAGTTGATTTGAAGCAGTTCCGAGAAAGTCTAAACATAATCCTCACTTTTCCCTCCTGGCACTTTCCCTGTAGGGGATACCGCAAGACATTTCTGTATATTGGGCACAGCGCTGTGCAGGGTGTTAGCAGAGACTTTCCCGGGACAGTGAAACCCTATATCAGAGACACTGAGAAGAAGCCCCAACGTTCCTTCCAGGCACTTTCAGTGTGGGTGCCTTCTCCACGTGGTTCCTGGTTTCACTGCAGCTCTGAAGAGAATGTTAGCAAAGAGGTAATCGGGACAGTGCAAACAGTACTCAAAGACAGGGAGAGCAAGCTCTCTCTTGGCACTTTGGATGTGGGACATACAGCGAGATGTTTGCTGCTTTTGCGTTTGGCTGTTGGGAGATTTACAGCACAAAGATATCTAGTTGATTTGAAGCAGTTCCGAGAAAGTCTAAACATAATCCTCACTTTTCCCTCCTGGCACTTTCCCTGTAGGAGATACCGCAAGACGTTTCTGTATATTGGGCACAGCGCTGTGCAGGGTGTTAGCAGAGACTTTCCCGGGACAGTGAAACCCTATGTCAGAGACACTGAGAAGAAGCCCCAATGTTCCCTCCAGGCACTTTCAGTGTGGGTGCCTTCTCCACGTGGTTCCTGGTTTCACTGCAGCTCTGAAGAGAATGTTAGCAAAGGGGTAATCGGGACAGCGCAAACAGTACTCAAAGACAGGGAGAGCAAGCTCTCTCTTGGCACTTTGGATGTGGGACATACAGCGAGATGTTTGCTGCTTTTACATTTGGCTGTTGGGAGATTTACAGCACAAAGATATCTAGTTGATTTGAAGCAGTTCCGAGAAAGTCTAAACATAATCCTCACTTTTCCCTCCTGGCACTTTCCCTGTAGGAGATACCGCAAGACGTTTCTGTATATTGGGGACAGCGCTCTGCAGGGTGTTAGCAGAGAGTTTCCCGGGACAGTGAAACCCTATATCAGAGACACTGAGAAGAAGCCCCAGTGTTCCCTCCAGGCACTTTCAGTGTGGGTGCCTTCTCCACGTGGTTCCTGGTTTCACTGCAGCTCTGAAGAGAATGTTAGCAAAGAGGTAATCGGGACAGTGCAAACAGTACTCAAAGATAGGGAGAGCAAGCTCTCTCTTGGCACTTTGGATGTGGGACATACAGCGAGATGTTTGCTGCTTTTGCGTTTGGCTGTTGGGAGATTTACAGCACAAAGATATCTAGTTGATTTGAAGCAGTTCCGAGAAAGTCTAAACATAATCCTCACTTTTCCCTCCTGGCACTTTCCCTGTAGGAGATACCGCAAGACGTTTCTGTATATTGGGCACAGCGCTGTGCAGGGTGTTAGCAGAGACTTTCCCGGGACAGTGAAACCCTATATCAGAGACACTGAGAAGAAGCCCCAATGTTCCCTCCAGGCACTTTCAGTGTGGGTGCCTTCTCCACGTGGTTCCTGGTTTCACTGCAGCTCTGAAGAGAATGTTAGCAAAGTGGTAATCGGGACTGTGCAAACAGTACTCAAAGACAGGGAGAGCAAGCTCTCTCTTGGCACTTTGGATGTGGGACATACAGCGAGATGTTTGCTGCTTTTGCGTTTGTCTGTTGGGAGATTTACAGCACAAAGATATCTAGTTGATTTGAAGCAGTTCCGAGAAAGTCTAAACATAATCCTCACTTTTCCCTCCTGGCACTTTCCCTGTAGGAGATACCGCAAGACGTTTCTGTATATTGGGCACAGCGCTGTGCAGGGTGTTAGCAGAGAGTTTCCCGGGACAGTGAAACCCTATATCAGAGACACTGAGAAGAAGCCCCAACGTTCCTTCCAGGCACTTTCAGTGTGGGTGCCTTCTCCACGTGGTTCCTGGTTTCACTGCAGCTCTGAAGAGAATGTTAGCAAAGAGGTAATCGGGACAGTGCAAACAGTACTCAAAGACAGGGAGAGCAAGCTCTCTCTTGGCACTTTGGATGTGGGACATACAGCGAGATGTTTGCTGCTTTTGCGTTTGGCTGTTGGGAGATTTACAGCACAAAGATATCTAGTTGATTTGAAGCAGTTCCGAGAAAGTCTAAACATAATCCTCACTTTTCCCTCCTGGCACTTTCCCTGTAGGAGATACCGCAAGACGTTTCTGTATATTGGGCACAGCGCTCTGCAGGGTGTTAGCAGAGAGTTTCCCGGGACAGTGAAACCCTATATCAGAGACACTGAGAAGAAGCCCCAGTGTTCCCTCCAGGCACTTTCAGTGTGGGTGCCTTCTCCACGTGGTTCCTGGTTTCACTGCAGCTCTGAAGAGAATGTTAGCAAAGAGGTAATCGGGACAGTGCAAACAGTACTCAAAGACAGGGAGAGCAAGCTCTACATTACTCTCTTGGCACTTTGGATGTGGGACATACAGCGAGATGTTTGCTGCTTTTACATTTGGCTGTTGGGAGATTTACAGCACAAAGATATCTAGTTGATTTGAAGCAGTTCCGAGAAAGTCTAAACATAATCCTCACTTTTCCCTCCTGGCACTTTCCCTGTAGGAGATACCGCAAGACGTTTCTGTATATTGGGCACAGCGCTCTGCAGGGTGTTAGCAGAGAGTTTCCCGGGACAGTGAAACCCTATATCAGAGACACTGAGAAGAAGCCCCAACGTTCCTTCCAGGCACTTTCAGTGTGGGTGCCTTCTCCACGTGGTTCCTGGTTTCACTGCAGCTCTGAAGAGAATGTTAGCAAAGAGGTAATCGGGACAGTGCAAACAGTACTCAAAGACAGGGAGAGCAAGCTCTCTCTTGGCACTTTGGATGTGGGACATACAGCGAGATGTTTGCTGCTTTTGCGTTTGGCTGTTGGGAGATTTACAGCACAAAGATATCTAGTTGATTTGAAGCAGTTCCGAGAAAGTCTAAACATAATCCTCACTTTTCCCTCCTGGCACTTTCCCTGTAGGAGATACCGCATGACGTTTCTGTATATTGGGCACAGCGCTGTGCAGGGTGTTAGCAGAGACTTTCCCGGGACAGTGAAACCCTATGTCAGAGACACTGAGAAGAAGCCCCAATGTTCCCTCCAGGCACTTTCAGTGTGGGTGCCTTCTCCACGTGGTTCCTGGTTTCACTGCAGCTCTGAAGAGAATGTTAGCAAAGGGGTAATCGGGACAGCGCAAACAGTACTCAAAGACAGGGAGAGCAAGCTCTCTCTTGGCACTTTGGATGTGGGACATACAGCGAGATGTTTGCTGCTTTTGCGTTTGGCTGTTGGGAGATTTACAGCACAAAGATATCTAGTTGATTTGAAGCAGTTCCGAGAAAGTCTAAACATAATCCTCACTTTTCCCTCCTGGCACTTTCCCTGTAGGAGATACCGCAAGACGTTTCTGTATATTGGGCACAGCGCTCTGCAGGGTGTTAGCAGAGAGTTTCCCGGGACAGTGAAACCCTATATCAGAGACACTGAGAAGAAGCCCCAACGTTCCCTCCAGGCACTTTCAGTGTGGGTGCCTTCTCCACGTGGTTCCTGGTTTCACTGCAGCTCTGAAGAGAATGTTAGCAAAGAGGTAATCGGGACAGTGCAAACAGTACTCAAAGACAGGGAGAGCAAGCTCTCTCTTGGCACTTTGGATGTGGGACATACAGCGAGATGTTTGCTGCTTTTGCGTTTGGCTGTTGGGAGATTTACAGCACAAAGATATCTAGTTGATTTGAAGCAGTTCCGAGAAAGTCTAAACATAATCCTCACTTTTCCCTCCTGGCACTTTCCCTGTAGGAGATACCGCAAGACGTTTCTGTATATTGGGCACAGCGCTCTGCAGGGTGTTAGCAGAGACTTTCCCGGGACAGTGAAACCCTATGTCAGAGACACTGAGAAGAAGCCCCAATGTTCCCTCCAGGCACTTTCAGTGTGGGTGCCTTCTCCACGTGGTTCCTGGTTTCACTGCAGCTCTGAAGAGAATGTTAGCAAAGGGGTAATCGGGACAGCGCAAACAGTACTCAAAGACAGGGAGAGCAAGCTCTCTCTTGGCACTTTGGATGTGGGACATACAGCGAGATGTTTGCTGCTTTTACATTTGGCTGTTGGGAGATTTACAGCACAAAGATATCTAGTTGATTTGAAGCAGTTCCGAGAAAGTCTAAACATAATCCTCACTTTTCCCTCCTGGCACTTTCCCTGTAGGGGATACCGCAAGACATTTCTGTATATTGGGCACAGCGCTGTGCAGGGTGTTAGCAGAGACTTTCCCGGGACAGTGAAACCCTATATCAGAGACACTGAGAAGAAGCCCCAACGTTCCTTCCAGGCACTTTCAGTGTGGGTGCCTTCTCCACGTGGTTCCTGGTTTCACTGCAGCTCTGAAGAGAATGTTAGCAAAGAGGTAATCGGGACAGTGCAAACAGTACTCAAAGACAGGGAGAGCAAGCTCTCTCTTGGCACTTTGGATGTGGGACATACAGCGAGATGTTTGCTGCTTTTGCGTTTGGCTGTTGGGAGATTTACAGCACAAAGATATCTAGTTGATTTGAAGCAGTTCCGAGAAAGTCTAAACATAATCCTCACTTTTCCCTCCTGGCACTTTCCCTGTAGGAGATACCGCAAGACGTTTCTGTATATTGGGCACAGCGCTCTGCAGGGTGTTAGCAGAGACTTTCCCGGGACAGTGAAACCCTATGTCAGAGACACTGAGAAGAAGCCCCAATGTTCCCTCCAGGCACTTTCAGTGTGGGTGCCTTCTCCACGTGGTTCCTGGTTTCACTGCAGCTCTGAAGAGAATGTTAGCAAAGAGGTAATCAGGACAGTGCAAACAGTACTCAAAGACAGGGAGAGCAAGCTCTCTCTTGGCACTTTGGATGTGGGACATACAGCGAGATGTTTGCTGCTTTTGCGTTTGGCTGTTGGGAGATTTACAGCACAAAGATATCTAGTTGATTTGAAGCAGTTCCGAGAAAGTCTAAACATAATCCTCACTTTTCCCTCCTGGCACTTTCCCTGTAGGAGATACCGCATGACGTTTCTGTATATTGGGCACAGCGCTGTGCAGGGTGTTAGCAGAGACTTTCCCGGGACAGTGAAACCCTATGTCAGAGACACTGAGAAGAAGCCCCAATGTTCCCTCCAGGCACTTTCAGTGTGGGTGCCTTCTCCACGTGGTTCCTGGTTTCACTGCAGCTCTGAAGAGAATGTTAGCAAAGGGGTAATCGGGACAGCGCAAACAGTACTCAAAGACAGGGAGAGCAAGCTCTCTCTTGGCACTTTGGATGTGGGACATACAGCGAGATGTTTGCTGCTTTTGCGTTTGGCTGTTGGGAGATTTACAGCACAAAGATATCTAGTTGATTTGAAGCAGTTCCGAGAAAGTCTAAACATAATCCTCACTTTTCCCTCCTGGCACTTTCCCTGTAGGAGATACCGCAAGACGTTTCTGTATATTGGGCACAGCGCTCTGCAGGGTGTTAGCAGAGAGTTTCCCGGGACAGTGAAACCCTATATCAGAGACACTGAGAAGAAGCCCCAACGTTCCTTCCAGGCACTTTCAGTGTGGGTGCCTTCTCCACG
The DNA here is from genome assembly GCF_963924245.1 of Chroicocephalus ridibundus. Taxonomy (NCBI): domain Eukaryota; kingdom Metazoa; phylum Chordata; class Aves; order Charadriiformes; family Laridae; genus Chroicocephalus; species Chroicocephalus ridibundus. Next base: position 200,540 of record NW_026961642.1, read on the forward strand.
TGGTTCCTGGTTTCACTGCAGCTCTGAAGAGAATGTTAGCAAAGAGGTAATCGGGACAGTGCAAACAGTACTCAAAGACAGGGAGAGCAAGCTCTACATTACTCTCTTGGCACTTTGGATGTGGGACATACAGCGAGATGTTTGCTGCTTTTGCGTTTGGCTGTTGGGAGATTTACAGCACAAAGATATCTAGTTGATTTGAAGCAGTTCCGAGAAAGTCTAAGCATAATCCTCACTTTTCCCTCCTGGCACTTTCCCTGTAGGGGATACCGCAAGACATTTCTGTATATTGGGCACAGCGCTGTGCAGGGTGTTAGCAGAGACTTTCCCGGGACAGTGAAACCCTATGTCAGAGACACTGAGAAGAAGCCCCAATGTTCCCTCCAGGCACTTTCAGTGTGGGTGCCTTCTCCACGTGGTTCCTGGTTTCACTGCAGCTCTGAAGAGAATGTTAGCAAAGGGGTAATCGGGACAGCGCAAACAGTACTCAAAGACAGGGAGAGCAAGCTCTCTCTTGGCACTTTGGATGTGGGACATACAGCGAGATGTTTGCTGCTTTTACATTTCGCTGTTGGGAGATTTACAGCACAAAGATATCTAGTTGATTTGAAGCAGTTCCGAGAAAGTCTAAACATAATCCTCACTTCTCCCTCCTGGCACTTTCCCTGTAGGAGATACCGCAAGACGTTTCTGTATATTGGGGACAGCGCTCTGCAGGGTGTTAGCAGAGAGTTTCCCGGGACAGTGAAACCCTATATCAGAGACACTGAGAAGAAGCCCCAGTGTTCCCTCCAGGCACTTTCAGTGTGGGTGCCTTCTCCACGTGGTTCCTGGTTTCACTGCAGCTCTGAAGAGAATGTTAGCAAAGAGGTAATCGGGACAGTGCAAACAGTACTCAAAGACAGGGAGAGCAAGCTCTCTCTTGGCACTTTGGATGTGGGACATACAGCGAGATGTTTGCTGCTTTTGCGTTTGGCTGTTGGGAGATTTACAGCACAAAGATATCCAGTTGATTTGAAGCAGTTCCGAGAAAGTCTAAACATAATCCTCACTTTTCCCTCCTGGCACTTTCCCTGTAGGAAATACCGCAAGACGTTTCTGTATATTGGGCACAGCGCTCTGCAGGGTGTTAGCAGAGAGTTTCCCGGGACAGTGAAACCCTATATCAGAGACACTGAGAAGAAGCCCCAATGTTCCCTCCAGGCACTTTCAGTGTGGGTGCCTTCTCCACGTGGTTCCTGGTTTCACTGCAGCTCTGAAGAGAATGTTAGCAAAGTGGTAATCGGGACTGTGCAAACAGTACTCAAAGACAGGGAGAGCAAGCTCTCTCTTGGCACTTTGGATGTGGGACATACAGCGAGATGTTTGCTGCTTTTGCGTTTGGCTGTTGGGAGATTTACAGCACAAAGATATCTAGTTGATTTGAAGCAGTTCCGAGAAAGTCTAAACATAATCCTCACTTTTCCCTCCTGGCACTTTCCCTGTAGGAGATACCGCAAGACGTTTCTGTATATTGGGCACAGCGCTCTGCAGGGTGTTAGCAGAGAGTTTCCCGGGACAGTGAAACCCTATATCAGAGACACTGAGAAGAAGCCCCAACGTTCCTTCCAGGCACTTTCAGTGTGGGTGCCTTCTCCACGTGGTTCCTGGTTTCACTGCAGCTCTGAAGAGAATGTTAGCAAAGAGGTAATCGGGACAGTGCAAACAGTACTCAAAGACAGGGAGAGCAAGCTCTCTCTTGGCACTTTGGATGTGGGACATACAGCGAGATGTTTGCTGCTTTTGCGTTTGGCTGTTGGGAGATTTACAGCACAAAGATATCTAGTTGATTTGAAGCAGTTCCGAGAAAGTCTAAACATAATCCTCACTTTTCCCTCCTGGCACTTTCCCTGTAGGAGATACCGCAAGACGTTTCTGTATATTGGGCACAGCGCTGTGCAGGGTGTTAGCAGAGACTTTCCCGGGACAGTGAAACCCTATATCAGAGACACTGAGAAGAAGCCCCAATGTTCCCTCCAGGCACTTTCAGTGTGGGTGCCTTCTCCACGTGGTTCCTGGTTTCACTGCAGCTCTGAAGAGAATGTTAGCAAAGTGGTAATCGGGACTGTGCAAACAGTACTCAAAGACAGGGAGAGCAAGCTCTCTCTTGGCACTTTGGATGTGGGACATACAGCGAGATGTTTGCTGCTTTTGCGTTTGGCTGTTGGGAGATTTACAGCACAAAGATATCTAGTTGATTTGAAGCAGTTCCGAGAAAGTCTAAACATAATCCTCACTTTTCCCTCCTGGCACTTTCCCTGTAGGAGATACCGCAAGACGTTTCTGTATATTGGGCACAGCGCTCTGCAGGGTGTTAGCAGAGAGTTTCCCGGGACAGTGAAACCCTATATCAGAGACACTGAGAAGAAGCCCCAACGTTCCTTCCAGGCACTTTCAGTGTGGGTGCCTTCTCCACGTGGTTCCTGGTTTCACTGCAGCTCTGAAGAGAATGTTAGCAAAGAGGTAATCGGGACAGTGCAAACAGTACTCAAAGACAGGGAGAGCAAGCTCTCTCTTGGCACTTTGGATGTGGGACATACAGCGAGATGTTTGCTGCTTTTGCGTTTGGCTGTTGGGAGATTTACAGCACAAAGATATCTAGTTGATTTGAAGCAGTTCCGAGAAAGTCTAAACATAATCCTCACTTTTCCCTCCTGGCACTTTCCCTGTAGGAGATACCGCAAGACGTTTCTGTATATTGGGGACAGCGCTCTGCAGGGTGTTAGCAGAGAGTTTCCCGGGACAGTGAAACCCTATATCAGAGACACTGAGAAGAAGCCCCAGTGTTCCCTCCAGGCACTTTCAGTGTGGGTGCCTTCTCCACGTGGTTCCTGGTTTCACTGCAGCTCTGAAGAGAATGTTAGCAAAGAGGTAATCGGGACAGTGCAAACAGTACTCAAAGACAGGGAGAGCAAGCTCTACATTACTCTCTTGGCACTTTGGATGTGGGACATACAGCGAGATGTTTGCTGCTTTTACATTTGGCTGTTGGGAGATTTACAGCACAAAGATATCTAGTTGATTTGAAGCAGTTCCGAGAAAGTCTAAACATAATCCTCACTTTTCCCTCCTGGCACTTTCCCTGTAGGGGATACCGCAAGACATTTCTGTATATTGGGCACAGCGCTGTGCAGGGTGTTAGCAGAGACTTTCCCGGGACAGTGAAACCCTATATCAGAGACACTGAGAAGAAGCCCCAATGTTCCCTCCAGGCACTTTCAGTGTGGGTGCCTTCTCCACGTGGTTCCTGGTTTCACTGCAGCTCTGAAGAGAATGTTAGCAAAGAGGTAATCGGGACAGCGCAAACAGTACTCAAAGACAGGGAGAGCAAGCTCTCTCTTGGCACTTTGGATGTGGGACATACAGCGAGATGTTTGCTGCTTTTGCGTTTGGCTGTTGGGAGATTTACAGCACAAAGATATCTAGTTGATTTGAAGCAGTTCCGAGAAAGTCTAAACATAATCCTCACTTTTCCCTCCTGGCACTTTCCCTGTAGGAGATACCGCAAGACGTTTCTGTATATTGGGCACAGCGCTCTGCAGGGTGTTAGCAGAGAGTTTCCCGGGACAGTGAAACCCTATATCAGAGACACTGAGAAGAAGCCCCAACGTTCCTTCCAGGCACTTTCAGTGTGGGTGCCTTCTCCACGTGGTTCCTGGTTTCACTGCAGCTCTGAAGAGAATGTTAGCAAAGAGGTAATCGGGACAGTGCAAACAGTACTCAAAGACAGGGAGAGCAAGCTCTCTCTTGGCACTTTGGATGTGGGACATACAGCGAGATGTTTGCTGCTTTTGCGTTTGGCTGTTGGGAGATTTACAGCACAAAGATATCTAGTTGATTTGAAGCAGTTCCGAGAAAGTCTAAACATAATCCTCACTTTTCCCTCCTGGCACTTTCCCTGTAGGAGATACCGCAAGACGTTTCTGTATATTGGGCACAGCGCTGTGCAGGGTGTTAGCAGAGACTTTCCCGGGACAGTGAAACCCTATGTCAGAGACACTGAGAAGAAGCCCCAATGTTCCCTCCAGGCACTTTCAGTGTGGGTGCCTTCTCCACGTGGTTCCTGGTTTCACTGCAGCTCTGAAGAGAATGTTAGCAAAGAGGTAATCGGGACAGCGCAAACAGTACTCAAAGACAGGGAGAGCAAGCTCTCTCTTGGCACTTTGGATGTGGGACATACAGTGAGATGTTTGCTGCTTTTACATTTGGCTGTTGGGAGATTTACAGCACAAAGATATCTAGTTGATTTGAAGCAGTTCCGAGAAAGTCTAAACATAATCCTCACTTTTCCCTCCTGGCACTTTCCCTGTAGGAGATACCGCAAGACGTTTCTGTATATTGGGGACAGCGCTCTGCAGGGTGTTAGCAGAGAGTTTCCCGGGACAGTGAAACCCTATATCAGAGACACTGAGAAGAAGCCCCAGTGTTCCCTCCAGGCACTTTCAGTGTGGGTGCCTTCTCCACGTGGTTCCTGGTTTCACTGCAGCTCTGAAGAGAATGTTAGCAAAGAGGTAATCGGGACAGTGCAAACAGTACTCAAAGACAGGGAGAGCAAGCTCTACATTACTCTCTTGGCACTTTGGATGTGGGACATACAGTGAGATGTTTGCTGCTTTTGCATTTGGCTGTTGGGAGATTTACAGCACAAAGATATCTAGTTGATTTGAAGCAGTTCCGAGAAAGTCTAAGCATAATCCTCACTTTTCCCTCCTGGCACTTTCCCTGTAGGGGATACCGCAAGACATTTCTGTATATTGGGCACAGCGCTGTGCAGGGTGTTAGCAGAGACTTTCCCGGGACAGTGAAACCCTATGTCAGAGACACTGAGAAGAAGCCCCAATGTTCCCTCCAGGCACTTTCAGTGTGGGTGCCTTCTCCACGTGGTTCCTGGTTTCACTGCAGCTCTGAAGAGAATGTTAGCAAAGTGGTAATCGGGACTGTGCAAACAGTACTCAAAGACAGGGAGAGCAAGCTCTCTCTTGGCACTTTGGATGTGGGACATACAGCGAGATGTTTGCTGCTTTTACATTTGGCTGTTGGGAGATTTACAGCACAAAGATATCTAGTTGATTTGAAGCAGTTCCGAGAAAGTCTAAACATAATCCTCACTTCTCCCTCCTGGCACTTTCCCTGTAGGAGATACCGCAAGACGTTTCTGTATATTGGGCACAGCGCTCTGCAGGGTGTTAGCAGAGACTTTCCCGGGACAGTGAAACCCTATATCAGAGACACTGAGAAGAAGCCCCAGTGTTCCCTCCAGGCACTTTCAGTGTGGGTGCCTTCTCCACGTGGTTCCTGGTTTCACTGCAGCTCTGAAGAGAATGTTAGCAAAGAGGTAATCGGGACAGCGCAAACAGTACTCAAAGACAGGGAGAGCAAGCTCTCTCTTGGCACTTTGGATGTGGGACATACAGCGAGATGTTTGCTGCTTTTGCGTTTGGCTGTTGGGAGATTTACAGCACAAAGATATCTAGTTGATTTGAAGCAGTTCCGAGAAAGTCTAAACATAATCCTCACTTTTCCCTCCTGGCACTTTCCCTGTAGGAGATACCGCAAGACGTTTCTGTATATTGGGCACAGCGCTCTGCAGGGTGTTAGCAGAGAGTTTCCCGGGACAGTGAAACCCTATATCAGAGACACTGAGAAGAAGCCCCAACGTTCCTTCCAGGCGCTTTCAGTGTGGGTGCCTTCTCCACGTGGTTCCTGGTTTCACTGCAGCTCTGAAGAGAATGTTAGCAAAGAGGTAATCGGGACAGTGCAAACAGTACTCAAAGACAGGGAGAGCAAGCTCTCTCTTGGCACTTTGGATGTGGGACATACAGCGAGATGTTTGCTGCTTTTACATTTGGCTGTTGGGAGATTTACAGCACAAAGATATCTAGTTGATTTGAAGCAGTTCCGAGAAAGTCTAAACATAATCCTCACTTTTCCCTCCTGGCACTTTCCCTGTAGGAGATACCGCAAGACGTTTCTGTATATTGGGCACAGCGCTCTGCAGGGTGTTAGCAGAGAGTTTCCCGGGACAGTGAAACCCTATATCAGAGACACTGAGAAGAAGCCCCAACGTTCCTTCCAGGCACTTTCAGTGTGGGTGCCTTCTCCACGTGGTTCCTGGTTTCACTGCAGCTCTGAAGAGAATGTTAGCAAAGAGGTAATCGGGACAGTGCAAACAGTACTCAAAGACAGGGAGAGCAAGCTCTCTCTTGGCACTTTGGATGTGGGACATACAGCGAGATGTTTGCTGCTTTTGCGTTTGGCTGTTGGGAGATTTACAGCACAAAGATATCTAGTTGATTTGAAGCAGTTCCGAGAAAGTCTAAACATAATCCTCACTTTTCCCTCCTGGCACTTTCCCTGTAGGAGATACCGCAAGACGTTTCTGTATATTGGGCACAGCGCTGTGCAGGGTGTTAGCAGAGACTTTCCCGGGACAGTGAAACCCTATGTCAGAGACACTGAGAAGAAGCCCCAATGTTCCCTCCAGGCACTTTCAGTGTGGGTGCCTTCTCCACGTGGTTCCTGGTTTCACTGCAGCTCTGAAGAGAATGTTAGCAAAGGGGTAATCGGGACAGCGCAAACAGTACTCAAAGACAGGGAGAGCAAGCTCTCTCTTGGCACTTTGGATGTGGGACATACAGCGAGATGTTTGCTGCTTTTACATTTGGCTGTTGGGAGATTTACAGCACAAAGATATCTAGTTGATTTGAAGCAGTTCCGAGAAAGTCTAAACATAATCCTCACTTTTCCCTCCTGGCACTTTCCCTGTAGGAGATACCGCAAGACGTTTCTGTATATTGGGGACAGCGCTCTGCAGGGTGTTAGCAGAGAGTTTCCCGGGACAGTGAAACCCTATATCAGAGACACTGAGAAGAAGCCCCAGTGTTCCCTCCAGGCACTTTCAGTGTGGGTGCCTTCTCCACGTGGTTCCTGGTTTCACTGCAGCTCTGAAGAGAATGTTAGCAAAGAGGTAATCGGGACAGTGCAAACAGTACTCAAAGACAGGGAGAGCAAGCTCTACATTACTCTCTTGGCACTTTGGATGTGGGACATACAGTGAGATGTTTGCTGCTTTTGCGTTTGGCTGTTGGGAGATTTACAGCACAAAGATATCTAGTTGATTTGAAGCAGTTCCGAGAAAGTCTAAGCATAATCCTCACTTTTCCCTCCTGGCACTTTCCCTGTAGGGGATACCGCAAGACATTTCTGTATATTGGGCACAGCGCTGTGCAGGGTGTTAGCAGAGACTTTCCCGGGACAGTGAAACCCTATGTCAGAGACACTGAGAAGAAGCCCCAATGTTCCCTCCAGGCACTTTCAGTGTGGGTGCCTTCTCCACGTGGTTCCTGGTTTCACTGCAGCTCTGAAGAGAATGTTAGCAAAGGGGTAATCGGGACAGCGCAAACAGTACTCAAAGACAGGGAGAGCAAGCTCTCTCTTGGCACTTTGGATGTGGGACATACAGCGAGATGTTTGCTGCTTTTACATTTGGCTGTTGGGAGATTTACAGCACAAAGATATCTAGTTGATTTGAAGCAGTTCCGAGAAAGTCTAAACATAATCCTCACTTCTCCCTCCTGGCACTTTCCCTGTAGGAGATACCGCAAGACGTTTCTGTATATTGGGCACAGCGCTCTGCAGGGTGTTAGCAGAGACTATCCCGGGACAGTGAAACCCTATATCAGAGACACTGAGAAGAAGCCCCAGTGTTCCCTCCAGGCACTTTCAGTGTGGGTGCCTTCTCCACGTGGTTCCTGGTTTCACTGCAGCTCTGAAGAGAATGTTAGCAAAGAGGTAATCAGGACAGTGCAAACAGTACTCAAAGACAGGGAGAGCAAGCTCTCTCTTGGCACTTTGGATGTGGGACATACAGCGAGATGTTTGCTGCTTTTGCGTTTGGCTGTTGGGAGATTTACAGCACAAAGATATCTAGTTGATTTGAAGCAGTTCCGAGAAAGTCTAAACATAATCCTCACTTTTCCCTCCTGGCACTTTCCCTGTAGGAGATACCGCAAGACGTTTCTGTATATTGGGCACAGCGCTCCGCAGGGTGTTAGCAGAGAGTTTCCTGGGACAGTGAAACCCTATATCAGAGACACTGAGAAGAAGCCCCAATGTTCCCTCCAGGCACTTTCAGTGTGGGTGCCTTCTCCACGTGGTTCCTGGTTTCACTGCAGCTCTGAAGAGAATGTTAGCAAAGAGGTAATCGGGACAGTGCAAACAGTACTCAAAGACAGGGAGAGCAAGCTCTACATTACTCTCTTGGCACTTTGGATGTGGGACATACAGTGAGATGTTTGCTGCTTTTGCGTTTGGCTGTTGGGAGATTTACAGCACAAAGATATCTAGTTGATTTGAAGCAGTTCCGAGAAAGTCTAAGCATAATCCTAACTTTTCCCTCCTGGCACTTTCCCTGTAGGAGATACCGCAAGACGTTTCTGTATATTGGGCACAGCGCTCTGCAGGGTGTTAGCAGAGAGTTTCCCGGGACAGTGAAACCCTATATCAGAGACACTGAGAAGAAGCCCCAGTGTTCCCTCCAGGCACTTTCAGTGTGGGTGCCTTCTCCACGTGGTTCCTGGTTTCACTGCAGCTCTGAAGAGAATGTTAGCAAAGAGGTAATCGGGACAGCGCAAACAGTACTCAAAGACAGGGAGAGCAAGCTCTCTCTTGGCACTTTGGATGTGGGACATACAGCGAGATGTTTGCTGCTTTTACATTTGGCTGTTGGGAGATTTACAGCACAAAGATATCTAGTTGATTTGAAGCAGTTCCGAGAAAGTCTAAACATAATCCTCACTTTTCCCTCCTGGCACTTTCCCTGTAGGAGATACCGCAAGACGTTTCTGTATATTGGGGACAGCGCTCTGCAGGGTGTTAGCAGAGAGTTTCCCGGGACAGTGAAACCCTATATCAGAGACACTGAGAAGAAGCCCCAATGTTCCCTCCAGGCACTTTCAGTGTGGGTGCCTTCTCCACGTGGTTCCTGGTTTCACTGCAGCTCTGAAGAGAATGTTAGCAAAGAGGTAATCGGGACCGTGCAAACAGTACTCAAAGACAGGGAGAGCAAGCTCTACATTACTCTCTTGGCACTTTGGATGTGGGACATACAGCGAGATGTTTGCTGCTTTTACATTTGGCTGTTGGGAGATTTACAGCACAAAGATATCTAGTTGATTTGAAGCAGTTCCGAGAAAGTCTAAACATAATCCTAACTTTTCCCTCCTGGCACTTTCCCTGTAGGGGATACCGCAAGACATTTCTGTATATTGGGCACAGCGCTGTGCAGGGTGTTAGCAGAGAGTTTCCCGGGACAGTGAAACCCTATATCAGAGACACTGAGAAGAAGCCCCAACGTTCCTTCCAGGCACTTTCAGTGTGGGTGCCTTCTCCACGTGGTTCCTGGTTTCACTGCAGCTCTGAAGAGAATGTTAGCAAAGAGGTAATCGGGACAGTGCAAACAGTACTCAAAGACAGGGAGAGCAAGCTCTCTCTTGGCACTTTGGATGTGGGACATACAGCGAGATGTTTGCTGCTTTTACATTTGGCTGTTGGGAGATTTACAGCACAAAGATATCTAGTTGATTTGAAGCAGTTCCGAGAAAGTCTAAACATAATCCTCACTTTTCCCTCCTGGCACTTTCCCTGTAGGGGATACCGCAAGACATTTCTGTATATTGGGCACAGCGCTGTGCACGGTGTTAGCAGAGACTTTCCCGGGACAGTGAAACCCTATATCAGAGACACTGAGAAGAAGCCCCAATGTTCCCTCCAGGCACTTTCAGTGTGGGTGCCTTCTCCACGTGGTTCCTGGTTTCACTGCAGCTCTGAAGAGAATGTTAGCAAAGAGGTAATCGGGACAGCGCAAACAGTACTCAAAGACAGGGAGAGCAAGCTCTCTCTTGGCACTTTGGATGTGGGACATACAGCGAGATGTTTGCTGCTTTTGCGTTTGGCTGTTGGGAGATTTACAGCACAAAGATATCTAGTTGATTTGAAGCAGTTCCGAGAAAGTCTAAACATAATCCTCACTTTTCCCTCCTGGCACTTTCCCTGTAGGAGATACCGCAAGACGTTTCTGTATATTGGGCACAGCGCTCTGCAGGGTGTTAGCAGAGAGTTTCCCGGGACAGTGAAACCCTATATCAGAGACACTGAGAAGAAGCCCCAGTGTTCCCTCCAGGCACTTTCAGTGTGGGTGCCTTCTCCACGTGGTTCCTGGTTTCACTGCAGCTCTGAAGAGAATGTTAGCAAAGAGGTAATCGGGACAGCGCAAACAGTACTCAAAGACAGGGAGAGCAAGCTCTCTCTTGGCACTTTGGATGTGGGACATACAGCGAGATGTTTGCTGCTTTTACATTTGGCTGTTGGGAGATTTACAGCACAAAGATATCTAGTTGATTTGAAGCAGTTCCGAGAAAGTCTAAACATAATCCTCACTTTTCCCTCCTGGCACTTTCCCTGTAGGAGATACCGCAAGACGTTTCTGTATATTGGGGACAGCGCTCTGCAGGGTGTTAGCAGAGAGTTTCCCGGGACAGTGAAACCCTATATCAGAGACACTGAGAAGAAGCCCCAATGTTCCCTCCAGGCACTTTCAGTGTGGGTGCCTTCTCCACGTGGTTCCTGGTTTCACTGCAGCTCTGAAGAGAATGTTAGCAAAGAGGTAATCGGGACCGTGCAAACAGTACTCAAAGACAGGGAGAGCAAGCTCTACATTACTCTCTTGGCACTTTGGATGTGGGACATACAGCGAGATGTTTGCTGCTTTTACATTTGGCTGTTGGGAGATTTACAGCACAAAGATATCTAGTTGATTTGAAGCAGTTCCGAGAAAGTCTAAACATAATCCTAACTTTTCCCTCCTGGCACTTTCCCTGTAGGGGATACCGCAAGACATTTCTGTATATTGGGCACAGCGCTGTGCAGGGTGTTAGCAGAGACTTTCCCGGGACAGTGAAACCCTATATCAGAGACACTGAGAAGAAGCCCCAGTGTTCCCTCCAGGCACTTTCAGTGTGGGTGCCTTCTCCACGTGGTTCCTGGTTTCACAGCAGCTCTGAAGAGAATGTTAGCAAAGAGGTAATTGGGACAGCGCAAACAGTACTCAAAGACAGGGAGAGCAAGCTCTCTCTTGGCACTTTGGAAGTGGGACATACAGCGAGATGTTTGCTGGTTTTGCGTTTGGCTGTTGGGAGATTTACAGCACAAAGATATCTAGTTGATTTGAAGCAGTTCCGAGAAAGTCTAAGCATAATCCTCACTTTCCCTCCTGGCACTTTCCCTGTAGGGGATACCGCAAGACATTTCTGTATATTGGGCACAGCGCTGTGCAGGGTGTTAGCAGAGAGTTTCCCGGGACAGTGAAACCCTATATCAGAGACACTGAGAAGAAGCCCCAGTGTTCCCTCCAGGCACTTTCAGTGTGGGTGCCTTCTCCACGTGGTTCCTGGTTTCACTGCAGCTCTGAAGAGAATGTTAGCAAAGAGGTAATCGGGACAGCGCAAACAGTACTCAAAGACAGGGAGAGCAAGCTCTCTCTTGGCACTTTGGATGTGGGACATACAGCGAGATGTTTGCTGCTTTTACATTTGGCTGTTGGGAGATTTACAGCACAAAGATATCTAGTTGATTTGAAGCAGTTCCGAGAAAGTCTAAACATAATCCTCACTTTTCCCTCCTGGCACTTTCCCTGTAGGAGATACCGCAAGACGTTTCTGTATATTGGGGACAGCGCTCTGCAGGGTGTTAGCAGAGAGTTTCCCGGGACAGTGAAACCCTATATCAGAGACACTGAGAAGAAGCCCCAATGTTCCCTCCAGGCACTTTCAGTGTGGGTGCCTTCTCCACGTGGTTCCTGGTTTCACTGCAGCTCTGAAGAGAATGTTAGCAAAGAGGTAATCGGGACAGCGCAAACAGTACTCAAAGACAGGGAGAGCAAGCTCTCTCTTGGCACTTTGGATGTGGGACATACAGCGAGATGTTTGCTGCTTTTACATTTGGCTGTTGGGAGATTTACAGCACAAAGATATCTAGTTGATTTGAAGCAGTTCCGAGAAAGTCTAAACATAATCCTCACTTTTCCCTCCTGGCACTTTCCCTGTAGGAGATACCGCAAGACGTTTCTGTATATTGGGGACAGCGCTCTGCAGGGTGTTAGCAGAGAGTTTCCCGGGACAGTGAAACCCTATATCAGAGACACTGAGAAGAAGCCCCAATGTTCCCTCCAGGCACTTTCAGTGTGGGTGCCTTCTCCACGTGGTTCCTGGTTTCACTGCAGCTCTGAAGAGAATGTTAGCAAAGAGGTAATCGGGACCGTGCAAACAGTACTCAAAGACAGGGAGAGCAAGCTCTACATTACTCTCTTGGCACTTTGGATGTGGGACATACAGCGAGATGTTTGCTGCTTTTACATTTGGCTGTTGGGAGATTTACAGCACAAAGATATCTAGTTGATTTGAAGCAGTTCCGAGAAAGTCTAAACATAATCCTAACTTTTCCCTCCTGGCACTTTCCCTGTAGGGGATACCGCAAGACATTTCTGTATATTGGGCACAGCGCTGTGCAGGGTGTTAGCAGAGACTTTCCCGGGACAGTGAAACCCTATATCAGAGACACTGAGAAGAAGCCCCAGTGTTCCCTCCAGGCACTTTCAGTGTGGGTGCCTTCTCCACGTGGTTCCTGGTTTCACAGCAGCTCTGAAGAGAATGTTAGCAAAGAGGTAATTGGGACAGCGCAAACAGTACTCAAAGACAGGGAGAGCAAGCTCTCTCTTGGCACTTTGGAAGTGGGACATACAGCGAGATGTTTGCTGGTTTTGCGTTTGGCTGTTGGGAGATTTACAGCACAAAGATATCTAGTTGATTTGAAGCAGTTCCGAGAAAGTCTAAGCATAATCCTCACTTTCCCTCCTGGCACTTTCCCTGTAGGGGATACCGCAAGACATTTCTGTATATTGGGCACAGCGCTGTGCAGGGTGTTAGCAGAGAGTTTCCCGGGACAGTGAAACCCTATATCAGAGACACTGAGAAGAAGCCCCAACGTTCCTTCCAGGCACTTTCAGTGTGGGTGCCTTCTCCACGTGGTTCCTGGTTTCACTGCAGCTCTGAAGAGAATGTTAGCAAAGAGGTAATCGGGACAGTGCAAACAGTACTCAAAGACAGGGAGAGCAAGCTCTCTCTTGGCACTTTGGATGTGGGACATACAGCGAGATGTTTGCTGCTTTTGCATTTGGCTGTTGGGAGATTTACAGCACAAAGATATCTAGTTGATTTGAAGCAGTTCCGAGAAAGTCTAAGCATAATCCTCACTTTCCCTCCTGGCACTTTCCCTGTAGGGGATACCGCAAGACATTTCTGTATATTGGGCACAGCGCTGTGCAGGGTGTTAGCAGAGAGTTTCCCGGGACAGTGAAACCCTATATCAGAGACACTGAGAAGAAGCCCCAGTGTTCCCTCCAGGCACTTTCAGTGTGGGTGCCTTCTCCACGTGGTTCCTGGTTTCACTGCAGCTCTGAAGAGAATGTTAGCAAAGAGGTAATCGGGACAGCGCAAACAGTACTCAAAGACAGGGAGAGCAAGCTCTCTCTTGGCACTTTGGATGTGGGACATACAGCGAGATGTTTGCTGCTTTTACATTTGGCTGTTGGGAGATTTACAGCACAAAGATATCTAGTTGATTTGAAGCAGTTCCGAGAAAGTCTAAACATAATCCTCACTTTTCCCTCCTGGCACTTTCCCTGTAGGAGATACCGCAAGACGTTTCTGTATATTGGGGACAGCGCTCTGCAGGGTGTTAGCAGAGAGTTTCCCGGGACAGTGAAACCCTATATCAGAGACACTGAGAAGAAGCCCCAATGTTCCCTCCAGGCACTTTCAGTGTGGGTGCCTTCTCCACGTGGTTCCTGGTTTCACTGCAGCTCTGAAGAGAATGTTAGCAAAGAGGTAATCGGGACAGCGCAAACAGTACTCAAAGACAGGGAGAGCAAGCTCTCTCTTGGCACTTTGGATGTGGGACATACAGCGAGATGTTTGCTGCTTTTACATTTGGCTGTTGGGAGATTTACAGCACAAAGATATCTAGTTGATTTGAAGCAGTTCCGAGAAAGTCTAAACATAATCCTCACTTTTCCCTCCTGGCACTTTCCCTGTAGGAGATACCGCAAGACGTTTCTGTATATTGGGGACAGCGCTCTGCAGGGTGTTAGCAGAGAGTTTCCCGGGACAGTGAAACCCTATATCAGAGACACTGAGAAGAAGCCCCAATGTTCCCTCCAGGCACTTTCAGTGTGGGTGCCTTCTCCACGTGGTTCCTGGTTTCACTGCAGCTCTGAAGAGAATGTTAGCAAAGAGGTAATCGGGACCGTGCAAACAGTACTCAAAGACAGGGAGAGCAAGCTCTACATTACTCTCTTGGCACTTTGGATGTGGGACATACAGCGAGATGTTTGCTGCTTTTACATTTGGCTGTTGGGAGATTTACAGCACAAAGATATCTAGTTGATTTGAAGCAGTTCCGAGAAAGTCTAAACATAATCCTAACTTTTCCCTCCTGGCACTTTCCCTGTAGGGGATACCGCAAGACATTTCTGTATATTGGGCACAGCGCTGTGCAGGGTGTTAGCAGAGACTTTCCCGGGACAGTGAAACCCTATATCAGAGACACTGAGAAGAAGCCCCAGTGTTCCCTCCAGGCACTTTCAGTGTGGGTGCCTTCTCCACGTGGTTCCTGGTTTCACTGCAGCTCTGAAGAGAATGTTAGCAAAGAGGTAATCGGGACAGCGCAAACAGTACTCAAAGACAGGGAGAGCAAGCTCTCTCTTGGCACTTTGGATGTGGGACATACAGCGAGATGTTTGCTGCTTTTACATTTGGCTGTTGGGAGATTTACAGCACAAAGATATCTAGTTGATTTGAAGCAGTTCCGAGAAAGTCTAAACATAATCCTCACTTTTCCCTCCTGGCACTTTCCCTGTAGGAGATACCGCAAGACGTTTCTGTATATTGGGGACAGCGCTCTGCAGGGTGTTAGCAGAGAGTTTCCCGGGACAGTGAAACCCTATATCAGAGACACTGAGAAGAAGCCCCAATGTTCCCTCCAGGCACTTTCAGTGTGGGTGCCTTCTCCACGTGGTTCCTGGTTTCACTGCAGCTCTGAAGAGAATGTTAGCAAAGAGGTAATCGGGACAGCGCAAACAGTACTCAAAGACAGGGAGAGCAAGCTCTCTCTTGGCACTTTGGATGTGGGACATACAGCGAGATGTTTGCTGCTTTTACATTTGGCTGTTGGGAGATTTACAGCACAAAGATATCTAGTTGATTTGAAGCAGTTCCGAGAAAGTCTAAACATAATCCTCACTTTTCCCTCCTGGCACTTTCCCTGTAGGAGATACCGCAAGACGTTTCTGTATATTGGGGACAGCGCTCTGCAGGGTGTTAGCAGAGAGTTTCCCGGGACAGTGAAACCCTATATCAGAGACACTGAGAAGAAGCCCCAATGTTCCCTCCAGGCACTTTCAGTGTGGGTGCCTTCTCCACGTGGTTCCTGGTTTCACTGCAGCTCTGAAGAGAATGTTAGCAAAGAGGTAATCGGGACCGTGCAAACAGTACTCAAAGACAGGGAGAGCAAGCTCTACATTACTCTCTTGGCACTTTGGATGTGGGACATACAGCGAGATGTTTGCTGCTTTTACATTTGGCTGTTGGGAGATTTACAGCACAAAGATATCTAGTTGATTTGAAGCAGTTCCGAGAAAGTCTAAACATAATCCTAACTTTTCCCTCCTGGCACTTTCCCTGTAGGGGATACCGCAAGACATTTCTGTATATTGGGCACAGCGCTGTGCAGGGTGTTAGCAGAGACTTTCCCGGGACAGTGAAACCCTATATCAGAGACACTGAGAAGAAGCCCCAGTGTTCCCTCCAGGCACTTTCAGTGTGGGTGCCTTCTCCACGTGGTTCCTGGTTTCACAGCAGCTCTGAAGAGAATGTTAGCAAAGAGGTAATTGGGACAGCGCAAACAGTACTCAAAGACAGGGAGAGCAAGCTCTCTCTTGGCACTTTGGAAGTGGGACATACAGCGAGATGTTTGCTGGTTTTGCGTTTGGCTGTTGGGAGATTTACAGCACAAAGATATCTAGTTGATTTGAAGCAGTTCCGAGAAAGTCTAAGCATAATCCTCACTTTCCCTCCTGGCACTTTCCCTGTAGGGGATACCGCAAGACATTTCTGTATATTGGGCACAGCGCTGTGCAGGGTGTTAGCAGAGAGTTTCCCGGGACAGTGAAACCCTATATCAGAGACACTGAGAAGAAGCCCCAACGTTCCTTCCAGGCACTTTCAGTGTGGGTGCCTTCTCCACGTGGTTCCTGGTTTCACTGCAGCTCTGAAGAGAATGTTAGCAAAGAGGTAATCGGGACAGTGCAAACAGTACTCAAAGACAGGGAGAGCAAGCTCTCTCTTGGCACTTTGGATGTGGGACATACAGCGAGATGTTTGCTGCTTTTGCATTTGGCTGTTGGGAGATTTACAGCACAAAGATATCTAGTTGATTTGAAGCAGTTCCGAGAAAGTCTAAGCATAATCCTCACTTTCCCTCCTGGCACTTTCCCTGTAGGGGATACCGCAAGACATTTCTGTATATTGGGCACAGCGCTGTGCAGGGTGTTAGCAGAGAGTTTCCCGGGACAGTGAAACCCTATATCAGAGACACTGAGAAGAAGCCCCAGTGTTCCCTCCAGGCACTTTCAGTGTGGGTGCCTTCTCCACGTGGTTCCTGGTTTCACTGCAGCTCTGAAGAGAATGTTAGCAAAGAGGTAATCGGGACAGCGCAAACAGTACTCAAAGACAGGGAGAGCAAGCTCTCTCTTGGCACTTTGGATGTGGGACATACAGCGAGATGTTTGCTGCTTTTACATTTGGCTGTTGGGAGATTTACAGCACAAAGATATCTAGTTGATTTGAAGCAGTTCCGAGAAAGTCTAAACATAATCCTCACTTTTCCCTCCTGGCACTTTCCCTGTAGGAGATACCGCAAGACGTTTCTGTATATTGGGGACAGCGCTCTGCAGGGTGTTAGCAGAGAGTTTCCCGGGACAGTGAAACCCTATATCAGAGACACTGAGAAGAAGCCCCAATGTTCCCTCCAGGCACTTTCAGTGTGGGTGCCTTCTCCACGTGGTTCCTGGTTTCACTGCAGCTCTGAAGAGAATGTTAGCAAAGAGGTAATCGGGACAGCGCAAACAGTACTCAAAGACAGGGAGAGCAAGCTCTCTCTTGGCACTTTGGATGTGGGACATACAGCGAGATGTTTGCTGCTTTTACATTTGGCTGTTGGGAGATTTACAGCACAAAGATATCTAGTTGATTTGAAGCAGTTCCGAGAAAGTCTAAACATAATCCTCACTTTTCCCTCCTGGCACTTTCCCTGTAGGAGATACCGCAAGACGTTTCTGTATATTGGGGACAGCGCTCTGCAGGGTGTTAGCAGAGAGTTTCCCGGGACAGTGAAACCCTATATCAGAGACACTGAGAAGAAGCCCCAATGTTCCCTCCAGGCACTTTCAGTGTGGGTGCCTTCTCCACGTGGTTCCTGGTTTCACTGCAGCTCTGAAGAGAATGTTAGCAAAGAGGTAATCGGGACCGTGCAAACAGTACTCAAAGACAGGGAGAGCAAGCTCTACATTACTCTCTTGGCACTTTGGATGTGGGACATACAGCGAGATGTTTGCTGCTTTTACATTTGGCTGTTGGGAGATTTACAGCACAAAGATATCTAGTTGATTTGAAGCAGTTCCGAGAAAGTCTAAACATAATCCTAACTTTTCCCTCCTGGCACTTTCCCTGTAGGGGATACCGCAAGACATTTCTGTATATTGGGCACAGCGCTGTGCAGGGTGTTAGCAGAGACTTTCCCGGGACAGTGAAACCCTATATCAGAGACACTGAGAAGAAGCCCCAGTGTTCCCTCCAGGCACTTTCAGTGTGGGTGCCTTCTCCACGTGGTTCCTGGTTTCACAGCAGCTCTGAAGAGAATGTTAGCAAAGAGGTAATTGGGACAGCGCAAACAGTACTCAAAGACAGGGAGAGCAAGCTCTCTCTTGGCACTTTGGAAGTGGGACATACAGCGAGATGTTTGCTGGTTTTGCGTTTGGCTGTTGGGAGATTTACAGCACAAAGATATCTAGTTGATTTGAAGCAGTTCCGAGAAAGTCTAAGCATAATCCTCACTTTCCCTCCTGGCACTTTCCCTGTAGGGGATACCGCAAGACATTTCTGTATATTGGGCACAGCGCTGTGCAGGGTGTTAGCAGAGAGTTTCCCGGGACAGTGAAACCCTATATCAGAGACACTGAGAAGAAGCCCCAACGTTCCTTCCAGGCACTTTCAGTGTGGGTGCCTTCTCCACGTGGTTCCTGGTTTCACTGCAGCTCTGAAGAGAATGTTAGCAAAGAGGTAATCGGGACAGTGCAAACAGTACTCAAAGACAGGGAGAGCAAGCTCTCTCTTGGCACTTTGGATGTGGGACATACAGCGAGATGTTTGCTGCTTTTACATTTGGCTGTTGGGAGATTTACAGCACAAAGATATCTAGTTGATTTGAAGCAGTTCCGAGAAAGTCTAAACATAATCCTCACTTTTCCCTCCTGGCACTTTCCCTGTAGGGGATACCGCAAGACATTTCTGTATATTGGGCACAGCGCTGTGCACGGTGTTAGCAGAGACTTTCCCGGGACAGTGAAACCCTATATCAGAGACACTGAGAAGAAGCCCCAATGTTCCCTCCAGGCACTTTCAGTGTGGGTGCCTTCTCCACGTGGTTCCTGGTTTCACTGCAGCTCTGAAGAGAATGTTAGCAAAGAGGTAATCGGGACAGCGCAAACAGTACTCAAAGACAGGGAGAGCAAGCTCTCTCTTGGCACTTTGGATGTGGGACATACAGCGAGATGTTTGCTGCTTTTGCGTTTGGCTGTTGGGAGATTTACAGCACAAAGATATCTAGTTGATTTGAAGCAGTTCCGAGAAAGTCTAAACATAATCCTCACTTTTCCCTCCTGGCACTTTCCCTGTAGGAGATACCGCAAGACGTTTCTGTATATTGGGCACAGCGCTCTGCAGGGTGTTAGCAGAGAGTTTCCCGGGACAGTGAAACCCTATATCAGAGACACTGAGAAGAAGCCCCAGTGTTCCCTCCAGGCACTTTCAGTGTGGGTGCCTTCTCCACGTGGTTCCTGGTTTCACTGCAGCTCTGAAGAGAATGTTAGCAAAGAGGTAATCGGGACAGCGCAAACAGTACTCAAAGACAGGGAGAGCAAGCTCTCTCTTGGCACTTTGGATGTGGGACATACAGCGAGATGTTTGCTGCTTTTACATTTGGCTGTTGGGAGATTTACAGCACAAAGATATCTAGTTGATTTGAAGCAGTTCCGAGAAAGTCTAAACATAATCCTCACTTTTCCCTCCTGGCACTTTCCCTGTAGGAGATACCGCAAGACGTTTCTGTATATTGGGGACAGCGCTCTGCAGGGTGTTAGCAGAGAGTTTCCCGGGACAGTGAAACCCTATATCAGAGACACTGAGAAGAAGCCCCAATGTTCCCTCCAGGCACTTTCAGTGTGGGTGCCTTCTCCACGTGGTTCCTGGTTTCACTGCAGCTCTGAAGAGAATGTTAGCAAAGAGGTAATCGGGACCGTGCAAACAGTACTCAAAGACAGGGAGAGCAAGCTCTACATTACTCTCTTGGCACTTTGGATGTGGGACATACAGCGAGATGTTTGCTGCTTTTACATTTGGCTGTTGGGAGATTTACAGCACAAAGATATCTAGTTGATTTGAAGCAGTTCCGAGAAAGTCTAAACATAATCCTAACTTTTCCCTCCTGGCACTTTCCCTGTAGGGGATACCGCAAGACATTTCTGTATATTGGGCACAGCGCTGTGCAGGGTGTTAGCAGAGACTTTCCCGGGACAGTGAAACCCTATATCAGAGACACTGAGAAGAAGCCCCAGTGTTCCCTCCAGGCACTTTCAGTGTGGGTGCCTTCTCCACGTGGTTCCTGGTTTCACAGCAGCTCTGAAGAGAATGTTAGCAAAGAGGTAATTGGGACAGCGCAAACAGTACTCAAAGACAGGGAGAGCAAGCTCTCTCTTGGCACTTTGGAAGTGGGACATACAGCGAGATGTTTGCTGGTTTTGCGTTTGGCTGTTGGGAGATTTACAGCACAAAGATATCTAGTTGATTTGAAGCAGTTCCGAGAAAGTCTAAACATAATCCTCACTTTTCCCTCCTGGCACTTTCCCTGTAGGGGATACCGCAAGACATTTCTGTATATTGGGCACAGCGCTGTGCACGGTGTTAGCAGAGACTTTCCCGGGACAGTGAAACCCTATATCAGAGACACTGAGAAGAAGCCCCAACGTTCCCTCCAGGCACTTTCAGTGTGGGTGCCTTCTCCACGTGGTTCCTGGTTTCACTGCAGCTCTGAAGAGAATGTTAGCAAAGAGGTAATCGGGACAGCGCAAACAGTACTCAAAGACAGGGAGAGCAAGCTCTCTCTTGGCACTTTGGATGTGGGACATACAGCGAGATGTTTGCTGCTTTTGCGTTTGGCTGTTGGGAGATTTACAGCACAAAGATATCTAGTTGATTTGAAGCAGTTCCGAGAAAGTCTAAACATAATCCTCACTTTTCCCTCCTGGCACTTTCCCTGTAGGAGATACCGCAAGACGTTTCTGTATATTGGGCACAGCGCTCTGCAGGGTGTTAGCAGAGACTTTCCCGGGACAGTGAAACCCTATATCAGAGACACTGAGAAGAAGCCCCAACGTTCCTTCCAGGCACTTTCAGTGTGGGTGCCTTCTCCACGTGGTTCCTGGTTTCACTGCAGCTCTGAAGAGAATGTTAGCAAAGAGGTAATCGGGACAGTGCAAACAGTACTCAAAGACAGGGAGAGCAAGCTCTCTCTTGGCACTTTGGATGTGGGACATACAGCGAGATGTTTGCTGCTTTTACATTTGGCTGTTGGGAGATTTACAGCACAAAGATATCTAGTTGATTTGAAGCAGTTCCGAGAAAGTCTAAACATAATCCTCACTTTTCCCTCCTGGCACTTTCCCTGTAGGAGATACCGCAAGACGTTTCTGTATATTGGGGACAGCGCTGTGCAGGGTGTTAGCAGAGACTTTCCCGGGACAGTGAAACCCTATGTCAGAGACACTGAGAAGAAGCCCCAGTGTTCCCTCCAGGCACTTTCAGTGTGGGTGCCTTCTCCACGTGGTTCCTGGTTTCACTGCAGCTCTGAAGAGAATGTTAGCAAAGGGGTAATCGGGACAGCGCAAACAGTACTCAAAGACAGGGAGAGCAAGCTCTCTCTTGGCACTTTGGATGTGGGACATACAGCGAGATGTTTGCTGCTTTTACATTTGGCTGTTGGGAGATTTACAGCACAAAGATATCTAGTTGATTTGAAGCAGTTCCGAGAAAGTCTAAACATAATCCTCACTTTTCCCTCCTGGCACTTTCCCTGTAGGAGATACCGCAAGACGTTTCTGTATATTGGGCACAGCGCTCTGCAGGGTGTTAGCAGAGAGTTTCCCGGGACAGTGAAACCCTATATCAGAGACACTGAGAAGAAGCCCCAGTGTTCCCTCCAGGCACTTTCAGTGTGGGTGCCTTCTCCACGTGGTTCCTGGTTTCACTGCAGCTCTGAAGAGAATGTTAGCAAAGAGGTAATCGGGACAGTGCAAACAGTACTCAAAGACAGGGAGAGCAAGCTCTCTCTTGGCACTTTGGATGTGGGACAAACAGCGAGATGTTTGCTGCTTCTGCGTTTGGCTGTTGGGAGATTTACAGCACAAAGATATCTAGTTGATTTGAAGCAGTTCCGAGAAAGTCTAAACATAATCCTCACTTTTCCCTCCTGGCACTTTCCCTGTAGGAGATACCGCAAGACGTTTCTGTATATTGGGCACAGCGCTCTGCAGGGTGTTAGCAGAGAGTTTCCCGGGACAGTGAAACCCGACATCAGAGACACAGAGAAGAAGCCCCAACGTTCCTTCCAGGCACTTTCAGTGTGGGTGCCTTCTCCACGTGGTTCCTGGTTTCACTGCAGCTCTGAAGAGAATGTTAGCAAAGGGGTAATCGGGACAGCGCAAACAGTACTCAAAGACAGGGAGAGCAAGCTCTCTCTTGGCACTTTGGATGTGGGACATACAGCGAGATGTTTGCTGCTTTTACATTTGGCTGTTGGGAGATTTACAGCACAAAGATATCTAGTTGATTTGAAGCAGTTCCGAGAAAGTCTAAACATAATCCTCACTTTTCCCTCCTGGCACTTTCCCTGTAGGAGATACCGCAAGACGTTTCTGTATATTGGGCACAGCGCTCTGCAGGGTGTTAGCAGAGAGTTTCCCGGGACAGTGAAACCCTATATCAGAGACACTGAGAAGAAGCCCCAATGTTCCCTCCAGGCACTTTCAGTGTGGGTGCCTTCTCCACGTGGTTCCTGGTTTCACTGCAGCTCTGAAGAGAATGTTAGCAAAGAGGTAATCGGGACAGTGCAAACAGTACTCAAAGACAGGGAGAGCAAGCTCTACATTACTCTCTTGGCACTTTGGATGTGGGACATACAGCGAGATGTTTGCTGCTTTTACATTTGGCTGTTGGGAGATTTACAGCACAAAGATATCTAGTTGATTTGAAGCAGTTCCGAGAAAGTCTAAACATAATCCTCACTTTTCCCTCCTGGCACTTTCCCTGTAGGGGATACCGCAAGACATTTCTGTATATTGGGCACAGCGCTCTGCAGGGTGTTAGCAGAGACTTTCCCGGGACAGTGAAACCCTATATCAGAGACACTGAGAAGAAGCCCCAATGTTCCCTCCAGGCACTTTCAGTGTGGGTGCCTTCTCCACGTGGTTCCTGGTTTCACAGCAGCTCTGAAGAGAATGTTAGCAAAGAGGTAATTGGGACAGCGCAAACAGTACTCAAAGACAGGGAGAGCAAGCTCTCTCTTGGCACTTTGGATGTGGGACATACAGCGAGATGTTTGCTGCTTTTGCGTTTGGCTGTTGGGAGATTTACAGCACAAAGATATCTAGTTGATTTGAAGCAGTTCCGAGAAAGTCTAAGCATAATCCTCACTTTCCCTCCTGGCACTTTCCCTGTAGGGGATACCGCAAGACATTTCTGTATATTGGGCACAGCGCTCTGCAGGGTGTTAGCAGAGAGTTTCCCGGGACAGTGAAACCCTATATCAGAGACACTGAGAAGAAGCCCCAACGTTCCTTCCAGGCACTTTCAGTGTGGGTGCCTTCTCCACGTGGTTCCTGGTTTCACTGCAGCTCTGAAGAGAATGTTAGCAAAGAGGTAATCGGGACAGTGCAAACAGTACTCAAAGACAGGGAGAGCAAGCTCTCTCTTGGCACTTTGGATGTGGGACATACAGCGAGATGTTTGCTGCTTTTACATTTGGCTGTTGGGAGATTTACAGCACAAAGATATCTAGTTGATTTGAAGCAGTTCCGAGAAAGTCTAAACATAATCCTCACTTTTCCCTCCTGGCACTTTCCCTGTAGGGGATACCGCAAGACATTTCTGTATATTGGGCACAGCGCTGTGCAGGGTGTTAGCAGAGACTTTCCCGGGACAGTGAAACCCTATATCAGAGACACTGAGAAGAAGCCCCAATGTTCCCTCCAGGCACTTTCAGTGTGGGTGCCTTCTCCACGTGGTTCCTGGTTTCACTGCAGCTCTGAAGAGAATGTTAGCAAAGAGGTAATCGGGACAGCGCAAACAGTACTCAAAGACAGGGAGAGCAAGCTCTCTCTTGGCACTTTGGATGTGGGACATACAGCGAGATGTTTGCTGCTTTTACATTTGGCTGTTGGGAGATTTACAGCACAAAGATATCTAGTTGATTTGAAGCAGTTCCGAGAAAGTCTAAACATAATCCTCACTTTTCCCTCCTGGCACTTTCCCTGTAGGAGATACCGCAAGACGTTTCTGTATATTGGGCACAGCGCTCTGCAGGGTGTTAGCAGAGAGTTTCCCGGGACAGTGAAACCCTATATCAGAGACACTGAGAAGAAGCCCCAACGTTCCTTCCAGGCACTTTCAGTGTGGGTGCCTTCTCCACGTGGTTCCTGGTTTCACTGCAGCTCTGAAGAGAATGTTAGCAAAGAGGTAATCGGGACAGTGCAAACAGTACTCAAAGACAGGGAGAGCAAGCTCTCTCTTGGCACTTTGGATGTGGGACATACAGCGAGATGTTTGCTGCTTTTACATTTGGCTGTTGGGAGATTTACAGCACAAAGATATCTAGTTGATTTGAAGCAGTTCCGAGAAAGTCTAAACATAATCCTCACTTTTCCCTCCTGGCACTTTCCCTGTAGGAGATACCGCAAGACGTTTCTGTATATTGGGCACAGCGCTCTGCAGGGTGTTAGCAGAGAGTTTCCCGGGACAGTGAAACCCTATATCAGAGACACTGAGAAGAAGCCCCAATGTTCCCTCCAGGCACTTTCAGTGTGGGTGCCTTCTCCACGTGGTTCCTGGTTTCACTGCAGCTCTGAAGAGAATGTTAGCAAAGGGGTAATCGGGACAGCGCAAACAGTACTCAAAGACAGGGAGAGCAAGCTCTCTCTTGGCACTTTGGATGTGGGACATACAGCGAGATGTTTGCTGCTTTTACATTTGGCTGTTGGGAGATTTACAGCACAAAGATATCTAGTTGATTTGAAGCAGTTCCGAGAAAGTCTAAACATAATCCTCACTTTTCCCTCCTGGCACTTTCCCTGTAGGAGATACCGCAAGACGTTTCTGTATATTGGGCACAGCGCTCTGCAGGGTGTTAGCAGAGAGTTTCCCGGGACAGTGAAACCCTATATCAGAGACACTGAGAAGAAGCCCCAGTGTTCCCTCCAGGCACTTTCAGTGTGGGTGCCTTCTCCACGTGGTTCCTGGTTTCACTGCAGCTCTGAAGAGAATGTTAGCAAAGAGGTAATCGGGACAGTGCAAACAGTACTCAAAGACAGGGAGAGCAAGCTCTCTCTTGGCACTTTGGATGTGGGACAAACAGCGAGATGTTTGCTGCTTCTGCGTTTGGCTGTTGGGAGATTTACAGCACAAAGATATCTAGTTGATTTGAAGCAGTTCCGAGAAAGTCTAAACATAATCCTCACTTTTCCCTCCTGGCACTTTCCCTGTAGGAGATACCGCAAGACGTTTCTGTATATTGGGCACAGCGCTCTGCAGGGTGTTAGCAGAGAGTTTCCCGGGACAGTGAAACCCTATATCAGAGACACTGAGAAGAAGCCCCAGTGTTCCCTCCAGGCACTTTCAGTGTGGGTGCCTTCTCCACGTGGTTCCTGGTTTCACTGCAGCTCTGAAGAGAATGTTAGCAAAGGGGTAATCGGGACAGCGCAAACAGTACTCAAAGACAGGGAGAGCAAGCTCTCTCTTGGCACTTTGGATGTGGGACATACAGCGAGATGTTTGCTGCTTTTACATTTGGCTGTTGGGAGATTTACAGCACAAAGATATCTAGTTGATTTGAAGCAGTTCCGAGAAAGTCTAAACATAATCCTCACTTTTCCCTCCTGGCACTTTCCCTGTAGGAGATACCGCAAGACGTTTCTGTATATTGGGCACAGCGCTCTGCAGGGTGTTAGCAGAGAGTTTCCCGGGACAGTGAAACCCTATATCAGAGACACTGAGAAGAAGCCCCAATGTTCCCTCCAGGCACTTTCAGTGTGGGTGCCTTCTCCACGTGGTTCCTGGTTTCACTGCAGCTCTGAAGAGAATGTTAGCAAAGAGGTAATCGGGACAGTGCAAACAGTACTCAAAGACAGGGAGAGCAAGCTCTACATTACTCTCTTGGCACTTTGGATGTGGGACATACAGCGAGATGTTTGCTGCTTTTACATTTGGCTGTTGGGAGATTTACAGCACAAAGATATCTAGTTGATTTGAAGCAGTTCCGAGAAAGTCTAAACATAATCCTCACTTTTCCCTCCTGGCACTTTCCCTGTAGGGGATACCGCAAGACATTTCTGTATATTGGGCACAGCGCTGTGCAGGGTGTTAGCAGAGACTTTCCCGGGACAGTGAAACCCTATATCAGAGACACTGAGAAGAAGCCCCAACGTTCCTTCCAGGCACTTTCAGTGTGGGTGCCTTCTCCACGTGGTTCCTGGTTTCACTGCAGCTCTGAAGAGAATGTTAGCAAAGAGGTAATCGGGACAGTGCAAACAGTACTCAAAGACAGGGAGAGCAAGCTCTCTCTTGGCACTTTGGATGTGGGACATACAGCGAGATGTTTGCTGCTTTTACATTTGGCTGTTGGGAGATTTACAGCACAAAGATATCTAGTTGATTTGAAGCAGTTCCGAGAAAGTCTAAACATAATCCTCACTTTTCCCTCCTGGCACTTTCCCTGTAGGGGATACCGCAAGACATTTCTGTATATTGGGCACAGCGCTGTGCAGGGTGTTAGCAGAGACTTTCCCGGGACAGTGAAACCCTATATCAGAGACACTGAGAAGAAGCCCCAATGTTCCCTCCAGGCACTTTCAGTGTGGGTGCCTTCTCCACGTGGTTCCTGGTTTCACTGCAGCTCTGAAGAGAATGTTAGCAAAGAGGTAATCGGGACAGCGCAAACAGTACTCAAAGACAGGGAGAGCAAGCTCTCTCTTGGCACTTTGGATGTGGGACATACAGCGAGATGTTTGCTGCTTTTACATTTGGCTGTTGGGAGATTTACAGCACAAAGATATCTAGTTGATTTGAAGCAGTTCCGAGAAAGTCTAAACATAATCCTCACTTTTCCCTCCTGGCACTTTCCCTGTAGGGGATACCGCAAGACATTTCTGTATATTGGGCACAGCGCTGTGCAGGGTGTTAGCAGAGACTTTCCCGGGACAGTGAAACCCTATATCAGAGACACTGAGAAGAAGCCCCAATGTTCCCTCCAGGCACTTTCAGTGTGGGTGCCTTCTCCACGTGGTTCCTGGTTTCACTGCAGCTCTGAAGAGAATGTTAGCAAAGAGGTAATCGGGACAGCGCAAACAGTACTCAAAGACAGGGAGAGCAAGCTCTCTCTTGGCACTTTGGATGTGGGACATACAGCGAGATGTTTGCTGCTTTTACATTTGGCTGTTGGGAGATTTACAGCACAAAGATATCTAGTTGATTTGAAGCAGTTCCGAGAAAGTCTAAACATAATCCTCACTTTTCCCTCCTGGCACTTTCCCTGTAGGAGATACCGCAAGACGTTTCTGTATATTGGGCACAGCGCTCTGCAGGGTGTTAGCAGAGAGTTTCCCGGGACAGTGAAACCCTATATCAGAGACACTGAGAAGAAGCCCCAACGTTCCTTCCAGGCACTTTCAGTGTGGGTGCCTTCTCCACGTGGTTCCTGGTTTCACTGCAGCTCTGAAGAGAATGTTAGCAAAGAGGTAATCGGGACAGTGCAAACAGTACTCAAAGACAGGGAGAGCAAGCTCTCTCTTGGCACTTTGGATGTGGGACATACAGCGAGATGTTTGCTGCTTTTACATTTGGCTGTTGGGAGATTTACAGCACAAAGATATCTAGTTGATTTGAAGCAGTTCCGAGAAAGTCTAAACATAATCCTCACTTTTCCCTCCTGGCACTTTCCCTGTAGGAGATACCGCAAGACGTTTCTGTATATTGGGCACAGCGCTCTGCAGGGTGTTAGCAGAGAGTTTCCCGGGACAGTGAAACCCTATATCAGAGACACTGAGAAGAAGCCCCAATGTTCCCTCCAGGCACTTTCAGTGTGGGTGCCTTCTCCACGTGGTTCCTGGTTTCACTGCAGCTCTGAAGAGAATGTTAGCAAAGGGGTAATCGGGACAGCGCAAACAGTACTCAAAGACAGGGAGAGCAAGCTCTCTCTTGGCACTTTGGATGTGGGACATACAGCGAGATGTTTGCTGCTTTTACATTTGGCTGTTGGGAGATTTACAGCACAAAGATATCTAGTTGATTTGAAGCAGTTCCGAGAAAGTCTAAACATAATCCTCACTTTTCCCTCCTGGCACTTTCCCTGTAGGAGATACCGCAAGACGTTTCTGTATATTGGGCACAGCGCTCTGCAGGGTGTTAGCAGAGAGTTTCCCGGGACAGTGAAACCCTATATCAGAGACACTGAGAAGAAGCCCCAGTGTTCCCTCCAGGCACTTTCAGTGTGGGTGCCTTCTCCACGTGGTTCCTGGTTTCACTGCAGCTCTGAAGAGAATGTTAGCAAAGAGGTAATCGGGACAGTGCAAACAGTACTCAAAGACAGGGAGAGCAAGCTCTCTCTTGGCACTTTGGATGTGGGACAAACAGCGAGATGTTTGCTGCTTCTGCGTTTGGCTGTTGGGAGATTTACAGCACAAAGATATCTAGTTGATTTGAAGCAGTTCCGAGAAAGTCTAAACATAATCCTCACTTTTCCCTCCTGGCACTTTCCCTGTAGGAGATACCGCAAGACGTTTCTGTATATTGGGCACAGCGCTCTGCAGGGTGTTAGCAGAGAGTTTCCCGGGACAGTGAAACCCTATATCAGAGACACTGAGAAGAAGCCCCAGTGTTCCCTCCAGGCACTTTCAGTGTGGGTGCCTTCTCCACGTGGTTCCTGGTTTCACTGCAGCTCTGAAGAGAATGTTAGCAAAGGGGTAATCGGGACAGCGCAAACAGTACTCAAAGACAGGGAGAGCAAGCTCTCTCTTGGCACTTTGGATGTGGGACATACAGCGAGATGTTTGCTGCTTTTACATTTGGCTGTTGGGAGATTTACAGCACAAAGATATCTAGTTGATTTGAAGCAGTTCCGAGAAAGTCTAAACATAATCCTCACTTTTCCCTCCTGGCACTTTCCCTGTAGGAGATACCGCAAGACGTTTCTGTATATTGGGCACAGCGCTCTGCAGGGTGTTAGCAGAGAGTTTCCCGGGACAGTGAAACCCTATATCAGAGACACTGAGAAGAAGCCCCAATGTTCCCTCCAGGCACTTTCAGTGTGGGTGCCTTCTCCACGTGGTTCCTGGTTTCACTGCAGCTCTGAAGAGAATGTTAGCAAAGAGGTAATCGGGACAGTGCAAACAGTACTCAAAGACAGGGAGAGCAAGCTCTACATTACTCTCTTGGCACTTTGGATGTGGGACATACAGCGAGATGTTTGCTGCTTTTACATTTGGCTGTTGGGAGATTTACAGCACAAAGATATCTAGTTGATTTGAAGCAGTTCCGAGAAAGTCTAAACATAATCCTCACTTTTCCCTCCTGGCACTTTCCCTGTAGGGGATACCGCAAGACATTTCTGTATATTGGGCACAGCGCTGTGCAGGGTGTTAGCAGAGACTTTCCCGGGACAGTGAAACCCTATATCAGAGACACTGAGAAGAAGCCCCAACGTTCCTTCCAGGCACTTTCAGTGTGGGTGCCTTCTCCACGTGGTTCCTGGTTTCACTGCAGCTCTGAAGAGAATGTTAGCAAAGAGGTAATCGGGACAGTGCAAACAGTACTCAAAGACAGGGAGAGCAAGCTCTCTCTTGGCACTTTGGATGTGGGACATACAGCGAGATGTTTGCTGCTTTTACATTTGGCTGTTGGGAGATTTACAGCACAAAGATATCTAGTTGATTTGAAGCAGTTCCGAGAAAGTCTAAACATAATCCTCACTTTTCCCTCCTGGCACTTTCCCTGTAGGGGATACCGCAAGACATTTCTGTATATTGGGCACAGCGCTGTGCAGGGTGTTAGCAGAGACTTTCCCGGGACAGTGAAACCCTATATCAGAGACACTGAGAAGAAGCCCCAATGTTCCCTCCAGGCACTTTCAGTGTGGGTGCCTTCTCCACGTGGTTCCTGGTTTCACTGCAGCTCTGAAGAGAATGTTAGCAAAGAGGTAATCGGGACAGCGCAAACAGTACTCAAAGACAGGGAGAGCAAGCTCTCTCTTGGCACTTTGGATGTGGGACATACAGCGAGATGTTTGCTGCTTTTGCGTTTGGCTGTTGGGAGATTTACAGCACAAAGATATCTAGTTGATTTGAAGCAGTTCCGAGAAAGTCTAAACATAATCCTCACTTTTCCCTCCTGGCACTTTCCCTGTAGGAGATACCGCAAGACGTTTCTGTATATTGGGCACAGCGCTCTGCAGGGTGTTAGCAGAGAGTTTCCCGGGACAGTGAAACCCTATATCAGAGACACTGAGAAGAAGCCCCAACGTTCCTTCCAGGCACTTTCAGTGTGGGTGCCTTCTCCACGTGGTTCCTGGTTTCACTGCAGCTCTGAAGAGAATGTTAGCAAAGAGGTAATCGGGACAGTGCAAACAGTACTCAAAGACAGGGAGAGCAAGCTCTCTCTTGGCACTTTGGATGTGGGACATACAGCGAGATGTTTGCTGCTTTTGCGTTTGGCTGTTGGGAGATTTACAGCACAAAGATATCTAGTTGATTTGAAGCAGTTCCGAGAAAGTCTAAACATAATCCTCACTTTTCCCTCCTGGCACTTTCCCTGTAGGAGATACCGCAAGACGTTTCTGTATATTGGGCACAGCGCTGTGCAGGGTGTTAGCAGAGACTTTCCCGGGACAGTGAAACCCTATGTCAGAGACACTGAGAAGAAGCCCCAATGTTCCCTCCAGGCACTTTCAGTGTGGGTGCCTTCTCCACGTGGTTCCTGGTTTCACTGCAGCTCTGAAGAGAATGTTAGCAAAGGGGTAATCGGGACAGTGCAAACAGTACTCAAAGACAGGGAGAGCAAGCTCTCTCTTGGCACTTTGGATGTGGGACATACAGCGAGATGTTTGCTGCTTTTACATTTGGCTGTTGGGAGATTTACAGCACAAAGATATCTAGTTGATTTGAAGCAGTTCCGAGAAAGTCTAAACATAATCCTCACTTTTCCCTCCTGGCACTTTCCCTGTAGGAGATACCGCAAGACGTTTCTGTATATTGGGGACAGCGCTCTGCAGGGTGTTAGCAGAGAGTTTCCCGGGACAGTGAAACCCTATATCAGAGACACTGAGAAGAAGCCCCAGTGTTCCCTCCAGGCACTTTCAGTGTGGGTGCCTTCTCCACGTGGTTCCTGGTTTCACTGCAGCTCTGAAGAGAATGTTAGCAAAGAGGTAATCAGGACAGTGCAAACAGTACTCAAAGACAGGGAGAGCAAGCTCTCTCTTGGCACTTTGGATGTGGGACATACAGCGAGATGTTTGCTGCTTCTGCGTTTGGCTGTTGGGAGATTTACAGCACAAAGATATCTAGTTGATTTGAAGCAGTTCCGAGAAAGTCTAAACATAATCCTCACTTTTCCCTCCTGGCACTTTCCCTGTAGGAGATACCGCAAGACGTTTCTGTATATTGGGCACAGCGCTCTGCAGGGTGTTAGCAGAGAGTTTCCCGGGACAGTGAAACCCTATATCAGAGACACTGAGAAGAAGCCCCAACGTTCCTTCCAGGCACTTTCAGTGTGGGTGCCTTCTCCACGTGGTTCCTGGTTTCACTGCAGCTCTGAAGAGAATGTTAGCAAAGAGGTAATCGGGACAGTGCAAACAGTACTCAAAGACAGGGAGAGCAAGCTCTCTCTTGGCACTTTGGATGTGGGACATACAGCGAGATGTTTGCTGCTTTTACATTTGGCTGTTGGGAGATTTACAGCACAAAGATATCTAGTTGATTTGAAGCAGTTCCGAGAAAGTCTAAACATAATCCTCACTTTTCCCTCCTGGCACTTTCCCTGTAGGAGATACCGCAAGACGTTTCTGTATATTGGGCACAGCGCTGTGCAGGGTGTTAGCAGAGAGTTTCCCGGGACAGTGAAACCCTATATCAGAGACACTGAGAAGAAGCCCCAATGTTCCCTCCAGGCACTTTCAGTGTGGGTGCCTTCTCCACGTGGTTCCTGGTTTCACTGCAGCTCTGAAGAGAATGTTAGCAAAGGGGTAATCGGGACAGTGCAAACAGTACTCAAAGACAGGGAGAGCAAGCTCTCTCTTGGCACTTTGGATGTGGGACATACAGCGAGATGTTTGCTGCTTTTGCGTTTGGCTGTTGGGAGATTTACAGCACAAAGATATCTAGTTGATTTGAAGCAGTTCCGAGAAAGTCTAAACATAATCCTCACTTTTCCCTCCTGGCACTTTCCCTGTAGGAGATACCGCAAGACGTTTCTGTATATTGGGCACAGCGCTCCGCAGGGTGTTAGCAGAGAGTTTCCCGGGACAGTGAAACCCTATATCAGAGACACTGAGAAGAAGCCCCAATGTTCCCTCCAGGCACTTTCAGTGTGGGTGCCTTCTCCACGTGGTTCCTGGTTTCACTGCAGCTCTGAAGAGAATGTTAGCAAAGAGGTAATCGGGACAGTGCAAACAGTACTCAAAGACAGGGAGAGCAAGCTCTACATTACTCTCTTGGCACTTTGGATGTGGGACATACAGTGAGATGTTTGCTGCTTTTGCGTTTGGCTGTTGGGAGATTTACAGCACAAAGATATCTAGTTGATTTGAAGCAGTTCCGAGAAAGTCTAAGCATAATCCTCACTTTTCCCTCCTGGCACTTTCCCTGTAGGGGATACCGCAAGACATTTCTGTATATTGGGCACAGCGCTGTGCAGGGTGTTAGCAGAGAGTTTCCCGGGACAGTGAAACCCTATGTCAGAGACACTGAGAAGAAGCCCCAATGTTCCCTCCAGGCACTTTCAGTGTGGGTGCCTTCTCCACGTGGTTCCTGGTTTCACTGCAGCTCTGAAGAGAATGTTAGCAAAGGGGTAATCGGGACAACGCAAACAGTACTCAAAGACAGGGAGAGCAAGCTCTCTCTTGGCACTTTGGATGTGGGACATACAGCGAGATGTTTGCTGCTTTTGCGTTTGGCTGTTGGGAGATTTACAGCACAAAGATATCTAGTTGATTTGAAGCAGTTCCGAGAAAGTCTAAGCATAATCCTCACTTTCCCTCCTGGCACTTTCCCTGTAGGGGATACCGCAAGACATTTCTGTATATTGGGCACAGCGATGTGCAGGGTGTTAGCAGAGACTTTCCCGGGACAGTGAAACCCTATGTCAGAGACACTGAGAAGAAGCCCCAATGTTCCCTCCAGGCACTTTCAGTGTGGATGCCTTCTCCACGTGGTTCCTGGTTTCACAGCAGCTCTGAAGAGAATGTTAGCAAAGAGGTAATTGGGACAGCGCAAACAGTACTCAAAGACAGGGAGAGCAAGCTCTCTCTTGGCACTTTGGATGTGGGACATACAGCGAGATGTTTGCTGCTTTTACATTTGGCTGTTGGGAGATTTACAGCACAAAGATATCTAGTTGATTTGAAGCAGTTCCGAGAAAGTCTAAGCATAATCCTCACTTTTCCCTCCTGGCACTTTCCCTGTAGGGGATACCGCAAGACATTTCTGTATATTGGGCACAGCGCTGTGCAGGGTGTTAGCAGAGAGTTTCCCGGGACAGTGAAACCCTATATGAGAGACACTGAGAAGAAGCCCCAACGTTCCTTCCAGGCACTTCCAGTGTGGGTGCCTTCTCCACGTGGTTCCTGGTTTCACTGCAGCTCTGAAGAGAATGTTAGCAAAGAGGTAATCGGGACAGTGCAAACAGTACTCAAAGACAGGGAGAGCAAGCTCTCTCTTGGCACTTTGGATGTGGGACATACAGCGAGATGTTTGCTGCTTTTACATTTGGCTGTTGGGAGATTTACAGCACAAAGATATCTAGTTGATTTGAAGCAGTTCCGAGAAAGTCTAAACATAATCCTCACTTTTCCCTCCTGGCACTTTCCCTGTAGGAGATACCGCAAGACGTTTCTGTATATTGGGCACAGCGCTCTGCAGGGTGTTAGCAGAGAGTTTCCCGGGACAGTGAAACCCTATATCAGAGACACTGAGAAGAAGCCCCAATGTTCCCTCCAGGCACTTTCAGTGTGGCTGCCTTCTCCACGTGGTTCCTGGTTTCACTGCAGCTCTGAAGAGAATGTTAGCAAAGAGGTAATCGGGACAGTGCAAACAGTACTCAAAGACAGGGAGAGCAAGCTCTCTCTTGGCACTTTGGATGTGGGACATACAGCGAGATGTTTGCTGTTTTTGCGTTTGGCTGTTGGGAGATTTACAGCACAAAGATATCTAGTTGATTTGAAGCAGTTCCGAGAAAGTCTAAGCATAATCGTCACTTTCCCTCCTGGCACTTTCCCTGTAGGGGATACCGCAAGACATTTCTGTATATTGGGCACAGCGCTGTGCAGGGTGTTAGCAGAGACTTTCCCGGGACAGTGAAACCCTATGTCAGAGACACTGAGAAGAAGCCCCAACGTTCCTTCCAGGCACTTTCAGTGTGGGTGCCTTCTCCACGTGGTTCCTGGTTTCACTGCAGCTCTGAAGAGAATGTTAGCAAAGAGGTAATCGGGACAGTGCAAACAGTACTCAAAGACAGGGAGAGCAAGCTCTACATTACTCTCTTGGCACTTTGGATGTGGGACATACAGTGAGATGTTTGCTGCTTTTGCGTTTGGCTGTTGGGAGATTTACAGCACAAAGATATCTAGTTGATTTGAAGCAGTTCCGAGAAAGTCTAAGCATAATCCTCACTTTTCCCTCCTGGCACTTTCCCTGTAGGGGATACCGCAAGACATTTCTGTATATTGGGCACAGCGCTGTGCAGGGTGTTAGCAGAGAGTTTCCCGGGACAGTGAAACCCTATGTCAGAGACACTGAGAAGAAGCCCCAATGTTCCCTCCAGGCACTTTCAGTGTGGGTGCCTTCTCCACGTGGTTCCTGGTTTCACTGCAGCTCTGAAGAGAATGTTAGCAAAGGGGTAATCGGGACAACGCAAACA
Source organism: Chroicocephalus ridibundus (assembly GCF_963924245.1). Lineage (NCBI taxonomy): Eukaryota > Metazoa > Chordata > Aves > Charadriiformes > Laridae > Chroicocephalus > Chroicocephalus ridibundus. The sequence goes on from NW_026961642.1 coordinate 235,414, forward strand.
GTACTCAAAGACAGGGAGAGCAAGCTCTCTCTTGGCACTTTGGATGTGGGACATACAGCGAGATGTTTGCTGCTTTTGCGTTTGGCTGTTGGGAGATTTACAGCACAAAGATATCTAGTTGATTTGAAGCAGTTCCGAGAAAGTCTAAGCATAATCCTCACTTTCCCTCCTGGCACTTTCCCTGTAGGGGATACCGCAAGACATTTCTGTATATTGGGCACAGCGATGTGCAGGGTGTTAGCAGAGACTTTCCCGGGACAGTGAAACCCTATGTCAGAGACACTGAGAAGAAGCCCCAATGTTCCCTCCAGGCACTTTCAGTGTGGATGCCTTCTCCACGTGGTTCCTGGTTTCACAGCAGCTCTGAAGAGAATGTTAGCAAAGAGGTAATTGGGACAGCGCAAACAGTACTCAAAGACAGGGAGAGCAAGCTCTCTCTTGGCACTTTGGATGTGGGACATACAGCGAGATGTTTGCTGCTTTTACATTTGGCTGTTGGGAGATTTACAGCACAAAGATATCTAGTTGATTTGAAGCAGTTCCGAGAAAGTCTAAGCATAATCCTCACTTTTCCCTCCTGGCACTTTCCCTGTAGGGGATACCGCAAGACATTTCTGTATATTGGGCACAGCGCTCTGCAGGGTGTTAGCAGAGAGTTTCCCGGGACAGTGAAACCCTATATCAGAGACACTGAGAAGAAGCCCCAGTGTTCCCTCCAGGCACTTTCAGTGTGGGTGCCTTCTCCACGTGGTTCCTGGTTTCACTGCAGCTCTGAAGAGAATGTTAGCAAAGAGGTAATCGGGACAGTGCAAACAGTACTCAAAGACAGGGAGAGCAAGCTCTCTCTTGGCACTTTGGATGTGGGACATACAGCGAGATGTTTGCTGCTTTTGCGTTTGGCTGTTGGGAGATTTACAGCACAAAGATATCTAGTTGATTTGAAGCAGTTCCGAGAAAGTCTAAACATAATCCTCACTTTTCCCTCCTGGCACTTTCCCTGTAGGAGATACCGCAAGACGTTTCTGTATATTGGGCACAGCGCTCTGCAGGGTGTTAGCAGAGAGTTTCCCGGGACAGTGAAACCCTATATCAGAGACACTGAGAAGAAGCCCCAACGTTCCTTCCAGGCACTTTCAGTGTGGGTGCCTTCTCCACGTGGTTCCTGGTTTCACTGCAGCTCTGAAGAGAATGTTAGCAAAGAGGTAATCGGGACAGTGCAAACAGTACTCAAAGACAGGGAGAGCAAGCTCTCTCTTGGCACTTTGGATGTGGGACATACAGCGAGATGTTTGCTGCTTTTACATTTGGCTGTTGGGAGATTTACAGCACAAAGATATCTAGTTGATTTGAAGCAGTTCCGAGAAAGTCTAAACATAATCCTCACTTTTCCCTCCTGGCACTTTCCCTGTAGGGGATACTGCAAGACATTTCTGTATATTGGGCACAGCGCTCTGCAGGGTGTTAGCAGAGAGTTTCCCGGGACAGTGAAACCCTATATCAGAGACACTGAGAAGAAGCCCCAATGTTCCCTCCAGGCACTTTCAGTGTGGGTGCCTTCTCCACGTGGTTCCTGGTTTCACTGCAGCTCTGAAGAGAATGTTAGCAAAGAGGTAATCGGGACAGTGCAAACAGTACTCAAAGACAGGGAGAGCAAGCTCTCTCTTGGCACTTTGGATGTGGGACATACAGCGAGATGTTTGCTGCTTTTGCGTTTGGCTGTTGGGAGATTTACAGCACAAAGATATCTAGTTGATTTGAAGCAGTTCCGAGAAAGTCTAAGCATAATCCTCACTTTCCCTCCTGGCACTTTCCCTGTAGGGGATACCGCAAGACATTTCTGTATATTGGGCACAGCGCTGTGCAGGGTGTTGGCAGAGACTTTCCCGGGACAGTGAAACCCTATGTCAGAGACACTGAGAAGAAGCCCCAATGTTCCCTCCAGGCACTTTCAGTGTGGGTGCCTTCTCCACGTGGTTCCTGGTTTCACTGCAGCTCTGAAGAGAATGTTAGCAAAGGGGTAATCGAGACAGCGCAAACAGTACTCAAAGACAGGGAGAGCAAGATCTACATTACTCTCTTGGCACTTTGGATGTGGGACATACAGCGAGATGTTTGCTGCTTTTACATTTGGCTGTTGGGAGATTTACAGCACAAAGATATCTAGTTGATTTGAAGCAGTTCCGAGAAAGTCTAAGCATAATCCTCACTTTTCCCTCCTGGCACTTTCCCTGTAGGGGATACCGCAAGACGTTTCTGTATATTGGGCACAGCGCTCTGCAGGGTGTTAGCAGAGAGTTTCCCGGGACAGTGAAACCCTATATCAGAGACACTGAGAAGAAGCCCCAACGTTCCTTCCAGGCACTTTCAGTGTGGGTGCCTTCTCCACGTGGTTCCTGGTTTCACTGCAGCTCTGAAGAGAATGTTAGCAAAGAGGTAATCGGGACAGTGCAAACAGTACTCAAAGACAGGGAGAGCAAGCTCTCTCTTGGCACTTTGGATGTGGGACATACAGCGAGATGTTTGCTGCTTTTACATTTGGCTGTTGGGAGATTTACAGCACAAAGATATCTAGTTGATTTGAAGCAGTTCCGAGAAAGTCTAAACATAATCCTCACTTTTCCCTCCTGGCACTTTCCCTGTAGGGGATACTGCAAGACATTTCTGTATATTGGGCACAGCGCTGTGCAGGGTGTTAGCAGAGACTTTCCCGGGACAGTGAAACCCTATATCAGAGACACTGAGAAGAAGCCCCAATGTTCCTTCCAGGCACTTTCAGTGTGGGTGCCTTCTCCACGTGGTTCCTGGTTTCACAGCAGCTCTGAAGAGAATGTTAGCAAAGAGGTAATCGGGACAGCGCAAACAGTACTCAAAGACAGGGAGAGCAAGCTCTCTCTTGGCACTTTGGATGTGGGACATACAGCGAGATGTTTGCTGCTTTTACATTTGGCTGTTGGGAGATTTACAGCACAAAGATATCTAGTTGATTTGAAGCAGTTCCGAGAAAGTCTAAACATAATCCTCACTTTTCCCTCCTGGCACTTTCCCTGTAGGAGATACCGCAAGACGTTTCTGTATATTGGGCACAGCGCTCTGCAGGGTGTTAGCAGAGAGTTTCCCGGGACAGTGAAACCCTATATCAGAGACACTGAGAAGAAGCCCCAATGTTCCCTCCAGGCACTTTCAGTGTGGGTGCCTTCTCCACGTGGTTCCTGGTTTCACTGCAGCTCTGAAGAGAATGTTAGCAAAGAGGTAATCGGGACAGTGCAAACAGTACTCAAAGACAGGGAGAGCAAGCTCTCTCTTGGCACTTTGGATGTGGGACATACAGCGAGATGTTTGCTGCTTTTGCGTTTGGCTGTTGGGAGATTTACAGCACAAAGATATCTAGTTGATTTGAAGCAGTTCCGAGAAAGTCTAAGCATAATCCTCACTTTCCCTCCTGGCACTTTCCCTGTAGGGGATACCGCAAGACATTTCTGTATATTGGGCACAGCGCTGTGCAGGGTGTTGGCAGAGACTTTCCCGGGACAGTGAAACCCTATGTCAGAGACACTGAGAAGAAGCCCCAATGTTCCCTCCAGGCACTTTCAGTGTGGGTGCCTTCTCCACGTGGTTCCTGGTTTCACTGCAGCTCTGAAGAGAATGTTAGCAAAGGGGTAATCGAGACAGCGCAAACAGTACTCAAAGACAGGGAGAGCAAGCTCTACATTACTCTCTTGGCACTTTGGATGTGGGACATACAGTGAGATGTTTGCTGCTTTTACGTTTGGCTGTTGGGAGATTTACAGCACAAAGATATCCCGTTGATTTGAAGCAGTTCCGAGAAAGTCTAAACATAATCCTCACTTTTCCCTCCTGGCACTTTCCCTGTAGGAGATACCGCAAGACGTTTCTGTATATTGGGCACAGCGCTCTGCAGGGTGTTAGCAGAGACTTTCCCGGGACAGTGAAACCCTATGTCAGAGACACTGAGAAGAAGCCCCAACGTTCCTTCCAGGCACTTTCAGTGTGGGTGCCTTCTCCACGTGGTTCCTGGTTTCACTGCAGCTCTGAAGAGAATGTTAGCAAAGAGGTAATCGGGACAGTGCAAACAGTACTCAAAGACAGGGAGAGCAAGCTCTCTCTTGGCACTTTGGATGTGGGACATACAGCGAGATGTTTGCTGCTTTTACATTTGGCTGTTGGGAGATTTACAGCACAAAGATATCTAGTTGATTTGAAGCAGTTCCGAGAAAGTCTAAACATAATCCTCACTTTTCCCTCCTGGCACTTTCCCTGTAGGAGATACCGCAAGACGTTTCTGTATATTGGGCACAGCGCTCTGCAGGGTGTTAGCAGAGAGTTTCCCGGGACAGTGAAACCCTATATCAGAGACACTGAGAAGAAGCCCCAATGTTCCCTCCAGGCACTTTCAGTGTGGGTGCCTTCTCCACGTGGTTCCTGGTTTCACTGCAGCTCTGAAGAGAATGTTAGCAAAGAGGTAATCGGGACAGTGCAAACAGTACTCAAAGACAGGGAGAGCAAGCTCTCTCTTGGCACTTTGGATGTGGGACATACAGCGAGATGTTTGCTGCTTTTGCGTTTGGCTGTTGGGAGATTTACAGCACAAAGATATCTAGTTGATTTGAAGCAGTTCCGAGAAAGTCTAAGCATAATCCTCACTTTCCCTCCTGGCACTTTCCCTGTAGGGGATACCGCAAGACATTTCTGTATATTGGGCACAGCGCTGTGCAGGGTGTTGGTAGAGACTTTCCCGGGACAGTGAAACCCTATGTCAGAGACACTGAGAAGAAGCCCCAATGTTCCCTCCAGGCACTTTCAGTGTGGGTGCCTTCTCCACGTGGTTCCTGGTTTCACTGCAGCTCTGAAGAGAATGTTAGCAAAGGGGTAATCGAGACAGTGCAAACAGTACTCAAAGACAGGGAGAGCAAGCTCTACAGTACTCTCTTGGCACTTTGGATGTGGGACATACAGCGAGATGTTTGCTGCTTTTACATTTGGCTGTTGGGAGATTTACAGCACAAAGATATCTAGTTGATTTGAAGCAGTTCCGAGAAAGTCTAAACATAATCCTCACTTTTCCCTCCTGGCACTTTCCCTGTAGGGGATACCGCAAGACATTTCTGTATATTGGGCACAGCGCTGTGCAGGGTGTTAGCAGAGACTTTCCCGGGACAGTGAAACCCTATATCAGAGACACTGAGAAGAAGCCCCAATGTTCCCTCCAGGCACTTTCAGTGTGGGTGCCTTCTCCACGTGGTTCCTGGTTTCACAGCAGCTCTGAAGAGAATGTTAGCAAAGAGGTAATTGGGACAGCGCAAACAGTACTCAAAGACAGGGAGAGCAAGCTCTCTCTTGGCACTTTGGATGTGGGACATACAGCGAGATGTTTGCTGCTTTTACATTTGGCTGTTGGGAGATTTACAGCACAAAGATATCTAGTTGATTTGAAGCAGTTCCGAGAAAGTCTAAGCATAATCCTCACTTTTCCCTCCTGGCACTTTCCCTGTAGGGGATACCGCAAGACATTTCTGTATATTGGGCACAGCGCTGTGCAGGGTGTTAGCAGAGACTTTCCCGGGACAGTGAAACCCTATATCAGAGACACTGAGAAGAAGCCCCAATGTTCCCTCCAGGCACTTTCAGTGTGGGTGCCTTCTCCACGTGGTTCCTGGTTTCACAGCAGCTCTGAAGAGAATGTTAGCAAAGAGGTAATTGGGACAGCGCAAACAGTACTCAAAGACAGGGAGAGCAAGCTCTCTCTTGGCACTTTGGATGTGGGACATACAGCGAGATGTTTGCTGCTTTTACATTTGGCTGTTGGGAGATTTACAGCACAAAGATATCTAGTTGATTTGAAGCAGTTCCGAGAAAGTCTAAACATAATCCTCACTTTTCCCTCCTGGCACTTTCCCTGTAGGAGATACCGCAAGACGTTTCTGTATATTGGGCACAGCGCTCTGCAGGGTGTTAGCAGAGACTTTCCCGGGACAGTGAAACCCTATGTCAGAGACACTGAGAAGAAGCCCCAATGTTCCTTCCAGGCACTTTCAGTGTGGGTGCCTTCTCCACGTGGTTCCTGGTTTCACTGCAGCTCTGAAGAGAATGTTAGCAAAGAGGTAATCGGGACAGTGCAAACAGTACTCAAAGACAGGGAGAGCAAGCTCTCTCTTGGCACTTTGGATGTGGGACATACAGCGAGATGTTTGCTGCTTTTACATTTGGCTGTTGGGAGATTTACAGCACAAAGATATCTAGTTGATTTGAAGCAGTTCCGAGAAAGTCTAAGCATAATCCTCACTTTTCCCTCCTGGCACTTTCCCTGTAGGGGATACCGCAAGACATTTCTGTATATTGGGCACAGCGCTGTGCAGGGTGTTAGCAGAGACTTTCCCGGGACAGTGAAACCCTATGTCAGAGACACTGAGAAGAAGCCCCAATGTTCCCTCCAGGCACTTTCAGTGTGGGTGCCTTCTCCACGTGGTTCCTGGTTTCACTGCAGCTCTGAAGAGAATGTTAGCAAAGGGGTAATCGGGACAGCGCAAACAGTACTCAAAGACAGGGAGAGCAAGCTCTACATTACTCTCTTGGCACTTTGGATGTGGGACATACAGCGAGATGTTTGCTGCTTTTACATTTGGCTGTTGGGAGATTTACAGCACAAAGATATCTAGTTGATTTGAAGCAGTTCCGAGAAAGTCTAAACATAATCCTCACTTTTCCCTCCTGGCACTTTCCCTGTAGGAGATACCGCAAGACGTTTCTGTATATTGGGCACAGCGCTGTGCAGGGTGTTAGCAGAGAGTTTCCCGGGACAGTGAAACCCTATATCAGAGACACTGAGAAGAAGCCCCAGTGTTCCCTCCAGGCACTTTCAGTGTGGGTGCCTTCTCCACGTGGTTCCTGGTTTCACTGCAGCTCTGAAGAGAATGTTAGCAAAGAGGTAATCAGGACAGTGCAAACAGTACTCAAAGACAGGGAGAGCAAGCTCTCTCTTGGCACTTTGGATGTGGGACATACAGCGAGATGTTTGCTGCTTTTGCGTTTGGCTGTTGGGAGATTTACAGCACAAAGATATCTAGTTGATTTGAAGCAGTTCCGAGAAAGTCTAAACATAATCCTCACTTTTCCCTCCTGGCACTTTCCCTGTAGGAGATACCGCAAGACGTTTCTGTATATTGGGCACAGCGCTCTGCAGGGTGTTAGCAGAGAGTTTCCCGGGACAGTGAAACCCTATATCAGAGACACTGAGAAGAAGCCCCAACGTTCCTTCCAGGCACTTTCAGTGTGGGTGCCTTCTCCACGTGGTTCCTGGTTTCACTGCAGCTCTGAAGAGAATGTTAGCAAAGAGGTAATCGGGACAGTGCAAACAGTACTCAAAGACAGGGAGAGCAAGCTCTCTCTTGGCACTTTGGATGTGGGACATACAGCGAGATGTTTGCTGCTTTTACATTTGGCTGTTGGGAGATTTACAGCACAAAGATATCTAGTTGATTTGAAGCAGTTCCGAGAAAGTCTAAACATAATCCTCACTTTTCCCTCCTGGCACTTTCCCTGTAGGAGATACCGCAAGACGTTTCTGTATATTGGGCACAGCGCTCTGCAGGGTGTTAGCAGAGACTTTCCCGGGACAGTGAAACCCTATGTCAGAGACACTGAGAAGAAGCCCCAATGTTCCTTCCAGGCACTTTCAGTGTGGGTGCCTTCTCCACGTGGTTCCTGGTTTCACAGCAGCTCTGAAGAGAATGTTAGCAAAGAGGTAATTGGGACAGCGCAAACAGTACTCAAAGACAGGGAGAGCAAGCTCTCTCTTGGCACTTTGGATGTGGGACATACAGCGAGATGTTTGCTGCTTTTACATTTGGCTGTTGGGAGATTTACAGCACAAAGATATCTAGTTGATTTGAAGCAGTTCCGAGAAAGTCTAAACATAATCCTCACTTTTCCCTCCTGGCACTTTCCCTGTAGGAGATACCGCAAGACGTTTCTGTATATTGGGCACAGCGCTCTGCAGGGTGTTAGCAGAGAGTTTCCCGGGACAGTGAAACCCTATATCAGAGACACTGAGAAGAAGCCCCAATGTTCCCTCCAGGCACTTTCAGTGTGGGTGCCTTCTCCACGTGGTTCCTGGTTTCACTGCAGCTCTGAAGAGAATGTTAGCAAAGAGGTAATCGGGACAGTGCAAACAGTACTCAAAGACAGGGAGAGCAAGCTCTACATTACTCTCTTGGCACTTTGGATGTGGGACATACAGTGAGATGTTTGCTGCTTTTGCGTTTGGCTGTTGGGAGATTTACAGCACAAAGATATCTAGTTGATTTGAAGCAGTTCCGAGAAAGTCTAAGCATAATCCTCACTTTTCCCTCCTGGCACTTTCCCTGTAGGAGATACCGCAAGACGTTTCTGTATATTGGGCACAGCGCTGTGCAGGGTGTTAGCAGAGAGTTTCCCGGGACAGTGAAACCCTATGTCAGAGACACTGAGAAGAAGCCCCAATGTTCCCTCCAGGCACTTTCAGTGTGGGTGCCTTCTCCACGTGGTTCCTGGTTTCACAGCAGCTCTGAAGAGAATGTTAGCAAAGAGGTAATTGGGACAGCGCAAACAGTACTCAAAGACAGGGAGAGCAAGCTCTCTCTTGGCACTTTGGATGTGGGACATACAGCGAGATGTTTGCTGCTTTTACATTTGGCTGTTGGGAGATTTACAGCACAAAGATATCTAGTTGATTTGAAGCAGTTCCGAGAAAGTCTAAACATAATCCTCACTTTTCCCTCCTGGCACTTTCCCTGTAGGAGATACCGCAAGACGTTTCTGTATATTGGGCACAGCGCTCTGCAGGGTGTTAGCAGAGAGTTTCCCGGGACAGTGAAACCCTATATCAGAGACACTGAGAAGAAGCCCCAATGTTCCCTCCAGGCACTTTCAGTGTGGGTGCCTTCTCCACGTGGTTCCTGGTTTCACTGCAGCTCTGAAGAGAATGTTAGCAAAGGGGTAATCGGGACAGCGCAAACAGTACTCAAAGACAGGGAGAGCAAGCTCTCTCTTGGCACTTTGGATGTGGGACATACAGCGAGATGTTTGCTGCTTTTACATTTGGCTGTTGGGAGATTTACAGCACAAAGATATCTAGTTGATTTGAAGCAGTTCCGAGAAAGTCTAAACATAATCCTCACTTTTCCCTCCTGGCACTTTCCCTGTAGGAGATACCGCAAGACGTTTCTGTATATTGGGCACAGCGCTCTGCAGGGTGTTAGCAGAGAGTTTCCCGGGACAGTGAAACCCTATATCAGAGACACTGAGAAGAAGCCCCAATGTTCCCTCCAGGCACTTTCAGTGTGGGTGCCTTCTCCACGTGGTTCCTGGTTTCACTGCAGCTCTGAAGAGAATGTTAGCAAAGAGGTAATCGGGACAGTGCAAACAGTACTCAAAGACAGGGAGAGCAAGCTCTACATTACTCTCTTGGCACTTTGGATGTGGGACATACAGCGAGATGTTTGCTGCTTTTGCGTTTGGCTGTTGGGAGATTTACAGCACAAAGATATCTAGTTGATTTGAAGCAGTTCCGAGAAAGTCTAAGCATAATCCTCACTTTTCCCTCCTGGCACTTTCCCTGTAGGAGATACCGCAAGACGTTTCTGTATATTGGGCACAGCGCTGTGCAGGGTGTTAGCAGAGAGTTTCCCGGGACAGTGAAACCCTATGTCAGAGACACTGAGAAGAAGCCCCAATGTTCCCTCCAGGCACTTTCAGTGTGGGTGCCTTCTCCACGTGGTTCCTGGTTTCACAGCAGCTCTGAAGAGAATGTTAGCAAAGAGGTAATTGGGACAGCGCAAACAGTACTCAAAGACAGGGAGAGCAAGCTCTCTCTTGGCACTTTGGATGTGGGACATACAGCGAGATGTTTGCTGCTTTTATATTTGGCTGTTGGGAGATTTACAGCACAAAGATATCTAGTTGATTTGAAGCAGTTCCGAGAAAGTCTAAACATAATCCTCACTTTTCCCTCCTGGCACTTTCCCTGTAGGAGATACCGCAAGACGTTTCTGTATATTGGGCACAGCGCTCTGCAGGGTGTTAGCAGAGAGTTTCCCGGGACAGTGAAACCCTATATCAGAGACACTGAGAAGAAGCCCCAATGTTCCCTCCAGGCACTTTCAGTGTGGGTGCCTTCTCCACGTGGTTCCTGGTTTCACTGCAGCTCTGAAGAGAATGTTAGCAAAGAGGTAATCGGGACAGTGCAAACAGTACTCAAAGACAGGGAGAGCAAGCTCTCTCTTGGCACTTTGGATGTGGGACATACAGCGAGATGTTTGCTGCTTTTGCGTTTGGCTGTTGGGAGATTTACAGCACAAAGATATCTAGTTGATTTGAAGCAGTTCCGAGAAAGTCTAAGCATAATCCTCACTTTCCCTCCTGGCACTTTCCCTGTAGGGGATACCGCAAGACATTTCTGTATATTGGGCACAGCGCTGTGCAGGGTGTTGGTAGAGACTTTCCCGGGACAGTGAAACCCTATGTCAGAGACACTGAGAAGAAGCCCCAATGTTCCCTCCAGGCACTTTCAGTGTGGGTGCCTTCTCCACGTGGTTCCTGGTTTCACTGCAGCTCTGAAGAGAATGTTAGCAAAGGGGTAATCGAGACAGCGCAAACAGTACTCAAAGACAGGGAGAGCAAGCTCTACATTACTCTCTTGGCACTTTGGATGTGGGACATACAGCGAGATGTTTGCTGCTTTTACATTTGGCTGTTGGGAGATTTACAGCACAAAGATATCTAGTTGATTTGAAGCAGTTCCGAGAAAGTCTAAACATAATCCTCACTTTTCCCTCCTGGCACTTTCCCTGTAGGGGATACCACAAGACATTTCTGTATATTGGGCACAGCGCTGTGCAGGGTGTTAGCAGAGACTTTCCCGGGACAGTGAAACCCTATATCAGAGACACTGAGAAGAAGCCCCAATGTTCCCTCCAGGCACTTTCAGTGTGGGTGCCTTCTCCACGTGGTTCCTGGTTTCACAGCAGCTCTGAAGAGAATGTTAGCAAAGAGGTAATTGGGACAGCGCAAACAGTACTCAAAGACAGGGAGAGCAAGCTCTCTCTTGGCACTTTGGATGTGGGACATACAGCGAGATGTTTGCTGCTTTTACATTTGGCTTTTGGGAGATTTACAGCACAAAGATATCTAGTTGATTTGAAGCAGTTCCGAGAAAGTCTAAACATAATCCTCACTTTTCCCTCCTGGCACTTTCCCTGTAGGAGATACCGCAAGACGTTTCTGTATATTGGGCACAGCGCTCTGCAGGGTGTTAGCAGAGAGTTTCCCGGGACAGTGAAACCCTATATCAGAGACACTGAGAAGAAGCCCCAATGTTCCCTCCAGGCACTTTCAGTGTGGGTGCCTTCTCCACGTGGTTCCTGGTTTCACTGCAGCTCTGAAGAGAATGTTAGCAAAGAGGTAATCGGGACAGTGCAAACAGTACTCAAACACAGGGAGAGCAAGCTCTCTCTTGGCACTTTGGATGTGGGACATACAGTGAGATGTTTGCTGCTTTTACGTTTGGCTGTTGGGAGATTTACAGCACAAAGATATCTAGTTGATTTGAAGCAGTTCCGAGAAAGTCTAAACATAATCCTCACTTTTCCCTCCTGGCACTTTCCCTGTAGGAGATACCGCAAGACGTTTCTGTATATTGGGCACAGCGCTCTGCAGGGTGTTAGCAGAGAGTTTCCCGGGACAGTGAAACCCTATGTCAGAGACACTGAGAAGAAGCCCCAACGTTCCTTCCAGGCACTTTCAGTGTGGGTGCCTTCTCCACGTGGTTCCTGGTTTCACTGCAGCTCTGAAGAGAATGTTAGCAAAGAGGTAATCGGGACAGTGCAAACAGTACTCAAAGACAGGGAGAGCAAGCTCTCTCTTGGCACTTTGGATGTGGGACATACAGCGAGATGTTTGCTGCTTTTACATTTGGCTGTTGGGAGATTTACAGCACAAAGATATCTAGTTGATTTGAAGCAGTTCCGAGAAAGTCTAAACATAATCCTCACTTTTCCCTCCTGGCACTTTCCCTGTAGGAGATACCGCAAGACGTTTCTGTATATTGGGCACAGCGCTCTGCAGGGTGTTAGCAGAGAGTTTCCCGGGACAGTGAAACCCTATATCAGAGACACTGAGAAGAAGCCCCAATGTTCCCTCCAGGCACTTTCAGTGTGGGTGCCTTCTCCACGTGGTTCCTGGTTTCACTGCAGCTCTGAAGAGAATGTTAGCAAAGAGGTAATCGGGACAGTGCAAACAGTACTCAAAGACAGGGAGAGCAAGCTCTCTCTTGGCACTTTGGATGTGGGACATACAGCGAGATGTTTGCTGCTTTTGCGTTTGGCTGTTGGGAGATTTACAGCACAAAGATATCTAGTTGATTTGAAGCAGTTCCGAGAAAGTCTAAGCATAATCCTCACTTTCCCTCCTGGCACTTTCCCTGTAGGGGATACCGCAAGACATTTCTGTATATTGGGCACAGCGCTGTGCAGGGTGTTAGCAGAGACTTTCCCGGGACAGTGAAACCCTATATCAGAGACACTGAGAAGAAGCCCCAACGTTCCTTCCAGGCACTTTCAGTGTGGGTGCCTTCTCCACGTGGTTCCTGGTTTCACTGCAGCTCTGAAGAGAATGTTAGCAAAGAGGTAATCGGGACAGTGCAAACAGTACTCAAAGACAGGGAGAGCAAGCTCTACATTACTCTCTTGGCACTTTGGATGTGGGACATACAGCGAGATGTTTGCTGCTTTTGCGTTTGGCTGTTGGGAGATTTACAGCACAAAGATATCTAGTTGATTTGAAGCAGTTCCGAGAAAGTCTAAGCATAATCCTCACTTTTCCCTCCTGGCACTTTCCCTGTAGGAGATACCGCAAGACGTTTCTGTATATTGGGCACAGCGCTGTGCAGGGTGTTAGCAGAGAGTTTCCCGGGACAGTGAAACCCTATGTCAGAGACACTGAGAAGAAGCCCCAATGTTCCCTCCAGGCACTTTCAGTGTGGGTGCCTTCTCCACGTGGTTCCTGGTTTCACAGCAGCTCTGAAGAGAATGTTAGCAAAGAGGTAATTGGGACAGCGCAAACAGTACTCAAAGACAGGGAGAGCAAGCTCTCTCTTGGCACTTTGGATGTGGGACATACAGCGAGATGTTTGCTGCTTTTACATTTGGCTGTTGGGAGATTTACAGCACAAAGATATCTAGTTGATTTGAAGCAGTTCCGAGAAAGTCTAAACATAATCCTCACTTTTCCCTCCTGGCACTTTCCCTGTAGGAGATACCGCAAGACGTTTCTGTATATTGGGCACAGCGCTCTGCAGGGTGTTAGCAGAGAGTTTCCCGGGACAGTGAAACCCTATATCAGAGACACTGAGAAGAAGCCCCAATGTTCCCTCCAGGCACTTTCAGTGTGGGTGCCTTCTCCACGTGGTTCCTGGTTTCACTGCAGCTCTGAAGAGAATGTTAGCAAAGAGGTAATCGGGACAGTGCAAACAGTACTCAAAGACAGGGAGAGCAAGCTCTCTCTTGGCACTTTGGATGTGGGACATACAGCGAGATGTTTGCTGCTTTTGCGTTTGGCTGTTGGGAGATTTACAGCACAAAGATATCTAGTTGATTTGAAGCAGTTCCGAGAAAGTCTAAGCATAATCCTCACTTTCCCTCCTGGCACTTTCCCTGTAGGGGATACCGCAAGACATTTCTGTATATTGGGCACAGCGCTGTGCAGGGTGTTGGTAGAGACTTTCCCGGGACAGTGAAACCCTATGTCAGAGACACTGAGAAGAAGCCCCAATGTTCCCTCCAGGCACTTTCAGTGTGGGTGCCTTCTCCACGTGGTTCCTGGTTTCACTGCAGCTCTGAAGAGAATGTTAGCAAAGGGGTAATCGAGACAGCGCAAACAGTACTCAAAGACAGGGAGAGCAAGCTCTACATTACTCTCTTGGCACTTTGGATGTGGGACATACAGCGAGATGTTTGCTGCTTTTACATTTGGCTGTTGGGAGATTTACAGCACAAAGATATCTAGTTGATTTGAAGCAGTTCCGAGAAAGTCTAAACATAATCCTCACTTTTCCCTCCTGGCACTTTCCCTGTAGGGGATACCGCAAGACATTTCTGTATATTGGGCACAGCGCTGTGCAGGGTGTTAGCAGAGACTTTCCCGGGACAGTGAAACCCTATATCAGAGACACTGAGAAGAAGCCCCAATGTTCCCTCCAGGCACTTTCAGTGTGGGTGCCTTCTCCACGTGGTTCCTGGTTTCACAGCAGCTCTGAAGAGAATGTTAGCAAAGAGGTAATTGGGACAGCGCAAACAGTACTCAAAGACAGGGAGAGCAAGCTCTCTCTTGGCACTTTGGATGTGGGACATACAGCGAGATGTTTGCTGCTTTTACATTTGGCTTTTGGGAGATTTACAGCACAAAGATATCTAGTTGATTTGAAGCAGTTCCGAGAAAGTCTAAACATAATCCTCACTTTTCCCTCCTGGCACTTTCCCTGTAGGAGATACCGCAAGACGTTTCTGTATATTGGGCACAGCGCTCTGCAGGGTGTTAGCAGAGAGTTTCCCGGGACAGTGAAACCCTATATCAGAGACACTGAGAAGAAGCCCCAATGTTCCCTCCAGGCACTTTCAGTGTGGGTGCCTTCTCCACGTGGTTCCTGGTTTCACTGCAGCTCTGAAGAGAATGTTAGCAAAGAGGTAATCGGGACAGTGCAAACAGTACTCAAACACAGGGAGAGCAAGCTCTCTCTTGGCACTTTGGATGTGGGACATACAGTGAGATGTTTGCTGCTTTTACGTTTGGCTGTTGGGAGATTTACAGCACAAAGATATCTAGTTGATTTGAAGCAGTTCCGAGAAAGTCTAAACATAATCCTCACTTTTCCCTCCTGGCACTTTCCCTGTAGGAGATACCGCAAGACGTTTCTGTATATTGGGCACAGCGCTCTGCAGGGTGTTAGCGGAGACTTTCCCGGGACAGTGAAACCCTATGTCAGAGACACTGAGAAGAAGCCCCAACGTTCCTTCCAGGCACTTTCAGTGTGGGTGCCTTCTCCACGTGGTTCCTGGTTTCACTGCAGCTCTGAAGAGAATGTTAGCAAAGAGGTAATCGGGACAGTGCAAACAGTACTCAAAGACAGGGAGAGCAAGCTCTCTCTTGGCACTTTGGATGTGGGACATACAGCGAGATGTTTGCTGCTTTTACATTTGGCTGTTGGGAGATTTACAGCACAAAGATATCTAGTTGATTTGAAGCAGTTCCGAGAAAGTCTAAACATAATCCTCACTTTTCCCTCCTGGCACTTTCCCTGTAGGAGATACCGCAAGACGTTTCTGTATATTGGGCACAGCGCTCTGCAGGGTGTTAGCAGAGAGTTTCCCGGGACAGTGAAACCCTATATCAGAGACACTGAGAAGAAGCCCCAATGTTCCCTCCAGGCACTTTCAGTGTGGGTGCCTTCTCCACGTGGTTCCTGGTTTCACTGCAGCTCTGAAGAGAATGTTAGCAAAGAGGTAATCGGGACAGTGCAAACAGTACTCAAAGACAGGGAGAGCAAGCTCTACATTACTCTCTTGGCACTTTGGATGTGGGACATACAGTGAGATGTTTGCTGCTTTTGCGTTTGGCTGTTGGGAGATTTACAGCACAAAGATATCTAGTTGATTTGAAGCAGTTCCGAGAAAGTCTAAGCATAATCCTCACTTTTCCCTCCTGGCACTTTCCCTGTAGGGGATACCGCAAGACATTTCTGTATATTGGGCACAGCGCTGTGCAGGGTGTTAGCAGAGACTTTCCCGGGACAGTGAAACCCTATGTCAGAGACACTGAGAAGAAGCCCCAACGTTCCTTCCAGGCACTTTCAGTGTGGGTGCCTTCTCCACGTGGTTCCTGGTTTCACAGCAGCTCTGAAGAGAATGTTAGCAAAGAGGTAATCGGGACAGCGCAAACAGTACTCAAAGACAGGGAGAGCAAGCTCTCTCTTGGCACTTTGGATGTGGGACATACAGCGAGATGTTTGCTGCTTTTACATTTGGCTGTTGGGAGATTTACAGCACAAAGATATCTAGTTGATTTGAAGCAGTTCCGAGAAAGTCTAAACATAATCCTCACTTTTCCCTCCTGGCACTTTCCCTGTAGGAGATACCGCAAGACGTTTCTGTATATTGGGCACAGCGCTCTGCAGGGTGTTAGCAGAGAGTTTCCCGGGACAGTGAAACCCTATATCAGAGACACTGAGAAGAAGCCCCAATGTTCCCTCCAGGCACTTTCAGTGTGGGTGCCTTCTCCACGTGGTTCCTGGTTTCACTGCAGCTCTGAAGAGAATGTTAGCAAAGAGGTAACCGGGACAGTGCAAACAGTACTCAAAGACAGGGAGAGCAAGCTCTCTCTTGGCACTTTGGATGTGGGACATACAGCGAGATGTTTGCTGCTTTTGCGTTTGGCTGTTGGGAGATTTACAGCACAAAGATATCTAGTTGATTTGAAGCAGTTCCGAGAAAGTCTAAGCATAATCCTCACTTTTCCCTCCTGGCACTTTCCCTGTAGGGGATACCGCAAGACATTTCTGTATATTGGGCACAGCGCTGTGCAGGGTGTTAGCAGAGACTTTCCCGGGACAGTGAAACCCTATGTCAGAGACACTGAGAAGAAGCCCCAATGTTCCCTCCAGGCACTTTCAGTGTGGGTGCCTTCTCCACGTGGTTCCTGGTTTCACAGCAGCTCTGAAGAGAATGTTAGCAAAGAGGTAATTGGGACAGCGCAAACAGTACTCAAAGACAGGGAGAGCAAGCTCTCTCTTGGCACTTTGGATGTGGGACATACAGCGAGATGTTTGCTGCTTTTACATTTGGCTGTTGGGAGATTTACAGCACAAAGATATCTAGTTGATTTGAAGCAGTTCCGAGAAAGTCTAAACATAATCCTCACTTTTCCCTCCTGGCACTTTCCCTGTAGGAGATACCGCAAGACGTTTCTGTATATTGGGCACAGCGCTCTGCAGGGTGTTAGCAGAGACTTTCCCGGGACAGTGAAACCCTATATCAGAGACACTGAGAAGAAGCCCCAACGTTCCTTCCAGGCACTTTCAGTGTGGGTGCCTTCTCCACGTGGTTCCTGGTTTCACTGCAGCTCTGAAGAGAATGTTAGCAAAGAGGTAATCGGGACAGTGCAAACAGTACTCAAAGACAGGGAGAGCAAGCTCTCTCTTGGCACTTTGGATGTGGGACATACAGCGAGATGTTTGCTGCTTTTGCGTTTGGCTGTTGGGAGATTTACAGCACAAAGATATCTAGTTGATTTGAAGCAGTTCCGAGAAAGTCTAAGCATAATCCTCACTTTCCCTCCTGGCACTTTCCCTGTAGGGGATACCGCAAGACATTTCTGTATATTGGGCACAGCGCTGTGCAGGGTGTTGGTAGAGACTTTCCCGGGACAGTGAAACCCTATGTCAGAGACACTGAGAAGAAGCCCCAATGTTCCCTCCAGGCACTTTCAGTGTGGGTGCCTTCTCCACGTGGTTCCTGGTTTCACTGCAGCTCTGAAGAGAATGTTAGCAAAGGGGTAATCGAGACAGCGCAAACAGTACTCAAAGACAGGGAGAGCAAGCTCTACATTACTCTCTTGGCACTTTGGATGTGGGACATACAGCGAGATGTTTGCTGCTTTTACATTTGGCTGTTGGGAGATTTACAGCACAAAGATATCTAGTTGATTTGAAGCAGTTCCGAGAAAGTCTAAACATAATCCTCACTTTTCCCTCCTGGCACTTTCCCTGTAGGAGATACCGCAAGACGTTTCTGTATATTGGGCACAGCGCTCTGCAGGGTGTTAGCAGAGAGTTTCCCGGGACAGTGAAACCCTATATCAGAGTCACTGAGAAGAAGCCCCAATGTTCCCTCCAGGCACTTTCAGTGTGGGTGCCTTCTCCACGTGGTTCCTGGTTTCACTGCAGCTCTGAAGAGAATGTTAGCAAAGAGGTAATCGGGACAGTGCAAACAGTACTCAAACACAGGGAGAGCAAGCTCTCTCTTGGCACTTTGGATGTGGGACATACAGTGAGATGTTTGCTGCTTTTACGTTTGGCTGTTGGGAGATTTACAGCACAAAGATATCTAGTTGATTTGAAGCAGTTCCGAGAAAGTCTAAACATAATCCTCACTTTTCCCTCCTGGCACTTTCCCTGTAGGAGATACCGCAAGACGTTTCTGTATATTGGGCACAGCGCTCTGCAGGGTGTTAGCAGAGACTTTCCCGGGACAGTGAAACCCTATGTCAGAGACACTGAGAAGAAGCCCCAACGTTCCTTCCAGGCACTTTCAGTGTGGGTGCCTTCTCCACGTGGTTCCTGGTTTCACTGCAGCTCTGAAGAGAATGTTAGCAAAGAGGTAATCGGGACAGTGCAAACAGTACTCAAAGACAGGGAGAGCAAGCTCTCTCTTGGCACTTTGGATGTGGGACATACAGCGAGATGTTTGCTGCTTTTACATTTGGCTGTTGGGAGATTTACAGCACAAAGATATCTAGTTGATTTGAAGCAGTTCCGAGAAAGTCTAAACATAATCCTCACTTTTCCCTCCTGGCACTTTCCCTGTAGGAGATACCGCAAGACGTTTCTGTATATTGGGCACAGCGCTCTGCAGGGTGTTAGCAGAGAGTTTCCCGGGACAGTGAAACCCTATATCAGAGACACTGAGAAGAAGCCCCAATGTTCCCTCCAGGCACTTTCAGTGTGGGTGCCTTCTCCACGTGGTTCCTGGTTTCACTGCAGCTCTGAAGAGAATGTTAGCAAAGAGGTAATCGGGACAGTGCAAACAGTACTCAAAGACAGGGAGAGCAAGCTCTACATTACTCTCTTGGCACTTTGGATGTGGGACATACAGTGAGATGTTTGCTGCTTTTGCGTTTGGCTGTTGGGAGATTTACAGCACAAAGATATCTAGTTGATTTGAAGCAGTTCCGAGAAAGGCTAAGCATAATCCTCACTTTTCCCTCCTGGCACTTTCCCTGTAGGGGATACCGCAAGACATTTCTGTATATTGGGCACAGCGCTGTGCAGGGTGTTAGCAGAGACTTTCCCGGGACAGTGAAACCCTATGTCAGAGACACTGAGAAGAAGCCCCAGTGTTCCCTCCAGGCACTTTCAGTGTGGGTGCCTTCTCCACGTGGTTCCTGGTTTCACAGCAGCTCTGAAGAGAATGTTAGCAAAGAGGTAATCGGGACAGCGCAAACAGTACTCAAAGACAGGGAGAGCAAGCTCTCTCTTGGCACTTTGGATGTGGGACATACAGCGAGATGTTTGCTGCTTTTACATTTGGCTGTTGGGAGATTTACAGCACAAAGATATCTAGTTGATTTGAAGCAGTTCCGAGAAAGTCTAAACATAATCCTCACTTTTCCCTCCTGGCACTTTCCCTGTAGGAGATACCGCAAGACGTTTCTGTATATTGGGCACAGCGCTCTGCAGGGTGTTAGCAGAGAGTTTCCCGGGACAGTGAAACCCTATGTCAGAGACACTGAGAAGAAGCCCCAACGTTCCTTCCAGGCACTTTCAGTGTGGGTGCCTTCTCCACGTGGTTCCTGGTTTCACTGCAGCTCTGAAGAGAATGTTAGCAAAGAGGTAATCGGGACAGTGCAAACAGTACTCAAAGACAGGGAGAGCAAGCTCTCTCTTGGCACTTTGGATGTGGGACATACAGCGAGATGTTTGCTGCTTTTGCGTTTGGCTGTTGGGAGATTTACAGCACAAAGATATCTAGTTGATTTGAAGCAGTTCCGAGAAAGTCTAAACATAATCCTCACTTTTCCCTCCTGGCACTTTCCCTGTAGGAGATACCGCAAGACGTTTCTGTATATTGGGCACAGCGCTCTGCAGGGTGTTAGCAGAGAGTTTCCCGGGACAGTGAAACCCTATATCAGAGACACTGAGAAGAAGCCCCAATGTTCCCTCCAGGCACTTTCAGTGTGGGTGCCTTCTCCACGTGGTTCCTGGTTTCACTGCAGCTCTGAAGAGAATGTTAGCAAAGAGGTAATCGGGACAGTGCAAACAGTACTCAAAGACAGGGAGAGCAAGCTCTACATTACTCTCTTGGCACTTTGGATGTGGGACATACAGCGAGATGTTTGCTGCTTTTGCGTTTGGCTGTTGGGAGATTTACAGCACAAAGATATCTAGTTGATTTGAAGCAGTTCCGAGAAAGTCTAAGCATAATCCTCACTTTTCCCTCCTGGCACTTTCCCTGTAGGGGATACCGCAAGACATTTCTGTATATTGGGCACAGCGCTGTGCAGGGTGTTAGCAGAGACTTTCCCGGGACAGTGAAACCCTATGTCAGAGACACTGAGAAGAAGCCCCAATGTTCCCTCCAGGCACTTTCAGTGTGGGTGCCTTCTCCACGTGGTTCCTGGTTTCACTGCAGCTCTGAAGAGAATGTTAGCAAAGGGGTAATCGGGACAGCGCAAACAGTACTCAAAGACAGGGAGAGCAAGCTCTCTCTTGGCACTTTGGATGTGGGACATACAGCGAGATGTTTGCTGCTTTTACATTTGGCTGTTGGGAGATTTACAGCACAAAGATATCTAGTTGATTTGAAGCAGTTCCGAGAAAGTCTAAACATAATCCTCACTTTTCCCTCCTGGCACTTTCCCTGTAGGAGATACCGCAAGACGTTTCTGTATATTGGGCACAGCGCTCTGCAGGGTGTTAGCAGAGAGTTTCCCGGGACAGTGAAACCCTATATCAGAGACACTGAGAAGAAGCCCCAGTGTTCCCTCCAGGCACTTTCAGTGTGGGTGCCTTCTCCACGTGGTTCCTGGTTTCACTGCAGCTCTGAAGAGAACGTTAGCAAAGAGGTAATCAGGACAGTGCAAACAGTACTCAAAGACAGGGAGAGCAAGCTCTCTCTTGGCACTTTGGATGTGGGACATACAGCGAGATGTTTGCTGCTTTTGCGTTTGGCTGTTGGGAGATTTACAGCACAAAGATATCTAGTTGATTTGAAGCAGTTCCGAGAAAGTCTAAACATAATCCTCACTTTTCCCTCCTGGCACTTTCCCTGTAGGAGATACCGCAAGACGTTTCTGTATATTGGGCACAGCGCTCTGCAGGGTGTTAGCAGAGAGTTTCCCGGGACAGTGAAACCCTATATCAGAGACACTGAGAAGAAGCCCCAATGTTCCTTCCAGGCACTTTCAGTGTGGGTGCCTTCTCCACGTGGTTCCTGGTTTCACTGCAGCTCTGAAGAGAATGTTAGCAAAGAGGTAATCGGGACAGTGCAAACAGTACTCAAAGACAGGGAGAGCAAGCTCTCTCTTGGCACTTTGGATGTGGGACATACAGCGAGATGTTTGCTGCTTTTACATTTGGCTGTTGGGAGATTTACAGCACAAAGATATCTAGTTGATTTGAAGCAGTTCCGAGAAAGTCTAAACATAATCCTCACTTTTCCCTCCTGGCACTTTCCCTGTAGGGGATACCGCAAGACATTTCTGTATATTGGGCACAGCGCTGTGCAGGGTGTTAGCAGAGACTTTCCCGGGACAGTGAAACCCTATATCAGAGACACTGAGAAGAAGCCCCAATGTTCCTTCCAGGCACTTTCAGTGTGGGTGCCTTCTCCACGTGGTTCCTGGTTTCACTGCAGCTCTGAAGAGAATGTTAGCAAAGAGGTAATTGGGACAGCGCAAACAGTACTCAAAGACAGGGAGAGCAAGCTCTCTCTTGGCACTTTGGATGTGGGACATACAGCGAGATGTTTGCTGCTTTTACATTTGGCTGTTGGGAGATTTACAGCACAAAGATATCTAGTTGATTTGAAGCAGTTCCGAGAAAGTCTAAACATAATCCTCACTTTCCCTCCTGGCACTTTCCCTGTAGGAGATACCGCAAGACATTTCTGTATATTGGGCACAGCGCTGTGCAGGGTGTTGGCAGAGACTTTCCCGGGACAGTGAAACCCTATGTCAGAGACACTGAGAAGAAGCCCCAACGTTCCTTCCAGGCACTTTCAGTGTGGGTGCCTTCTCCACGTGGTTCCTGGTTTCACTGCAGCTCTGAAGAGAATGTTAGCAAAGAGGTAATCGGGACAGTGCAAACAGTACTCAAAGACAGGGAGAGCAAGCTCTACATTACTCTCTTGGCACTTTGGATGTGGGACATACAGCGAGATGTTTGCTGCTTTTGCGTTTGGCTGTTGGGAGATTTACAGCACAAAGATATCTAGTTGATTTGAAGCAGTTCCGAGAAAGTCTAAACATAATCCTCACTTTTCCCTCCTGGCACTTTCCCTGTAGGAGATACCGCAAGACGTTTCTGTATATTGGGCACAGCGCTCTGCAGGGTGTTAGCAGAGACTTTCCCGGGACAGTGAAACCCTATGTCAGAAACACTGAGAAGAAGCCCCAACGTTCCTTCCAGGCACTTTCAGTGTGGGTGCCTTCTCCACGTGGTTCCTGGTTTCACTGCAGCTCTGAAGAGAATGTTAGCAAAGAGGTAATCGGGACAGTGCAAACAGTACTCAAAGACAGGGAGAGCAAGCTCTCTCTTGGCACTTTGGATGTGGGACATACAGCGAGATGTTTGCTGCTTTTACATTTGGCTGTTGGGAGATTTACAGCACAAAGATATCTAGTTGATTTGAAGCAGTTCCGAGAAAGTCTAAACATAATCCTCACTTTTCCCTCCTGGCACTTTCCCTGTAGGAGATACCGCAAGACGTTTCTGTATATTGGGCACAGCGCTCTGCAGGGTGTTAGCAGAGACTTTCCCGGGACAGTGAAACCCTATATCAGAGACACTGAGAAGAAGCCCCAATGTTCCCTCCAGGCACTTTCAGTGTGGGTGCCTTCTCCACGTGGTTCCTGGTTTCACTGCAGCTCTGAAGAGAATGTTAGCAAAGAGGTAATCGGGACAGTGCAAACAGTACTCAAAGACAGGGAGAGCAAGCTCTCTCTTGGCACTTTGGATGTGGGACATACAGCGAGATGTTTGCTGCTTTTACATTTGGCTGTTGGGAGATTTACAGCACAAAGATATCTAGTTGATTTGAAGCAGTTCCGAGAAAGTCTAAACATAATCCTCACTTTTCCCTCCTGGCACTTTCCCTGTAGGAGATACCGCAAGACGTTTCTGTATATTGGGCACAGCGCTCTGCAGGGTGTTAGCAGAGAGTTTCCCGGGACAGTGAAACCCTATATCAGAGACACTGAGAAGAAGCCCCAATGTTCCCTCCAGGCACTTTCAGTGTGGGTGCCTTCTCCACGTGGTTCCTGGTTTCACTGCAGCTCTGAAGAGAATGTTAGCAAAGAGGTAATCGGGACAGTGCAAACAGTACTCAAAGACAGGGAGAGCAAGCTCTACATTACTCTCTTGGCACTTTGGATGTGGGACATACAGTGAGATGTTTGCTGCTTTTACATTTGGCTGTTGGGAGATTTACAGCACAAAGATATCTAGTTGATTTGAAGCAGTTCCGAGAAAGTCTAAACATAATCCTCACTTTTCCCTCCTGGCACTTTCCCTGTAGGAGATACCGCAAGACGTTTCTGTATATTGGGCACAGCGCTCTGCAGGGTGTTAGCAGAGAGTTTCCCGGGACAGTGAAACCCTATATCAGAGACACTGAGAAGAAGCCCCAGTGTTCCCTCCAGGCACTTTCAGTGTGGGTGCCTTCTCCACGTGGTTCCTGGTTTCACTGCAGCTCTGAAGAGAATGTTAGCAAAGAGGTAATCGGGACAGTGCAAACAGTACTCAAAGACAGGGAGAGCAAGCTCTCTCTTGGCACTTTGGATGTGGGACATACAGCGAGATGTTTGCTGCTTTTGCGTTTGGCTGTTGGGAGATTTACAGCACAAAGATATCTAGTTGATTTGAAGCAGTTCCGAGAAAGTCTAAACATAATCCTCACTTTCCCTCCTGGCACTTTCCCTGTAGGGGATACCGCAAGACATTTCTGTATATTGGGCACAGCGCTGTGCAGGGTGTTGGCAGAGACTTTCCCGGGACAGTGAAACCCTATGTCAGAGACACTGAGAAGAAGCCCCAACGTTCCTTCCAGGCACTTTCAGTGTGGGTGCCTTCTCCACGTGGTTCCTGGTTTCACTGCAGCTCTGAAGAGAATGTTAGCAAAGAGGTAATCGGGACAGTGCAAACAGTACTCAAAGACAGGGAGAGCAAGCTCTACATTACTCTCTTGGCACTTTGGATGTGGGACATACAGCGAGATGTTTGCTGCTTTTGCGTTTGGCTGTTGGGAGATTTACAGCACAAAGATATCTAGTTGATTTGAAGCAGTTCCGAGAAAGTCTAAACATAATCCTCACTTTTCCCTCCTGGCACTTTCCCTGTAGGAGATACCGCAAGACGTTTCTGTATATTGGGCACAGCGCTCTGCAGGGTGTTAGCAGAGAGTTTCCTGGGACAGTGAAACCCTATGTCAGAAACACTGAGAAGAAGCCCCAACGTTCCTTCCAGGCACTTTCAGTGTGGGTGCCTTCTCCACGTGGTTCCTGGTTTCACTGCAGCTCTGAAGAGAATGTTAGCAAAGAGGTAATCGGGACAGTGCAAACAGTACTCAAAGACAGGGAGAGCAAGCTCTCTCTTGGCACTTTGGATGTGGGACATACAGCGAGATGTTTGCTGCTTTTACATTTGGCTGTTGGGAGATTTACAGCACAAAGATATCTAGTTGATTTGAAGCAGTTCCGAGAAAGTCTAAACATAATCCTCACTTTTCCCTCCTGGCACTTTCCCTGTAGGAGATACCGCAAGACGTTTCTGTATATTGGGCACAGCGCTCTGCAGGGTGTTAGCAGAGAGTTTCCCGGGACAGTGAAACCCTATATCAGAGACACTGAGAAGAAGCCCCAATGTTCCCTCCAGGCACTTTCAGTGTGGGTGCCTTCTCCACGTGGTTCCTGGTTTCACTGCAGCTCTGAAGAGAATGTTAGCAAAGAGGTAATCGGGACAGTGCAAACAGTACTCAAAGACAGGGAGAGCAAGCTCTCTCTTGGCACTTTGGATGTGGGACATACAGCGAGATGTTTGCTGCTTTTACATTTGGCTGTTGGGAGATTTACAGCACAAAGATATCTAGTTGATTTGAAGCAGTTCCGAGAAAGTCTAAACATAATCCTCACTTTTCCCTCCTGGCACTTTCCCTGTAGGAGATACCGCAAGACGTTTCTGTATATTGGGCACAGCGCTCTGCAGGGTGTTAGCAGAGAGTTTCCCGGGACAGTGAAACCCTATATCAGAGACACTGAGAAGAAGCCCCAATGTTCCCTCCAGGCACTTTCAGTGTGGGTGCCTTCTCCACGTGGTTCCTGGTTTCACTGCAGCTCTGAAGAGAATGTTAGCAAAGAGGTAATCGGGACAATGCAAACAGTACTCAAAGACAGGGAGAGCAAGCTCTCTCTTGGCACTTTGGATGTGGGACATACAGCGAGATGTTTGCTGCTTTTACATTTGGCTGTTGGGAGATTTACAGCACAAAGATATCTAGTTGATTTGAAGCAGTTCCGAGAAAGTCTAAACATAATCCTCACTTTTCCCTCCTGGCACTTTCCCTGTAGGAGATACCGCAAGACGTTTCTGTATATTGGGCACAGCGCTCTGCAGGGTGTTAGCAGAGAGTTTCCCGGGACAGTGAAACCCTATATCAGAGACACTGAGAAGAAGCCCCAATGTTCCCTCCAGGCACTTTCAGTGTGGGTGCCTTCTCCACGTGGTTCCTGGTTTCACTGCAGCTCTGAAGAGAATGTTAGCAAAGAGGTAATCGGGACAGTGCAAACAGTACTCAAAGACAGGGAGAGCAAGCTCTACATTACTCTCTTGGCACTTTGGATGTGGGACATACAGTGAGATGTTTGCTGCTTTTACATTTGGCTGTTGGGAGATTTACAGCACAAAGATATCTAGTTGATTTGAAGCAGTTCCGAGAAAGTCTAAACATAATCCTCACTTTTCCCTCCTGGCACTTTCCCTGTAGGAGATACCGCAAGACGTTTCTGTATATTGGGCACAGCGCTCTGCAGGGTGTTAGCAGAGAGTTTCCCGGGACAGTGAAACCCTATATCAGAGACACTGAGAAGAAGCCCCAGTGTTCCCTCCAGGCACTTTCAGTGTGGGTGCCTTCTCCACGTGGTTCCTGGTTTCACTGCAGCTCTGAAGAGAATGTTAGCAAAGAGGTAATCGGGACAGTGCAAACAGTACTCAAAGACAGGGAGAGCAAGCTCTCTCTTGGCACTTTGGATGTGGGACATACAGCGAGATGTTTGCTGCTTTTGCGTTTGGCTGTTGGGAGATTTACAGCACAAAGATATCTAGTTGATTTGAAGCAGTTCCGAGAAAGTCTAAACATAATCCTCACTTTTCCCTCCTGGCACTTTCCCTGTAGGAGATACCGCAAGACGTTTCTGTATATTGGGCACAGCGCTCTGCAGGGTGTTAGCAGAGAGTTTCCCGGGACAGTGAAACCCTATATCAGAGACACTGAGAAGAAGCCCCAACGTTCCTTCCAGGCACTTTCAGTGTGGGTGCCTTCTCCACGTGGTTCCTGGTTTCACTGCAGCTCTGAAGAGAATGTTAGCAAAGAGGTAATCGGGACAGTGCAAACAGTACTCAAAGACAGGGAGAGCAAGCTCTCTCTTGGCACTTTGGATGTGGGACATACAGCGAGATGTTTGCTGCTTTTACATTTGGCTGTTGGGAGATTTACAGCACAAAGATATCTAGTTGATTTGAAGCAGTTCCGAGAAAGTCTAAACATAATCCTCACTTTTCCCTCCTGGCACTTTCCCTGTAGGAGATACCGCAAGACGTTTCTGTATATTGGGCACAGCGCTCTGCAGGGTGTTAGCAGAGAGTTTCCCGGGACAGTGAAACCCTATATCAGAGACACTGAGAAGAAGCCCCAATGTTCCCTCCAGGCACTTTCAGTGTGGGTGCCTTCTCCACGTGGTTCCTGGTTTCACTGCAGCTCTGAAGAGAATGTTAGCAAAGAGGTAATCGGGACAGTGCAAACAGTACTCAAAGACAGGGAGAGCAAGCTCTACATTACTCTCTTGGCACTTTGGATGTGGGACATACAGCGAGATGTTTGCTGCTTTTACATTTGGCTGTTGGGAGATTTACAGCACAAAGATATCTAGTTGATTTGAAGCAGTTCCGAGAAAGTCTAAACATAATCCTCACTTTTCCCTCCTGGCACTTT
Organism: Chroicocephalus ridibundus; assembly: GCF_963924245.1. Taxonomy (NCBI): domain Eukaryota; kingdom Metazoa; phylum Chordata; class Aves; order Charadriiformes; family Laridae; genus Chroicocephalus; species Chroicocephalus ridibundus. Next base: position 262,656 of record NW_026961642.1, read on the forward strand.
CCCTGTAGGGGATACCGCAAGACATTTCTGTATATTGGGCACAGCGCTCTGCAGGGTGTTAGCAGAGAGTTTCCCGGGACAGTGAAACCCTATATCAGAGACACTGAGAAGAAGCCCCAGTGTTCCCTCCAGGCACTTTCAGTGTGGGTGCCTTCTCCACGTGGTTCCTGGTTTCACTGCAGCTCTGAAGAGAATGTTAGTAAAGAGGTAATCAGGACAGTGCAAACAGTACTCAAAGACAGGGAGAGCAAGCTCTCTCTTGGCACTTTGGATGTGGGACATACAGCGAGATGTTTGCTGCTTTTGCGTTTGGCTGTTGGGAGATTTACAGCACAAAGATATCTAGTTGATTTGAAGCAGTTCCGAGAAAGTCTAAACATAATCCTCACTTTTCCCTCCTGGCACTTTCCCTGTAGGAGATACCGCAAGACGTTTCTGTATATTGGGCACAGCGCTCTGCAGGGTGTTAGCAGAGAGTTTCCCGGGACAGTGAAACCCTATATCAGAGACACTGAGAAGAAGCCCCAACGTTCCTTCCAGGCACTTTCAGTGTGGGTGCCTTCTCCACGTGGTTCCTGGTTTCACTGCAGCTCTGAAGAGAATGTTAGCAAAGAGGTAATCGGGACAGTGCAAACAGTACTCAAAGACAGGGAGAGCAAGCTCTCTCTTGGCACTTTGGATGTGGGACATACAGCGAGATGTTTGCTGCTTTTACATTTGGCTGTTGGGAGATTTACAGCACAAAGATATCTAGTTGATTTGAAGCAGTTCCGAGAAAGTCTAAACATAATCCTCACTTTTCCCTCCTGGCACTTTCCCTGTAGGAGATACCGCAAGACGTTTCTGTATATTGGGCACAGCGCTCTGCAGGGTGTTAGCAGAGAGTTTCCCGGGACAGTGAAACCCTATATCAGAGACACTGAGAAGAAGCCCCAATGTTCCCTCCAGGCACTTTCAGTGTGGGTGCCTTCTCCACGTGGTTCCTGGTTTCACTGCAGCTCTGAAGAGAATGTTAGCAAAGAGGTAATCGGGACAGTGCAAACAGTACTCAAAGACAGGGAGAGCAAGCTCTACATTACTCTCTTGGCACTTTGGATGTGGGACATACAGCGAGATGTTTGCTGCTTTTACATTTGGCTGTTGGGAGATTTACAGCACAAAGATATCTAGTTGATTTGAAGCAGTTCCGAGAAAGTCTAAACATAATCCTCACTTTTCCCTCCTGGCACTTTCCCTGTAGGGGATACCGCAAGACATTTCTGTATATTGGGCACAGCGCTGTGCAGGGTGTTAGCAGAGAGTTTCCCGGGACAGTGAAACCCTATATCAGAGACACTGAGAAGAAGCCCCAATGTTCCCTCCAGGCACTTTCAGTGTGGGTGCCTTCTCCACGTGGTTCCTGGTTTCACAGCAGCTCTGAAGAGAATGTTAGCAAAGAGGTAATTGGGACAGCGCAAACAGTACTCAAAGACAGGGAGAGCAAGCTCTCTCTTGGCACTTTGGATGTGGGACATACAGCGAGATGTTTGCTGCTTTTACATTTGGCTGTTGGGAGATTTACAGCACAAAGATATCCAGTTGATTTGAAGCAGTTCCGAGAAAGTCTAAACATAATCCTCACTTTTCCCTCCTGGCACTTTCCCTGTAGGAGATACCGCAAGACGTTTCTGTATATTGGGCACAGCGCTCTGCAGGGTGTTAGCAGAGAGTTTCCCGGGACAGTGAAACCCTATATCAGAGACACTGAGAAGAAGCCCCAATGTTCCCTCCAGGCACTTTCAGTGTGGGTGCCTTCTCCACGTGGTTCCTGGTTTCACTGCAGCTCTGAAGAGAATGTTAGCAAAGAGGTAATCGGGACAGTGCAAACAGTACTCAAAGACAGGGAGAGCAAGCTCTACATTACTCTCTTGGCACTTTGGATGTGGGACATACAGCGAGATGTTTGCTGCTTTTACATTTGGCTGTTGGGAGATTTACAGCACAAAGATATCTAGTTGATTTGAAGCAGTTCCAAGAAAGTCTAAACATAATCCTCACTTTTCCCTCCTGGCACTTTCCCTGTAGGAGATACCGCAAGACGTTTCTGTATATTGGGCACAGCGCTCTGCAGGGTGTTAGCAGAGACTTTCCCGGGACAGTGAAACCCTATATCAGAGACACTGAGAAGAAGCCCCAACGTTCCTTCCAGGCACTTCCAGTGTGGGTGCCTTCTCCACGTGGTTCCTGGTTTCACTGCAGCTCTGAAGAGAATGTTAGCAAAGAGGTAATCGGGACAGTGCAAACAGTACTCAAAGACAGGGAGAGCAAGCTCTCTCTTGGCACTTTGGATGTGGGACATACAGCGAGATGTTTGCTGCTTTTACATTTGGCTGTTGGGAGATTTACAGCACAAAGATATCTAGTTGATTTGAAGCAGTTCCGAGAAAGTCTAAACATAATCCTCACTTTTCCCTCCTGGCACTTTCCCTGTAGGAGATACCGCAAGACGTTTCTGTATATTGGGCACAGCGCTCTGCAGGGTGTTAGCAGAGAGTTTCCCGGGACAGTGAAACCCTATATCAGAGACACTGAGAAGAAGCCCCAATGTTCCCTCCAGGCACTTTCAGTGTGGGTGCCTTCTCCACGTGGTTCCTGGTTTCACTGCAGCTCTGAAGAGAATGTTAGCAAAGAGGTAATCGGGACAGTGCAAACAGTACTCAAAGACAGGGAGAGCAAGCTCTACATTACTCTCTTGGCACTTTGGATGTGGGACATACAGCGAGATGTTTGCTGCTTTTACATTTGGCTGTTGGGAGATTTACAGCACAAAGATATCTAGTTGATTTGAAGCAGTTCCGAGAAAGTCTAAACATAATCCTCACTTTTCCCTCCTGGCACTTTCCCTGTAGGAGATACCGCAAGACGTTTCTGTATATTGGGCACAGCGCTCTGCAGGGTGTTAGCAGAGAGTTTCCCGGGACAGTGAAACCCTATATCAGAGACACTGAGAAGAAGCCCCAATGTTCCCTCCAGGCACTTTCAGTGTGGGTGCCTTCTCCACGTGGTTCCTGGTTTCACTGCAGCTCTGAAGAGAATGTTAGCAAAGAGGTAATCGGGACAGTGCAAACAGTACTCAAAGACAGGGAGAGCAAGCTCTACATTACTCTCTTGGCACTTTGGATGTGGGACATACAGCGAGATGTTTGCTGCTTTTACATTTGGCTGTTGGGAGATTTACAGCACAAAGATATCTAGTTGATTTGAAGCAGTTCCGAGAAAGTCTAAACATAATCCTCACTTTTCCCTCCTGGCACTTTCCCTGTAGGGGATACCGCAAGACATTTCTGTATATTGGGCACAGCGCTCTGCAGGGTGTTAGCAGAGAGTTTCCCGGGACAGTGAAACCCTATATCAGAGACACTGAGAAGAAGCCCCAGTGTTCCCTCCAGGCACTTTCAGTGTGGGTGCCTTCTCCACGTGGTTCCTGGTTTCACTGCAGCTCTGAAGAGAATGTTAGTAAAGAGGTAATCAGGACAGTGCAAACAGTACTCAAAGACAGGGAGAGCAAGCTCTCTCTTGGCACTTTGGATGTGGGACATACAGCGAGATGTTTGCTGCTTTTGCGTTTGGCTGTTGGGAGATTTACAGCACAAAGATATCTAGTTGATTTGAAGCAGTTCCGAGAAAGTCTAAACATAATCCTCACTTTTCCCTCCTGGCACTTTCCCTGTAGGAGATACCGCAAGACGTTTCTGTATATTGGGCACAGCGCTCTGCAGGGTGTTAGCAGAGAGTTTCCCGGGACAGTGAAACCCTATATCAGAGACACTGAGAAGAAGCCCCAACGTTCCTTCCAGGCACTTTCAGTGTGGGTGCCTTCTCCACGTGGTTCCTGGTTTCACTGCAGCTCTGAAGAGAATGTTAGCAAAGAGGTAATCGGGACAGTGCAAACAGTACTCAAAGACAGGGAGAGCAAGCTCTCTCTTGGCACTTTGGATGTGGGACATACAGCGAGATGTTTGCTGCTTTTACATTTGGCTGTTGGGAGATTTACAGCACAAAGATATCTAGTTGATTTGAAGCAGTTCCGAGAAAGTCTAAACATAATCCTCACTTTTCCCTCCTGGCACTTTCCCTGTAGGAGATACCGCAAGACGTTTCTGTATATTGGGCACAGCGCTCTGCAGGGTGTTAGCAGAGAGTTTCCCGGGACAGTGAAACCCTATATCAGAGACACTGAGAAGAAGCCCCAATGTTCCCTCCAGGCACTTTCAGTGTGGGTGCCTTCTCCACGTGGTTCCTGGTTTCACTGCAGCTCTGAAGAGAATGTTAGCAAAGAGGTAATCGGGACAGTGCAAACAGTACTCAAAGACAGGGAGAGCAAGCTCTACATTACTCTCTTGGCACTTTGGATGTGGGACATACAGCGAGATGTTTGCTGCTTTTACATTTGGCTGTTGGGAGATTTACAGCACAAAGATATCTAGTTGATTTGAAGCAGTTCCGAGAAAGTCTAAACATAATCCTCACTTTTCCCTCCTGGCACTTTCCCTGTAGGGGATACCGCAAGACATTTCTGTATATTGGGCACAGCGCTGTGCAGGGTGTTAGCAGAGAGTTTCCCGGGACAGTGAAACCCTATATCAGAGACACTGAGAAGAAGCCCCAATGTTCCCTCCAGGCACTTTCAGTGTGGGTGCCTTCTCCACGTGGTTCCTGGTTTCACAGCAGCTCTGAAGAGAATGTTAGCAAAGAGGTAATTGGGACAGCGCAAACAGTACTCAAAGACAGGGAGAGCAAGCTCTCTCTTGGCACTTTGGATGTGGGACATACAGCGAGATGTTTGCTGCTTTTACATTTGGCTGTTGGGAGATTTACAGCACAAAGATATCCAGTTGATTTGAAGCAGTTCCGAGAAAGTCTAAACATAATCCTCACTTTTCCCTCCTGGCACTTTCCCTGTAGGAGATACCGCAAGACGTTTCTGTATATTGGGCACAGCGCTCTGCAGGGTGTTAGCAGAGAGTTTCCCGGGACAGTGAAACCCTATATCAGAGACACTGAGAAGAAGCCCCAATGTTCCCTCCAGGCACTTTCAGTGTGGGTGCCTTCTCCACGTGGTTCCTGGTTTCACTGCAGCTCTGAAGAGAATGTTAGCAAAGAGGTAATCGGGACAGTGCAAACAGTACTCAAAGACAGGGAGAGCAAGCTCTACATTACTCTCTTGGCACTTTGGATGTGGGACATACAGCGAGATGTTTGCTGCTTTTACATTTGGCTGTTGGGAGATTTACAGCACAAAGATATCTAGTTGATTTGAAGCAGTTCCAAGAAAGTCTAAACATAATCCTCACTTTTCCCTCCTGGCACTTTCCCTGTAGGAGATACCGCAAGACGTTTCTGTATATTGGGCACAGCGCTCTGCAGGGTGTTAGCAGAGACTTTCCCGGGACAGTGAAACCCTATATCAGAGACACTGAGAAGAAGCCCCAACGTTCCTTCCAGGCACTTCCAGTGTGGGTGCCTTCTCCACGTGGTTCCTGGTTTCACTGCAGCTCTGAAGAGAATGTTAGCAAAGAGGTAATCGGGACAGTGCAAACAGTACTCAAAGACAGGGAGAGCAAGCTCTCTCTTGGCACTTTGGATGTGGGACATACAGCGAGATGTTTGCTGCTTTTACATTTGGCTGTTGGGAGATTTACAGCACAAAGATATCTAGTTGATTTGAAGCAGTTCCGAGAAAGTCTAAACATAATCCTCACTTTTCCCTCCTGGCACTTTCCCTGTAGGAGATACCGCAAGACGTTTCTGTATATTGGGCACAGCGCTCTGCAGGGTGTTAGCAGAGAGTTTCCCGGGACAGTGAAACCCTATATCAGAGACACTGAGAAGAAGCCCCAATGTTCCCTCCAGGCACTTTCAGTGTGGGTGCCTTCTCCACGTGGTTCCTGGTTTCACTGCAGCTCTGAAGAGAATGTTAGCAAAGAGGTAATCGGGACAGTGCAAACAGTACTCAAAGACAGGGAGAGCAAGCTCTACATTACTCTCTTGGCACTTTGGATGTGGGACATACAGCGAGATGTTTGCTGCTTTTACATTTGGCTGTTGGGAGATTTACAGCACAAAGATATCTAGTTGATTTGAAGCAGTTCCGAGAAAGTCTAAACATAATCCTCACTTTTCCCTCCTGGCACTTTCCCTGTAGGGGATACCGCAAGACATTTCTGTATATTGGGCACAGCGCTGTGCAGGGTGTTAGCAGAGACTTTCCCGGGACAGTGAAACCCTATATCAGAGACACTGAGAAGAAGCCCCAATGTTCCCTCCAGGCACTTTCAGTGTGGGTGCCTTCTCCACGTGGTTCCTGGTTTCACAGCAGCTCTGAAGAGAATGTTAGCAAAGAGGTACTTGGGACAGCGCAAACAGTACTCAAAGACAGGGAGAGCAAGCTCTCTCTTGGCACTTTGGATGTGGGACATACAGCGAGATGTTTGCTGCTTTTACATTTGGCTGTTGGGAGATTTACAGCACAAAGATATCCAGTTGATTTGAAGCAGTTCCGAGAAAGTCTAAACATAATCCTCACTTTTCCCTCCTGGCACTTTCCCTGTAGGAGATACCGCAAGACGTTTCTGTATATTGGGCACAGCGCTCTGCAGGGTGTTAGCAGAGAGTTTCCCGGGACAGTGAAACCCTATATCAGAGACACTGAGAAGAAGCCCCAATGTTCCCTCCAGGCACTTTCAGTGTGGGTGCCTTCTCCACGTGGTTCCTGGTTTCACTGCAGCTCTGAAGAGAATGTTAGCAAAGAGGTAATCGGGACAGTGCAAACAGTACTCAAAGACAGGGAGAGCAAGCTCTACATTACTCTCTTGGCACTTTGGATGTGGGACATACAGCGAGATGTTTGCTGCTTTTACATTTGGCTGTTGGGAGATTTACAGCACAAAGATATCTAGTTGATTTGAAGCAGTTCCAAGAAAGTCTAAACATAATCCTCACTTTTCCCTCCTGGCACTTTCCCTGTAGGAGATACCGCAAGACATTTCTGTATATTGGGCACAGCGCTCTGCAGGGTGTTAGCAGAGAGTTTCCCGGGACAGTGAAACCCTATATCAGAGACACTGAGAAGAAGCCCCAACGTTCCTTCCAGGCACTTCCAGTGTGGGTGCCTTCTCCACGTGGTTCCTGGTTTCACTGCAGCTCTGAAGAGAATGTTAGCAAAGAGGTAATCGGGACAGTGCAAACAGTACTCAAAGACAGGGAGAGCAAGCTCTCTCTTGGCACTTTGGATGTGGGACATACAGCGAGATGTTTGCTGCTTTTACATTTGGCTGTTGGGAGATTTACAGCACAAAGATATCCAGTTGATTTGAAGCAGTTCCGAGAAAGTCTAAACATAATCCTCACTTTTCCCTCCTGGCACTTTCCCTGTAGGAGATACCGCAAGACGTTTCTGTATATTGGGCACAGCGCTCTGCAGGGTGTTAGCAGAGAGTTTCCCGGGACAGTGAAACCCTATATCAGAGACACTGAGAAGAAGCCCCAATGTTCCCTCCAGGCACTTTCAGTGTGGGTGCCTTCTCCACGTGGTTCCTGGTTTCACTGCAGCTCTGAAGAGAATGTTAGCAAAGAGGTAATCGGGACAGTGCAAACAGTACTCAAAGACAGGGAGAGCAAGCTCTACATTACTCTCTTGGCACTTTGGATGTGGGACATACAGCGAGATGTTTGCTGCTTTTACATTTGGCTGTTGGGAGATTTACAGCACAAAGATATCTAGTTGATTTGAAGCAGTTCCAAGAAAGTCTAAACATAATCCTCACTTTTCCCTCCTGGCACTTTCCCTGTAGGAGATGCCGCAAGACGTTTCTGTATATTGGGCACAGCGCTCTGCAGGGTGTTAGCAGAGAGTTTCCCGGGACAGTGAAACCCTATATCAGAGACACTGAGAAGAAGCCCCAACGTTCCTTCCAGGCACTTCCAGTGTGGGTGCCTTCTCCACGTGGTTCCTGGTTTCACTGCAGCTCTGAAGAGAATGTTAGCAAAGAGGTAATCGGGACAGTGCAAACAGTACTCAAAGACAGGGAGAGCAAGCTCTCTCTTGGCACTTTGGATGTGGGACATACAGCGAGATGTTTGCTGCTTTTACATTTGGCTGTTGGGAGATTTACAGCACAAAGATATCTAGTTGATTTGAAGCAGTTCCGAGAAAGTCTAAACATAATCCTCACTTTTCCCTCCTGGCACTTTCCCTGTAGGAGATACCGCAAGACGTTTCTGTATATTGGGCACAGCGCTCTGCAGGGTGTTAGCAGAGAGTTTCCCGGGACAGTGAAACCCTATATCAGAGACACTGAGAAGAAGCCCCAATGTTCCCTCCAGGCACTTTCAGTGTGGGTGCCTTCTCCACGTGGTTCCTGGTTTCACAGCAGCTCTGAAGAGAATGTTAGCAAAGAGGTAATCGGGACAGTGCAAACAGTACTCAAAGACAGGGAGAGCAAGCTCTCTCTTGGCACTTTGGATGTGGGACATACAGCGAGATGTTTGCTGCTTTTACATTTGGCTGTTGGGAGATTTACAGCACAAAGATATCTAGTTGATTTGAAGCAGTTCCGAGAAAGTCTAAACATAATCCTCACTTTTCCCTCCTGGCACTTTCCCTGTAGGAGATACCGCAAGACGTTTCTGTATATTGGGCACAGCGCTGTGCAGGGTGTTAGCAGAGAGTTTCCCGGGACAGTGAAACCCTATATCAGAGACACTGAGAAGAAGCCCCAATGTTCCCTCCAGGCACTTTCAGTGTGGGTGCCTTCTCCACGTGGTTCCTGGTTTCACAGCAGCTCTGAAGAGAATGTTAGCAAAGAGGTAATCGGGACAGTGCAAACAGTACTCAAAGACAGGGAGAGCAAGCTCTCTCTTGGCACTTTGGATGTGGGACATACAGCGAGATGTTTGCTGCTTTTACATTTGGCTGTTGGGAGATTTACAGCACAAAGATATCTAGTTGATTTGAAGCAGTTCCGAGAAAGTCTAAACATAATCCTCACTTTTCCCTCCTGGCACTTTCCCTGTAGGAGATACCGCAAGACGTTTCTGTATATTGGGCACAGCGCTCTGCAGGGTGTTAGCAGAGAGTTTCCCGGGACAGTGAAACCCTATATCAGAGACACTGAGAAGAAGCCCCAATGTTCCCTCCAGGCACTTTCAGTGTGGGTGCCTTCTCCACGTGGTTCCTGGTTTCACTGCAGCTCTGAAGAGAATGTTAGCAAAGAGGTAATCGGGACAGTGCAAACAGTACTCAAAGACAGGGAGAGCAAGCCCTCTCTTGGCACTTTGGATGTGGGACATACAGCGAGATGTTTGCTGCTTTTACATTTGGCTGTTGGGAGATTTACAGCACAAAGATATCTAGTTGATTTGAAGCAGTTCCGAGAAAGTCTAAACATAATCCTCACTTTTCCCTCCTGGCACTTTCCCTGTAGGAGATACCGCAAGACGTTTCTGTATATTGGGCACAGCGCTCTGCAGGGTGTTAGCAGAGAGTTTCCCGGGACAGTGAAACCCTATGTCAGAGACACTGAGAAGAAGCCCCAATGTTCCCTCCAGGCACTTTCAGTGTGGGTGCCTTCTCCACGTGGTTCCTGGTTTCACTGCAGCTCTGAAGAGAATGTTAGCAAAGAGGTAATCGGGACAGTGCAAACAGTACTCAAAGACAGGGAGAGCAAGCTCTCTCTTGGCACTTTGGATGTGGGACATACAGCGAGATGTTTGCTGCTTTTACATTTGGCTGTTGGGAGATTTACAGCACAAAGATATCTAGTTGATTTGAAGCAGTTCCGAGAAAGTCTAAACATAATCCTCACTTTTCCCTCCTGGCACTTTCCCTGTAGGAGATACCGCAAGACGTTTCTGTATATTGGGCACAGCGCTCTGCAGGGTGTTAGCAGAGAGTTTCCCGGGACAGTGAAACCCTATATCAGAGACACTGAGAAGAAGCCCCAATGTTCCCTCCAGGCACTTTCAGTGTGGGTGCCTTCTCCACGTGGTTCCTGGTTTCACTGCAGCTCTGAAGAGAATGTTAGCAAAGAGGTAATCGGGACAGTGCAAACAGTACTCAAAGACAGGGAGAGCAAGCTCTACATTACTCTCTTGGCACTTTGGATGTGGGACATACAGCGAGATGTTTGCTGCTTTTACATTTGGCTGTTGGGAGATTTACAGCACAAAGATATCTAGTTGATTTGAAGCAGTTCCGAGAAAGTCTAAACATAATCCTCACTTTTCCCTCCTGGCACTTTCCCTGTAGGGGATACCGCAAGACATTTCTGTATATTGGGCACAGCGCTGTGCAGGGTGTTAGCAGAGAGTTTCCCGGGACAGTGAAACCCTATATCAGAGACACTGAGAAGAAGCCCCAATGTTCCCTCCAGGCACTTTCAGTGTGGGTGCCTTCTCCACGTGGTTCCTGGTTTCACAGCAGCTCTGAAGAGAATGTTAGCAAAGAGGTAATTGGGACAGCGCAAACAGTACTCAAAGACAGGGAGAGCAAGCTCTCTCTTGGCACTTTGGATGTGGGACATACAGCGAGATGTTTGCTGCTTTTACATTTGGCTGTTGGGAGATTTACAGCACAAAGATATCCAGTTGATTTGAAGCAGTTCCGAGAAAGTCTAAACATAATCCTCACTTTTCCCTCCTGGCACTTTCCCTGTAGGAGATACCGCAAGACGTTTCTGTATATTGGGCACAGCGCTCTGCAGGGTGTTAGCAGAGAGTTTCCCGGGACAGTGAAACCCTATATCAGAGACACTGAGAAGAAGCCCCAATGTTCCCTCCAGGCACTTTCAGTGTGGGTGCCTTCTCCACGTGGTTCCTGGTTTCACTGCAGCTCTGAAGAGAATGTTAGCAAAGAGGTAATCGGGACAGTGCAAACAGTACTCAAAGACAGGGAGAGCAAGCTCTACATTACTCTCTTGGCACTTTGGATGTGGGACATACAGCGAGATGTTTGCTGCTTTTACATTTGGCTGTTGGGAGATTTACAGCACAAAGATATCTAGTTGATTTGAAGCAGTTCCAAGAAAGTCTAAACATAATCCTCACTTTTCCCTCCTGGCACTTTCCCTGTAGGAGATACCGCAAGACGTTTCTGTATATTGGGCACAGCGCTCTGCAGGGTGTTAGCAGAGACTTTCCCGGGACAGTGAAACCCTATATCAGAGACACTGAGAAGAAGCCCCAACGTTCCTTCCAGGCACTTCCAGTGTGGGTGCCTTCTCCACGTGGTTCCTGGTTTCACTGCAGCTCTGAAGAGAATGTTAGCAAAGAGGTAATCGGGACAGTGCAAACAGTACTCAAAGACAGGGAGAGCAAGCTCTCTCTTGGCACTTTGGATGTGGGACATACAGCGAGATGTTTGCTGCTTTTACATTTGGCTGTTGGGAGATTTACAGCACAAAGATATCTAGTTGATTTGAAGCAGTTCCGAGAAAGTCTAAACATAATCCTCACTTTTCCCTCCTGGCACTTTCCCTGTAGGAGATACCGCAAGACGTTTCTGTATATTGGGCACAGCGCTCTGCAGGGTGTTAGCAGAGAGTTTCCCGGGACAGTGAAACCCTATATCAGAGACACTGAGAAGAAGCCCCAATGTTCCCTCCAGGCACTTTCAGTGTGGGTGCCTTCTCCACGTGGTTCCTGGTTTCACTGCAGCTCTGAAGAGAATGTTAGCAAAGAGGTAATCGGGACAGTGCAAACAGTACTCAAAGACAGGGAGAGCAAGCTCTACATTACTCTCTTGGCACTTTGGATGTGGGACATACAGCGAGATGTTTGCTGCTTTTACATTTGGCTGTTGGGAGATTTACAGCACAAAGATATCTAGTTGATTTGAAGCAGTTCCGAGAAAGTCTAAACATAATCCTCACTTTTCCCTCCTGGCACTTTCCCTGTAGGAGATACCGCAAGACGTTTCTGTATATTGGGCACAGCGCTCTGCAGGGTGTTAGCAGAGAGTTTCCCGGGACAGTGAAACCCTATATCAGAGACACTGAGAAGAAGCCCCAATGTTCCCTCCAGGCACTTTCAGTGTGGGTGCCTTCTCCACGTGGTTCCTGGTTTCACTGCAGCTCTGAAGAGAATGTTAGCAAAGAGGTAATCGGGACAGTGCAAACAGTACTCAAAGACAGGGAGAGCAAGCTCTACATTACTCTCTTGGCACTTTGGATGTGGGACATACAGCGAGATGTTTGCTGCTTTTACATTTGGCTGTTGGGAGATTTACAGCACAAAGATATCTAGTTGATTTGAAGCAGTTCCGAGAAAGTCTAAACATAATCCTCACTTTTCCCTCCTGGCACTTTCCCTGTAGGGGATACCGCAAGACATTTCTGTATATTGGGCACAGCGCTCTGCAGGGTGTTAGCAGAGAGTTTCCCGGGACAGTGAAACCCTATATCAGAGACACTGAGAAGAAGCCCCAGTGTTCCCTCCAGGCACTTTCAGTGTGGGTGCCTTCTCCACGTGGTTCCTGGTTTCACTGCAGCTCTGAAGAGAATGTTAGTAAAGAGGTAATCAGGACAGTGCAAACAGTACTCAAAGACAGGGAGAGCAAGCTCTCTCTTGGCACTTTGGATGTGGGACATACAGCGAGATGTTTGCTGCTTTTGCGTTTGGCTGTTGGGAGATTTACAGCACAAAGATATCTAGTTGATTTGAAGCAGTTCCGAGAAAGTCTAAACATAATCCTCACTTTTCCCTCCTGGCACTTTCCCTGTAGGAGATACCGCAAGACGTTTCTGTATATTGGGCACAGCGCTCTGCAGGGTGTTAGCAGAGAGTTTCCCGGGACAGTGAAACCCTATATCAGAGACACTGAGAAGAAGCCCCAACGTTCCTTCCAGGCACTTTCAGTGTGGGTGCCTTCTCCACGTGGTTCCTGGTTTCACTGCAGCTCTGAAGAGAATGTTAGCAAAGAGGTAATCGGGACAGTGCAAACAGTACTCAAAGACAGGGAGAGCAAGCTCTCTCTTGGCACTTTGGATGTGGGACATACAGCGAGATGTTTGCTGCTTTTACATTTGGCTGTTGGGAGATTTACAGCACAAAGATATCTAGTTGATTTGAAGCAGTTCCGAGAAAGTCTAAACATAATCCTCACTTTTCCCTCCTGGCACTTTCCCTGTAGGAGATACCGCAAGACGTTTCTGTATATTGGGCACAGCGCTCTGCAGGGTGTTAGCAGAGAGTTTCCCGGGACAGTGAAACCCTATATCAGAGACACTGAGAAGAAGCCCCAATGTTCCCTCCAGGCACTTTCAGTGTGGGTGCCTTCTCCACGTGGTTCCTGGTTTCACTGCAGCTCTGAAGAGAATGTTAGCAAAGAGGTAATCGGGACAGTGCAAACAGTACTCAAAGACAGGGAGAGCAAGCTCTACATTACTCTCTTGGCACTTTGGATGTGGGACATACAGCGAGATGTTTGCTGCTTTTACATTTGGCTGTTGGGAGATTTACAGCACAAAGATATCTAGTTGATTTGAAGCAGTTCCGAGAAAGTCTAAACATAATCCTCACTTTTCCCTCCTGGCACTTTCCCTGTAGGGGATACCGCAAGACATTTCTGTATATTGGGCACAGCGCTGTGCAGGGTGTTAGCAGAGAGTTTCCCGGGACAGTGAAACCCTATATCAGAGACACTGAGAAGAAGCCCCAATGTTCCCTCCAGGCACTTTCAGTGTGGGTGCCTTCTCCACGTGGTTCCTGGTTTCACAGCAGCTCTGAAGAGAATGTTAGCAAAGAGGTAATTGGGACAGCGCAAACAGTACTCAAAGACAGGGAGAGCAAGCTCTCTCTTGGCACTTTGGATGTGGGACATACAGCGAGATGTTTGCTGCTTTTACATTTGGCTGTTGGGAGATTTACAGCACAAAGATATCCAGTTGATTTGAAGCAGTTCCGAGAAAGTCTAAACATAATCCTCACTTTTCCCTCCTGGCACTTTCCCTGTAGGAGATACCGCAAGACGTTTCTGTATATTGGGCACAGCGCTCTGCAGGGTGTTAGCAGAGAGTTTCCCGGGACAGTGAAACCCTATATCAGAGACACTGAGAAGAAGCCCCAATGTTCCCTCCAGGCACTTTCAGTGTGGGTGCCTTCTCCACGTGGTTCCTGGTTTCACTGCAGCTCTGAAGAGAATGTTAGCAAAGAGGTAATCGGGACAGTGCAAACAGTACTCAAAGACAGGGAGAGCAAGCTCTACATTACTCTCTTGGCACTTTGGATGTGGGACATACAGCGAGATGTTTGCTGCTTTTACATTTGGCTGTTGGGAGATTTACAGCACAAAGATATCTAGTTGATTTGAAGCAGTTCCAAGAAAGTCTAAACATAATCCTCACTTTTCCCTCCTGGCACTTTCCCTGTAGGAGATACCGCAAGACGTTTCTGTATATTGGGCACAGCGCTCTGCAGGGTGTTAGCAGAGACTTTCCCGGGACAGTGAAACCCTATATCAGAGACACTGAGAAGAAGCCCCAACGTTCCTTCCAGGCACTTCCAGTGTGGGTGCCTTCTCCACGTGGTTCCTGGTTTCACTGCAGCTCTGAAGAGAATGTTAGCAAAGAGGTAATCGGGACAGTGCAAACAGTACTCAAAGACAGGGAGAGCAAGCTCTCTCTTGGCACTTTGGATGTGGGACATACAGCGAGATGTTTGCTGCTTTTACATTTGGCTGTTGGGAGATTTACAGCACAAAGATATCTAGTTGATTTGAAGCAGTTCCGAGAAAGTCTAAACATAATCCTCACTTTTCCCTCCTGGCACTTTCCCTGTAGGAGATACCGCAAGACGTTTCTGTATATTGGGCACAGCGCTCTGCAGGGTGTTAGCAGAGAGTTTCCCGGGACAGTGAAACCCTATATCAGAGACACTGAGAAGAAGCCCCAATGTTCCCTCCAGGCACTTTCAGTGTGGGTGCCTTCTCCACGTGGTTCCTGGTTTCACTGCAGCTCTGAAGAGAATGTTAGCAAAGAGGTAATCGGGACAGTGCAAACAGTACTCAAAGACAGGGAGAGCAAGCTCTACATTACTCTCTTGGCACTTTGGATGTGGGACATACAGCGAGATGTTTGCTGCTTTTACATTTGGCTGTTGGGAGATTTACAGCACAAAGATATCTAGTTGATTTGAAGCAGTTCCGAGAAAGTCTAAACATAATCCTCACTTTTCCCTCCTGGCACTTTCCCTGTAGGGGATACCGCAAGACATTTCTGTATATTGGGCACAGCGCTGTGCAGGGTGTTAGCAGAGACTTTCCCGGGACAGTGAAACCCTATATCAGAGACACTGAGAAGAAGCCCCAATGTTCCCTCCAGGCACTTTCAGTGTGGGTGCCTTCTCCACGTGGTTCCTGGTTTCACAGCAGCTCTGAAGAGAATGTTAGCAAAGAGGTACTTGGGACAGCGCAAACAGTACTCAAAGACAGGGAGAGCAAGCTCTCTCTTGGCACTTTGGATGTGGGACATACAGCGAGATGTTTGCTGCTTTTACATTTGGCTGTTGGGAGATTTACAGCACAAAGATATCCAGTTGATTTGAAGCAGTTCCGAGAAAGTCTAAACATAATCCTCACTTTTCCCTCCTGGCACTTTCCCTGTAGGAGATACCGCAAGACGTTTCTGTATATTGGGCACAGCGCTCTGCAGGGTGTTAGCAGAGAGTTTCCCGGGACAGTGAAACCCTATATCAGAGACACTGAGAAGAAGCCCCAATGTTCCCTCCAGGCACTTTCAGTGTGGGTGCCTTCTCCACGTGGTTCCTGGTTTCACTGCAGCTCTGAAGAGAATGTTAGCAAAGAGGTAATCGGGACAGTGCAAACAGTACTCAAAGACAGGGAGAGCAAGCTCTACATTACTCTCTTGGCACTTTGGATGTGGGACATACAGCGAGATGTTTGCTGCTTTTACATTTGGCTGTTGGGAGATTTACAGCACAAAGATATCTAGTTGATTTGAAGCAGTTCCAAGAAAGTCTAAACATAATCCTCACTTTTCCCTCCTGGCACTTTCCCTGTAGGAGATACCGCAAGACATTTCTGTATATTGGGCACAGCGCTCTGCAGGGTGTTAGCAGAGAGTTTCCCGGGACAGTGAAACCCTATATCAGAGACACTGAGAAGAAGCCCCAACGTTCCTTCCAGGCACTTCCAGTGTGGGTGCCTTCTCCACGTGGTTCCTGGTTTCACTGCAGCTCTGAAGAGAATGTTAGCAAAGAGGTAATCGGGACAGTGCAAACAGTACTCAAAGACAGGGAGAGCAAGCTCTCTCTTGGCACTTTGGATGTGGGACATACAGCGAGATGTTTGCTGCTTTTACATTTGGCTGTTGGGAGATTTACAGCACAAAGATATCCAGTTGATTTGAAGCAGTTCCGAGAAAGTCTAAACATAATCCTCACTTTTCCCTCCTGGCACTTTCCCTGTAGGAGATACCGCAAGACGTTTCTGTATATTGGGCACAGCGCTCTGCAGGGTGTTAGCAGAGAGTTTCCCGGGACAGTGAAACCCTATATCAGAGACACTGAGAAGAAGCCCCAATGTTCCCTCCAGGCACTTTCAGTGTGGGTGCCTTCTCCACGTGGTTCCTGGTTTCACTGCAGCTCTGAAGAGAATGTTAGCAAAGAGGTAATCGGGACAGTGCAAACAGTACTCAAAGACAGGGAGAGCAAGCTCTACATTACTCTCTTGGCACTTTGGATGTGGGACATACAGCGAGATGTTTGCTGCTTTTACATTTGGCTGTTGGGAGATTTACAGCACAAAGATATCTAGTTGATTTGAAGCAGTTCCAAGAAAGTCTAAACATAATCCTCACTTTTCCCTCCTGGCACTTTCCCTGTAGGAGATGCCGCAAGACGTTTCTGTATATTGGGCACAGCGCTCTGCAGGGTGTTAGCAGAGAGTTTCCCGGGACAGTGAAACCCTATATCAGAGACACTGAGAAGAAGCCCCAACGTTCCTTCCAGGCACTTCCAGTGTGGGTGCCTTCTCCACGTGGTTCCTGGTTTCACTGCAGCTCTGAAGAGAATGTTAGCAAAGAGGTAATCGGGACAGTGCAAACAGTACTCAAAGACAGGGAGAGCAAGCTCTCTCTTGGCACTTTGGATGTGGGACATACAGCGAGATGTTTGCTGCTTTTACATTTGGCTGTTGGGAGATTTACAGCACAAAGATATCTAGTTGATTTGAAGCAGTTCCGAGAAAGTCTAAACATAATCCTCACTTTTCCCTCCTGGCACTTTCCCTGTAGGAGATACCGCAAGACGTTTCTGTATATTGGGCACAGCGCTCTGCAGGGTGTTAGCAGAGAGTTTCCCGGGACAGTGAAACCCTATATCAGAGACACTGAGAAGAAGCCCCAATGTTCCCTCCAGGCACTTTCAGTGTGGGTGCCTTCTCCACGTGGTTCCTGGTTTCACAGCAGCTCTGAAGAGAATGTTAGCAAAGAGGTAATCGGGACAGTGCAAACAGTACTCAAAGACAGGGAGAGCAAGCTCTCTCTTGGCACTTTGGATGTGGGACATACAGCGAGATGTTTGCTGCTTTTACATTTGGCTGTTGGGAGATTTACAGCACAAAGATATCTAGTTGATTTGAAGCAGTTCCGAGAAAGTCTAAACATAATCCTCACTTTTCCCTCCTGGCACTTTCCCTGTAGGAGATACCGCAAGACGTTTCTGTATATTGGGCACAGCGCTGTGCAGGGTGTTAGCAGAGAGTTTCCCGGGACAGTGAAACCCTATATCAGAGACACTGAGAAGAAGCCCCAATGTTCCCTCCAGGCACTTTCAGTGTGGGTGCCTTCTCCACGTGGTTCCTGGTTTCACAGCAGCTCTGAAGAGAATGTTAGCAAAGAGGTAATCGGGACAGTGCAAACAGTACTCAAAGACAGGGAGAGCAAGCTCTCTCTTGGCACTTTGGATGTGGGACATACAGCGAGATGTTTGCTGCTTTTACATTTGGCTGTTGGGAGATTTACAGCACAAAGATATCTAGTTGATTTGAAGCAGTTCCGAGAAAGTCTAAACATAATCCTCACTTTTCCCTCCTGGCACTTTCCCTGTAGGAGATACCGCAAGACGTTTCTGTATATTGGGCACAGCGCTCTGCAGGGTGTTAGCAGAGAGTTTCCCGGGACAGTGAAACCCTATATCAGAGACACTGAGAAGAAGCCCCAATGTTCCCTCCAGGCACTTTCAGTGTGGGTGCCTTCTCCACGTGGTTCCTGGTTTCACTGCAGCTCTGAAGAGAATGTTAGCAAAGAGGTAATCGGGACAGTGCAAACAGTACTCAAAGACAGGGAGAGCAAGCCCTCTCTTGGCACTTTGGATGTGGGACATACAGCGAGATGTTTGCTGCTTTTACATTTGGCTGTTGGGAGATTTACAGCACAAAGATATCTAGTTGATTTGAAGCAGTTCCGAGAAAGTCTAAACATAATCCTCACTTTTCCCTCCTGGCACTTTCCCTGTAGGAGATACCGCAAGACGTTTCTGTATATTGGGCACAGCGCTCTGCAGGGTGTTAGCAGAGAGTTTCCCGGGACAGTGAAACCCTATGTCAGAGACACTGAGAAGAAGCCCCAATGTTCCCTCCAGGCACTTTCAGTGTGGGTGCCTTCTCCACGTGGTTCCTGGTTTCACTGCAGCTCTGAAGAGAATGTTAGCAAAGAGGTAATCGGGACAGTGCAAACAGTACTCAAAGACAGGGAGAGCAAGCTCTCTCTTGGCACTTTGGATGTGGGACATACAGCGAGATGTTTGCTGCTTTTACATTTGGCTGTTGGGAGATTTACAGCACAAAGATATCTAGTTGATTTGAAGCAGTTCCGAGAAAGTCTAAACATAATCCTCACTTTTCCCTCCTGGCACTTTCCCTGTAGGAGATACCGCAAGACGTTTCTGTATATTGGGCACAGCGCTCTGCAGGGTGTTAGCAGAGAGTTTCCCGGGACAGTGAAACCCTATATCAGAGACACTGAGAAGAAGCCCCAATGTTCCCTCCAGGCACTTTCAGTGTGGGTGCCTTCTCCACGTGGTTCCTGGTTTCACTGCAGCTCTGAAGAGAATGTTAGCAAAGAGGTAATCGGGACAGTGCAAACAGTACTCAAAGACAGGGAGAGCAAGCTCTACATTACTCTCTTGGCAATTTGGATGTGGGACATACAGCGAGATGTTTGCTGCTTTTACATTTGGCTGTTGGGAGATTTACAGCACAAAGATATCTAGTTGATTTGAAGCAGTTCCGAGAAAGTCTAAACATAATCCTCACTTTTCCCTCCTGGCACTTTCCCTGTAGGAGATACCGCAAGACGTTTCTGTATATTGGGCACAGCGCTCTGCAGGGTGTTAGCAGAGAGTTTCCCGGGACAGTGAAACCCTATATCAGAGACACTGAGAAGAAGCCCCAATGTTCCCTCCAGGCACTTTCAGTGTGGGTGCCTTCTCCACGTGGTTCCTGGTTTCACTGCAGCTCTGAAGAGAATGTTAGCAAAGAGGTAATCGGGACAGCGCAAACAGTACTCAAAGACAGGGAGAGCAAGCTCTACATTACTCTCTTGGCACTTTGGATGTGGGACATACAGCGAGATGTTTGCTGCTTTTACATTTGGCTGTTGGGAGATTTACAGCACAAAGATATCTAGTTGATTTGAAGCAGTTCCGAGAAAGTCTAAACATAATCCTCACTTTTCCCTCCTGGCACTTTCCCTGTAGGAGATACCGCAAGACGTTTCTGTATATTGGGCACAGCGCTCTGCAGGGTGTTAGCAGAGAGTTTCCCGGGACAGTGAAACCCTATATCAGAGACACTGAGAAGAAGCCCCAATGTTCCCTCCAGGCACTTTCAGTGTGGGTGCCTTCTCCACGTGGTTCCTGGTTTCACAGCAGCTCTGAAGAGAATGTTAGCAAAGAGGTAATCGGGACAGTGCAAACAGTACTCAAAGACAGGGAGAGCAAGCTCTCTCTTGGCACTTTGGATGTGGGACATACAGCGAGATGTTTGCTGCTTTTACATTTGGCTGTTGGGAGATTTACAGCACAAAGATATCTAGTTGATTTGAAGCAGTTCCGAGAAAGTCTAAACATAATCCTCACTTTTCCCTCCTGGCACTTTCCCTGTAGGAGATACCGCAAGACGTTTCTGTATATTGGGCACAGCGCTGTGCAGGGTGTTAGCAGAGAGTTTCCCGGGACAGTGAAACCCTATATCAGAGACACTGAGAAGAAGCCCCAATGTTCCCTCCAGGCACTTTCAGTGTGGGTGCCTTCTCCACGTGGTTCCTGGTTTCACAGCAGCTCTGAAGAGAATGTTAGCAAAGAGGTAATCGGGACAGTGCAAACAGTACTCAAAGACAGGGAGAGCAAGCTCTCTCTTGGCACTTTGGATGTGGGACATACAGCGAGATGTTTGCTGCTTTTACATTTGGCTGTTGGGAGATTTACAGCACAAAGATATCTAGTTGATTTGAAGCAGTTCCGAGAAAGTCTAAACATAATCCTCACTTTTCCCTCCTGGCACTTTCCCTGTAGGAGATACCGCAAGACGTTTCTGTATATTGGGCACAGCGCTCTGCAGGGTGTTAGCAGAGAGTTTCCCGGGACAGTGAAACCCTATATCAGAGACACTGAGAAGAAGCCCCAATGTTCCCTCCAGGCACTTTCAGTGTGGGTGCCTTCTCCACGTGGTTCCTGGTTTCACTGCAGCTCTGAAGAGAATGTTAGCAAAGAGGTAATCGGGACAGTGCAAACAGTACTCAAAGACAGGGAGAGCAAGCCCTCTCTTGGCACTTTGGATGTGGGACATACAGCGAGATGTTTGCTGCTTTTACATTTGGCTGTTGGGAGATTTACAGCACAAAGATATCTAGTTGATTTGAAGCAGTTCCGAGAAAGTCTAAACATAATCCTCACTTTTCCCTCCTGGCACTTTCCCTGTAGGAGATACCGCAAGACGTTTCTGTATATTGGGCACAGCGCTCTGCAGGGTGTTAGCAGAGAGTTTCCCGGGACAGTGAAACCCTATGTCAGAGACACTGAGAAGAAGCCCCAATGTTCCTTCCAGGCACTTTCAGTGTGGGTGCCTTCTCCACGTGGTTCCTGGTTTCACTGCAGCTCTGAAGAGAATGTTAGCAAAGAGGTAATCGGGACAGTGCAAACAGTACTCAAAGACAGGGAGAGCAAGCTCTCTCTTGGCACTTTGGATGTGGGACATACAGCGAGATGTTTGCTGCTTTTACATTTGGCTGTTGGGAGATTTACAGCACAAAGATATCTAGTTGATTTGAAGCAGTTCCGAGAAAGTCTAAACATAATCCTCACTTTTCCCTCCTGGCACTTTCCCTGTAGGAGATACCGCAAGACGTTTCTGTATATTGGGCACAGCGCTCTGCAGGGTGTTAGCAGAGAGTTTCCCGGGACAGTGAAACCCTATATCAGAGACACTGAGAAGAAGCCCCAATGTTCCCTCCAGGCACTTTCAGTGTGGGTGCCTTCTCCACGTGGTTCCTGGTTTCACTGCAGCTCTGAAGAGAATGTTAGCAAAGAGGTAATCGGGACAGTGCAAACAGTACTCAAAGACAGGGAGAGCAAGCTCTACATTACTCTCTTGGCAATTTGGATGTGGGACATACAGCGAGATGTTTGCTGCTTTTACATTTGGCTGTTGGGAGATTTACAGCACAAAGATATCTAGTTGATTTGAAGCAGTTCCGAGAAAGTCTAAACATAATCCTCACTTTTCCCTCCTGGCACTTTCCCTGTAGGAGATACCGCAAGACGTTTCTGTATATTGGGCACAGCGCTCTGCAGGGTGTTAGCAGAGAGTTTCCCGGGACAGTGAAACCCTATATCAGAGACACTGAGAAGAAGCCCCAATGTTCCCTCCAGGCACTTTCAGTGTGGGTGCCTTCTCCACGTGGTTCCTGGTTTCACTGCAGCTCTGAAGAGAATGTTAGCAAAGAGGTAATCGGGACAGCGCAAACAGTACTCAAAGACAGGGAGAGCAAGCTCTACATTACTCTCTTGGCACTTTGGATGTGGGACATACAGCGAGATGTTTGCTGCTTTTACATTTGGCTGTTGGGAGATTTACAGCACAAAGATATCTAGTTGATTTGAAGCAGTTCCGAGAAAGTCTAAACATAATCCTCACTTTTCCCTCCTGGCACTTTCCCTGTAGGAGATACCGCAAGACGTTTCTGTATATTGGGCACAGCGCTCTGCAGGGTGTTAGCAGAGAGTTTCCCGGGACAGTGAAACCCTATATCAGAGACACTGAGAAGAAGCCCCAACGTTCCTTCCAGGCACTTCCAGTGTGGGTGCCTTCTCCACGTGGTTCCTGGTTTCACTGCAGCTCTGAAGAGAATGTTAGCAAAGAGGTAATCGGGACAGTGCAAACAGTACTCAAAGACAGGGAGAGCAAGCTCTCTCTTGGCACTTTGGATGTGGGACATACAGCGAGATGTTTGCTGCTTTTACATTTGGCTGTTGGGAGATTTACAGCACAAAGATATCTAGTTGATTTGAAGCAGTTCCGAGAAAGTCTAAACATAATCCTCACTTTTCCCTCCTGGCACTTTCCCTGTAGGAGATACCGCAAGACGTTTCTGTATATTGGGCACAGCGCTGTGCAGGGTGTTAGCAGAGAGTTTCCCGGGACAGTGAAACCCTATGTCAGAGACACTGAGAAGAAGCCCCAATGTTCCCTCCAGGCACTTTCAGTGTGGGTGCCTTCTCCACGTGGTTCCTGGTTTCACTGCAGCTCTGAAGAGAATGTTAGCAAAGAGGTAATCGGGACAGTGCAAACAGTACTCAAAGACAGGGAGAGCAAGCTCTACATTACTCTCTTGGCACTTTGGATGTGGGACATACAGCGAGATGTTTGCTGCTTTTACATTTGGCTGTTGGGAGATTTACAGCACAAAGATATCTAGTTGATTTGAAGCAGTTCCGAGAAAGTCTAAACATAATCCTCACTTTTCCCTCCTGGCACTTTCCCTGTAGGAGATACCGCAAGACGTTTCTGTATATTGGGCACAGCGCTCTGCAGGGTGTTAGCAGAGACTTTCCCGGGACAGTGAAACCCTATATCAGAGACACTGAGAAGAAGCCCCAACGTTCCTTCCAGGCACTTCCAGTGTGGGTGCCTTCTCCACGTGGTTCCTGGTTTCACTGCAGCTCTGAAGAGAATGTTAGCAAAGAGGTAATCGGGACAGTGCAAACAGTACTCAAAGACAGGGAGAGCAAGCTCTCTCTTGGCACTTTGGATGTGGGACATACAGCGAGATGTTTGCTGCTTTTACATTTGGCTGTTGGGAGATTTACAGCACAAAGATATCTAGTTGATTTGAAGCAGTTCCGAGAAAGTCTAAACATAATCCTCACTTTTCCCTCCTGGCACTTTCCCTGTAGGAGATACCGCAAGACGTTTCTGTATATTGGGCACAGCGCTCTGCAGGGTGTTAGCAGAGAGTTTCCCGGGACAGTGAAACCCTATATCAGAGACACTGAGAAGAAGCCCCAATGTTCCCTCCAGGCACTTTCAGTGTGGGTGCCTTCTCCACGTGGTTCCTGGTTTCACAGCAGCTCTGAAGAGAATGTTAGCAAAGAGGTAATCGGGACAGTGCAAACAGTACTCAAAGACAGGGAGAGCAAGCTCTCTCTTGGCACTTTGGATGTGGGACATACAGCGAGATGTTTGCTGCTTTTACATTTGGCTGTTGGGAGATTTACAGCACAAAGATATCTAGTTGATTTGAAGCAGTTCCGAGAAAGTCTAAACATAATCCTCACTTTTCCCTCCTGGCACTTTCCCTGTAGGAGATACCGCAAGACGTTTCTGTATATTGGGCACAGCGCTGTGCAGGGTGTTAGCAGAGAGTTTCCCGGGACAGTGAAACCCTATATCAGAGACACTGAGAAGAAGCCCCAATGTTCCCTCCAGGCACTTTCAGTGTGGGTGCCTTCTCCACGTGGTTCCTGGTTTCACAGCAGCTCTGAAGAGAATGTTAGCAAAGAGGTAATCGGGACAGTGCAAACAGTACTCAAAGACAGGGAGAGCAAGCTCTCTCTTGGCACTTTGGATGTGGGACATACAGCGAGATGTTTGCTGCTTTTACATTTGGCTGTTGGGAGATTTACAGCACAAAGATATCTAGTTGATTTGAAGCAGTTCCGAGAAAGTCTAAACATAATCCTCACTTTTCCCTCCTGGCACTTTCCCTGTAGGAGATACCGCAAGACGTTTCTGTATATTGGGCACAGCGCTCTGCAGGGTGTTAGCAGAGAGTTTCCCGGGACAGTGAAACCCTATATCAGAGACACTGAGAAGAAGCCCCAATGTTCCCTCCAGGCACTTTCAGTGTGGGTGCCTTCTCCACGTGGTTCCTGGTTTCACTGCAGCTCTGAAGAGAATGTTAGCAAAGAGGTAATCGGGACAGTGCAAACAGTACTCAAAGACAGGGAGAGCAAGCTCTACATTACTCTCTTGGCACTTTGGATGTGGGACATACAGCGAGATGTTTGCTGCTTTTACATTTGGCTGTTGGGAGATTTACAGCACAAAGATATCTAGTTGATTTGAAGCAGTTCCGAGAAAGTCTAAACATAATCCTCACTTTTCCCTCCTGGCACTTTCCCTGTAGGAGATACCGCAAGACGTTTCTGTATATTGGGCACAGCGCTCTGCAGGGTGTTAGCAGAGAGTTTCCCGGGACAGTGAAACCCTATATCAGAGACACTGAGAAGAAGCCCCAACGTTCCTTCCAGGCACTTTCAGTGTGGGTGCCTTCTCCACGTGGTTCCTGGTTTCACTGCAGCTCTGAAGAGAATGTTAGCAAAGAGGTAATCGGGACAGTGCAAACAGTACTCAAAGACAGGGAGAGCAAGCTCTCTCTTGGCACTTTGGATGTGGGACATACAGCGAGATGTTTGCTGCTTTTACATTTGGCTGTTGGGAGATTTACAGCACAAAGATATCTAGTTGATTTGAAGCAGTTCCGAGAAAGTCTAAACATAATCCTCACTTTTCCCTCCTGGCACTTTCCCTGTAGGAGATACCGCAAGACGTTTCTGTATATTGGGCACAGCGCTCTGCAGGGTGTTAGCAGAGAGTTTCCCGGGACAGTGAAACCCTATATCAGAGACACTGAGAAGAAGCCCCAACGTTCCTTCCAGGCACTTTCAGTGTGGGTGCCTTCTCCACGTGGTTCCTGGTTTCACTGCAGCTCTGAAGAGAATGTTAGCAAAGAGGTAATCGGGACAGTGCAAACAGTACTCAAAGACAGGGAGAGCAAGCTCTCTCTTGGCACTTTGGATGTGGGACATACAGCGAGATGTTTGCTGCTTTTACATTTGGCTGTTGGGAGATTTACAGCACAAAGATATCTAGTTGATTTGAAGCAGTTCCGAGAAAGTCTAAACATAATCCTCACTTTTCCCTCCTGGCACTTTCCCTGTAGGAGATACCGCAAGACGTTTCTGTATATTGGGCACAGCGCTCTGCAGGGTGTTAGCAGAGAGTTTCCCGGGACAGTGAAACCCTATATCAGAGACACTGAGAAGAAGCCCCAATGTTCCCTCCAGGCACTTTCAGTGTGGGTGCCTTCTCCACGTGGTTCCTGGTTTCACTGCAGCTCTGAAGAGAATGTTAGCAAAGAGGTAATCGGGACAGTGCAAACAGTACTCAAAGACAGGGAGAGCAAGCTCTACATTACTCTCTTGGCAATTTGGATGTGGGACATACAGCGAGATGTTTGCTGCTTTTACATTTGGCTGTTGGGAGATTTACAGCACAAAGATATCTAGTTGATTTGAAGCAGTTCCGAGAAAGTCTAAACATAATCCTCACTTTTCCCTCCTGGCACTTTCCCTGTAGGGGATACTGCAAGACATTTCTGTATATTGGGCACAGCGCTGTGCAGGGTGTTAGCAGAGACTTTCCCGGGACAGTGAAACCCTATATCAGAGACACTGAGAAGAAGCCCCAATGTTCCCTCCAGGCACTTTCAGTGTGGGTGCCTTCTCCACGTGGTTCCTGGTTTCACAGCAGCTCTGAAGAGAATGTTAGCAAAGAGGTAATTGGGACAGCGCAAACAGTACTCAAAGACAGGGAGAGCAAGCTCTCTCTTGGCACTTTGGATGTGGGACATACAGCGAGATGTTTGCTGCTTTTACATTTGGCTGTTGGGAGATTTACAGCACAAAGATATCTAGTTGATTTGAAGCAGTTCCGAGAAAGTCTAAACATAATCCTCACTTTTCCCTCCTGGCACTTTCCCTGTAGGAGATACCGCAAGACGTTTCTGTATATTGGGCACAGCGCTCTGCAGGGTGTTAGCAGAGAGTTTCCCGGGACAGTGAAACCCTATGTCAGAGACACTGAGAAGAAGCCCCAACGTTCCTTCCAGGCACTTTCAGTGTGGGTGCCTTCTCCACGTGGTTCCTGGTTTCACTGCAGCTCTGAAGAGAATGTTAGCAAAGAGGTAATCGGGACAGTGCAAACAGTACTCAAAGACAGGGAGAGCAAGCTCTCTCTTGGCACTTTGGATGTGGGACATACAGCGAGATGTTTGCTGCTTTTACATTTGGCTGTTGGGAGATTTACAGCACAAAGATATCTAGTTGATTTGAAGCAGTTCCGAGAAAGTCTAAACATAATCCTCACTTTTCCCTCCTGGCACTTTCCCTGTAGGAGATACCGCAAGACGTTTCTGTATATTGGGCACAGCGCTCTGCAGGGTGTTAGCAGAGAGTTTCCCGGGACAGTGAAACCCTATATCAGAGACACTGAGAAGAAGCCCCAATGTTCCCTCCAGGCACTTTCAGTGTGGGTGCCTTCTCCACGTGGTTCCTGGTTTCACAGCAGCTCTGAAGAGAATGTTAGCAAAGAGGTAATCGGGACTGTGCAAACAGTACTCAAAGACAGGGAGAGCAAGCTCTCTCTTGGCACTTTGGATGTGGGACATACAGCGAGATGTTTGCTGCTTTTACATTTGGCTGTTGGGAGATTTACAGCACAAAGATATCTAGTTGATTTGAAGCAGTTCCGAGAAAGTCTAAACATAATCCTCACTTTTCCCTCCTGGCACTTTCCCTGTAGGAGATACCGCAAGACGTTTCTGTATATTGGGCACAGCGCTGTGCAGGGTGTTAGCAGAGAGTTTCCCGGGACAGTGAAACCCTATATCAGAGACACTGAGAAGAAGCCCCAATGTTCCCTCCAGGCACTTTCAGTGTGGGTGCCTTCTCCACGTGGTTCCTGGTTTCACTGCAGCTCTGAAGAGAATGTTAGCAAAGAGGTAATCGGGACAGTGCAAACAGTACTCAAAGACAGGGAGAGCAAGCTCTCTCTTGGCACTTTGGATGTGGGACATACAGCGAGATGTTTGCTGCTTTTACATTTGGCTGTTGGGAGATTTACAGCACAAAGATATCTAGTTGATTTGAAGCAGTTCCGAGAAAGTCTAAACATAATCCTCACTTTTCCCTCCTGGCACTTTCCCTGTAGGAGATACCGCAAGACGTTTCTGTATATTGGGCACAGCGCTCTGCAGGGTGTTAGCAGAGAGTTTCCCGGGACAGTGAAACCCTATATCAGAGACACTGAGAAGAAGCCCCAACGTTCCTTCCAGGCACTTTCAGTGTGGGTGGCTTCTCCACGTGGTTCCTGGTTTCACTGCAGCTCTGAAGAGAATGTTAGCAAAGAGGTAATCGGGACAGTGCAAACAGTACTCAAAGACAGGGAGAGCAAGCTCTCTCTTGGCACTTTGGATGTGGGACATACAGCGAGATGTTTGCTGCTTTTACATTTGGCTGTTGGGAGATTTACAGCACAAAGATATCTAGTTGATTTGAAGCAGTTCCGAGAAAGTCTAAGCATAATCCTCACTTTTCCCTCCTGGCACTTTCCCTGTAGGAGATACCGCAAGACGTTTCTGTATATTGGGCACAGCGCTCTGCAGGGTGTTAGCAGAGAGTTTCCCGGGACAGTGAAACCCTATATCAGAGACACTGAGAAGAAGCCCCAACGTTCCTTCCAGGCACTTTCAGTGTGGGTGCCTTCTCCACGTGGTTCCTGGTTTCACTGCAGCTCTGAAGAGAATGTTAGCAAAGAGGTAATCGGGACAGTGCAAACAGTACTCAAAGACAGGGAGAGCAAGCTCTCTCTTGGCACTTTGGATGTGGGACATACAGCGAGATGTTTGCTGCTTTTACATTTGGCTGTTGGGAGATTTACAGCACAAAGATATCTAGTTGATTTGAAGCAGTTCCGAGAAAGTCTAAACATAATCCTCACTTTTCCCTCCTGGCACTTTCCCTGTAGGAGATACCGCAAGACGTTTCTGTATATTGGGCACAGCGCTCTGCAGGGTGTTAGCAGAGAGTTTCCCGGGACAGTGAAACCCTATATCAGAGACACTGAGAAGAAGCCCCAATGTTCCCTCCAGGCACTTTCAGTGTGGGTGCCTTCTCCACGTGGTTCCTGGTTTCACAGCAGCTCTGAAGAGAATGTTAGCAAAGAGGTAATCGGGACAGTGCAAACAGTACTCAAAGACAGGGAGAGCAAGCTCTCTCTTGGCACTTTGGATGTGGGACATACAGCGAGATGT
The DNA here is from genome assembly GCF_963924245.1 of Chroicocephalus ridibundus. Classification (NCBI taxonomy): domain Eukaryota; kingdom Metazoa; phylum Chordata; class Aves; order Charadriiformes; family Laridae; genus Chroicocephalus; species Chroicocephalus ridibundus. The sequence goes on from NW_026961642.1 coordinate 291,302, forward strand.
TTGCTGCTTTTACATTTGGCTGTTGGGAGATTTACAGCACAAAGATATCTAGTTGATTTGAAGCAGTTCCGAGAAAGTCTAAACATAATCCTCACTTTTCCCTCCTGGCACTTTCCCTGTAGGAGATACCGCAAGACGTTTCTGTATATTGGGCACAGCGCTCTGCAGGGTGTTAGCAGAGAGTTTCCCGGGACAGTGAAACCCTATATCAGAGACACTGAGAAGAAGCCCCAATGTTCCCTCCAGGCACTTTCAGTGTGGGTGCCTTCTCCACGTGGTTCCTGGTTTCACTGCAGCTCTGAAGAGAATGTTAGCAAAGAGGTAATCGGGACAGTGCAAACAGTACTCAAAGACAGGGAGAGCAAGCTCTACATTACTCTCTTGGCACTTTGGATGTGGGACATACAGCGAGATGTTTGCTGCTTTTGCGTTTGGCTGTTGGGAGATTTACAGCACAAAGATATCTAGTTGATTTGAAGCAGTTCCGAGAAAGTCTAAACATAATCCTCACTTTTCCCTCCTGGCACTTTCCCTGTAGGAGATACCGCAAGACGTTTCTGTATATTGGGCACAGCGCTCTGCAGGGTGTTAGCAGAGACTTTCCCGGGACAGTGAAACCCTATGTCAGAGACACTGAGAAGAAGCCCCAACGTTCCTTCCAGGCACTTTCAGTGTGGGTGCCTTCTCCACGTGGTTCCTGGTTTCACTGCAGCTCTGAAGAGAATGTTAGCAAAGAGGTAATCGGGACAGTGCAAACAGTACTCAAAGACAGGGAGAGCAAGCTCTCTCTTGGCACTTTGGATGTGGGACATACAGCGAGATGTTTGCTGCTTTTACATTTGGCTGTTGGGAGATTTACAGCACAAAGATATCTAGTTGATTTGAAGCAGTTCCGAGAAAGTCTAAACATAATCCTCACTTTTCCCTCCTGGCACTTTCCCTGTAGGAGATACCGCAAGACGTTTCTGTATATTGGGCACAGCGCTCTGCAGGGTGTTAGCAGAGAGTTTCCCGGGACAGTGAAACCCTATATCAGAGACACTGAGAAGAAGCCCCAATGTTCCCTCCAGGCACTTTCAGTGTGGGTGCCTTCTCCACGTGGTTCCTGGTTTCACTGCAGCTCTGAAGAGAATGTTAGCAAAGAGGTAATCGGGACAGTGCAAACAGTACTCAAAGACAGGGAGAGCAAGCTCTACATTACTCTCTTGGCACTTTGGATGTGGGACATACAGCGAGATGTTTGCTGCTTTTGCGTTTGGCTGTTGGGAGATTTACAGCACAAAGATATCTAGTTGATTTGAAGCAGTTCCGAGAAAGTCTAAACATAATCCTCACTTTTCCCTCCTGGCACTTTCCCTGTAGGGGATACCGCAAGACGTTTCTGTATATTGGGCACAGCGCTGTGCAGGGTGTTAGCAGAGACTTTCCCGGGGCAGTGAAACCCTATGTCAGAGACACTGAGAAGAAGCCCCAATGTTCCCTCCAGGCACTTTCAGTGTGGGTGCCTTCTCCACGTGGTTCCTGGTTTCACTGCAGCTCTGAAGAGAATGTTAGCAAAGGGGTAATTGGGACAGTGCAAACAGTACTCAAAGACAGGGAGAGCAAGCTCTCTCTTGGCACTTTGGATGTGGGACATACAGCGAGATGTTTGCTGCTTTTACATTTGGCTGTTGGGAGATTTACAGCACAAAGATATCTAGTTGATTTGAAGCAGTTCCGAGAAAGTCTAAACATAATCCTCACTTTTCCCTCCTGGCACTTTCCCTGTAGGAGATACCGCAAGACGTTTCTGTATATTGGGCACAGCGCTCTGCAGGGTGTTAGCAGAGAGTTTCCCGGGACAGTGAAACCCTATATCAGAGACACTGAGAAGAAGCCCCAGTGTTCCCTCCAGGCACTTTCAGTGTGGGTGCCTTCTCCACGTGGTTCCTGGTTTCACTGCAGCTCTGAAGAGAATGTTAGCAAAGAGGTAATCGGGACAGTGCAAACAGTACTCAAAGACAGGGAGAGCAAGCTCTCTCTTGGCACTTTGGATGTGGGACATACAGCGAGATGTTTGCTGCTTTTACATTTGGCTGTTGGGAGATTTACAGCACAAAGATATCTAGTTGATTTGAAGCAGTTCCGAGAAAGTCTAAACATAATCCTCACTTTTCCCTCCTGGCACTTTCCCTGTAGGAGATACCGCAAGACGTTTCTGTATATTGGGCACAGCGCTGTGCAGGGTGTTAGCAGAGAGTTTCCCGGGACAGTGAAACCCTATATCAGAGACACTGAGAAGAAGCCCCAATGTTCCCTCCAGGCACTTTCATTGTGGGTGCCTTCTCCACGTGGTTCCTGGTTTCACTGCAGCTCTGAAGAGAATGTTAGCAAAGAGGTAATCGGGACAGTGCAAACAGTACTCAAAGACAGGGAGAGCAAGCTCTACATTACTCTCTTGGCACTTTGGATGTGGGACATACAGCGAGATGTTTGCTGCTTTTACATTTGGCTGTTGGGAGATTTACAGCACAAAGATATCTAGTTGATTTGAAGCAGTTCCGAGAAAGTCTAAACATAATCCTCACTTTTCCCTCCTGGCACTTTCCCTGTAGGAGATACCGCAAGACGTTTCTGTATATTGGGCACAGCGCTGTGCAGGGTGTTAGCAGAGACTTTCCCGGGACAGTGAAACCCTATATCAGAGACACTGAGAAGAAGCCCCAACGTTCCTTCCAGGCACTTCCAGTGTGGGTGCCTTCTCCACGTGGTTCCTGGTTTCACTGCAGCTCTGAAGAGAATGTTAGCAAAGAGGTAATCGGGACAGTGCAAACAGTACTCAAAGACAGGGAGAGCAAGCTCTCTCTTGGCACTTTGGATGTGGGACATACAGCGAGATGTTTGCTGCTTTTACATTTGGCTGTTGGGAGATTTACAGCACAAAGATATCTAGTTGATTTGAAGCAGTTCCGAGAAAGTCTAAACATAATCCTCACTTTTCCCTCCTGGCACTTTCCCTGTAGGAGATACCGCAAGACGTTTCTGTATATTGGGCACAGCGCTCTGCAGGGTGTTAGCAGAGAGTTTCCCGGGACAGTGAAACCCTATATCAGAGACACTGAGAAGAAGCCCCAATGTTCCCTCCAGGCACTTTCAGTGTGGGTGCCTTCTCCACGTGGTTCCTGGTTTCACAGCAGCTCTGAAGAGAATGTTAGCAAAGAGGTAATCGGGACAGTGCAAACAGTACTCAAAGACAGGGAGAGCAAGCTCTCTCTTGGCACTTTGGATGTGGGACATACAGCGAGATGTTTGCTGCTTTTACATTTGGCTGTTGGGAGATTTACAGCACAAAGATATCTAGTTGATTTGAAGCAGTTCCGAGAAAGTCTAAACATAATCCTCACTTTTCCCTCCTGGCACTTTCCCTGTAGGAGATACCGCAAGACGTTTCTGTATATTGGGCACAGCGCTCTGCAGGGTGTTAGCAGAGAGTTTCCCGGGACAGTGAAACCCTATATCAGAGACACTGAGAAGAAGCCCCAATGTTCCCTCCAGGCACTTTCAGTGTGGGTGCCTTCTCCACGTGGTTCCTGGTTTCACAGCAGCTCTGAAGAGAATGTTAGCAAAGAGGTAATCGGGACAGTGCAAACAGTACTCAAAGACAGGGAGAGCAAGCTCTCTCTTGGCACTTTGGATGTGGGACATACAGCGAGATGTTTGCTGCTTTTACATTTGGCTGTTGGGAGATTTACAGCACAAAGATATCTAGTTGATTTGAAGCAGTTCCGAGAAAGTCTAAACATAATCCTCACTTTTCCCTCCTGGCACTTTCCCTGTAGGAGATACCGCAAGACGTTTCTGTATATTGGGCACAGCGCTCTGCAGGGTGTTAGCAGAGAGTTTCCCGGGACAGTGAAACCCTATATCAGAGACACTGAGAAGAAGCCCCAATGTTCCCTCCAGGCACTTTCAGTGTGGGTGCCTTCTCCACGTGGTTCCTGGTTTCACTGCAGCTCTGAAGAGAATGTTAGCAAAGAGGTAATCGGGACAGTGCAAACAGTACTCAAAGACAGGGAGAGCAAGCTCTACATTACTCTCTTGGCACTTTGGATGTGGGACATACAGCGAGATGTTTGCTGCTTTTACATTTGGCTGTTGGGAGATTTACAGCACAAAGATATCTAGTTGATTTGAAGCAGTTCCGAGAAAGTCTAAACATAATCCTCACTTTTCCCTCCTGGCACTTTCCCTGTAGGAGATACCGCAAGACGTTTCTGTATATTGGGCACAGCGCTCTGCAGGGTGTTAGCAGAGAGTTTCCCGGGACAGTGAAACCCTATATCAGAGACACTGAGAAGAAGCCCCAACGTTCCTTCCAGGCACTTTCAGTGTGGGTGCCTTCTCCACGTGGTTCCTGATTTCACTGCAGCTCTGAAGAGAATGTTAGCAAAGAGGTAATCGGGACAGTGCAAACAGTACTCAAAGACAGGGAGAGCAAGCTCTCTCTTGGCACTTTGGATGTGGGACATACAGCGAGATGTTTGCTGCTTTTACATTTGGCTGTTGGGAGATTTACAGCACAAAGATATCTAGTTGATTTGAAGCAGTTCCGAGAAAGTCTAAACATAATCCTCACTTTTCCCTCCTGGCACTTTCCCTGTAGGAGATACCGCAAGACGTTTCTGTATATTGGGCACAGCGCTCTGCAGGGTGTTAGCAGAGAGTTTCCCGGGACAGTGAAACCCTATATCAGAGACACTGAGAAGAAGCCCCAACGTTCCTTCCAGGCACTTTCAGTGTGGGTGCCTTCTCCACGTGGTTCCTGGTTTCACTGCAGCTCTGAAGAGAATGTTAGCAAAGAGGTAATCGGGACAGTGCAAACAGTACTCAAAGACAGGGAGAGCAAGCTCTCTCGGCACTTTGGATGTGGGACATACAGCGAGATGTTTGCTGCTTTTACATTTGGCTGTTGGGAGATTTACAGCACAAAGATATCTAGTTGATTTGAAGCAGTTCCGAGAAAGTCTAAACATAATCCTCACTTTTCCCTCCTGGCACTTTCCCTGTAGGAGATACCGCAAGACGTTTCTGTATATTGGGCACAGCGCTCTGCAGGGTGTTAGCAGAGAGTTTCCCGGGACAGTGAAACCCTATATCAGAGACACTGAGAAGAAGCCCCAATGTTCCCTCCAGGCACTTTCAGTGTGGGTGCCTTCTCCACGTGGTTCCTGGTTTCACTGCAGCTCTGAAGAGAATGTTAGCAAAGAGGTAATCGGGACAGTGCAAACAGTACTCAAAGACAGGGAGAGCAAGCTCTACATTACTCTCTTGGCAATATGGATGTGGGACATACAGCGAGATGTTTGCTGCTTTTGCGTTTGGCTGTTGGGAGATTTACAGCACAAAGATATCTAGTTGATTTGAAGCAGTTCCGAGAAAGTCTAAACATAATCCTCACTTTTCCCTCCTGGCACTTTCCCTGTAGGGGATACCGCAAGACATTTCTGTATATTGGGCACAGCGCTGTGCAGGGTGTTAGCAGAGACTTTCCCGGGACAGTGAAACCCTATATCAGAGACACTGAGAAGAAGCCCCAATGTTCCCTCCAGGCACTTTCAGTGTGGGTGCCTTCTCCACGTGGTTCCTGGTTTCACAGCAGCTCTGAAGAGAATGTTAGCAAAGAGGTAATTGGGACAGCGCAAACAGTACTCAAAGACAGGGAGAGCAAGCTCTCTCTTGGCACTTTGGATGTGGGACATACAGCGAGATGTTTGCTGCTTTTACATTTGGCTGTTGGGAGATTTACAGCACAAAGATATCTAGTTGATTTGAAGCAGTTCCGAGAAAGTCTAAACATAATCCTCACTTTTCCCTCCTGGCACTTTCCCTGTAGGAGATACCGCAAGACGTTTCTGTATATTGGGCACAGCGCTCTGCAGGGTGTTAGCAGAGAGTTTCCCGGGACAGTGAAACCCTATGTCAGAGACACTGAGAAGAAGCCCCAACGTTCCTTCCAGGCACTTTCAGTGTGGGTGCCTTCTCCACGTGGTTCCTGGTTTCACTGCAGCTCTGAAGAGAATGTTAGCAAAGAGGTAATCGGGACAGTGCAAACAGTACTCAAAGACAGGGAGAGCAAGCTCTCTCTTGGCACTTTGGATGTGGGACATACAGCGAGATGTTTGCTGCTTTTACATTTGGCTGTTGGGAGATTTACAGCACAAAGATATCTAGTTGATTTGAAGCAGTTCCGAGAAAGTCTAAACATAATCCTCACTTTTCCCTCCTGGCACTTTCCCTGTAGGAGATACCGCAAGACGTTTCTGTATATTGGGCACAGCGCTCTGCAGGGTGTTAGCAGAGAGTTTCCCGGGACAGTGAAACCCTATATCAGAGACACTGAGAAGAAGCCCCAATGTTCCCTCCAGGCACTTTCAGTGTGGGTGCCTTCTCCACGTGGTTCCTGGTTTCACTGCAGCTCTGAAGAGAATGTTAGCAAAGAGGTAATCGGGACAGTGCAAACAGTACTCAAAGACAGGGAGAGCAAGCTCTACATTACTCTCTTGGCACTTTGGATGTGGGACATACAGCGAGATGTTTGCTGCTTTTACATTTGGCTGTTGGGAGATTTACAGCACAAAGATATCTAGTTGATTTGAAGCAGTTCCGAGAAAGTCTAAACATAATCCTCACTTTTCCCTCCTGGCACTTTCCCTGTAGGAGATACCGCAAGACGTTTCTGTATATTGGGCACAGCGCTCTGCAGGGTGTTAGCAGAGAGTTTCCCGGGACAGTGAAACCCTATATCAGAGACACTGAGAAGAAGCCCCAACGTTCCTTCCAGGCACTTTCAGTGTGGGTGCCTTCTCCACGTGGTTCCTGGTTTCACTGCAGCTCTGAAGAGAATGTTAGCAAAGAGGTAATCGGGACAGTGCAAACAGTACTCAAAGACAGGGAGAGCAAGCTCTCTCTTGGCACTTTGGATGTGGGACATACAGCGAGATGTTTGCTGCTTTTACATTTGGCTGTTGGGAGATTTACAGCACAAAGATATCTAGTTGATTTGAAGCAGTTCCGAGAAAGTCTAAACATAATCCTCACTTTTCCCTCCTGGCACTTTCCCTGTAGGAGATACCGCAAGACGTTTCTGTATATTGGGCACAGCGCTCTGCAGGGTGTTAGCAGAGAGTTTCCCGGGACAGTGAAACCCTATATCAGAGACACTGAGAAGAAGCCCCAATGTTCCCTCCAGGCACTTTCAGTGTGGGTGCCTTCTCCACGTGGTTCCTGGTTTCACAGCAGCTCTGAAGAGAATGTTAGCAAAGAGGTAATCGGGACAGTGCAAACAGTACTCAAAGACAGGGAGAGCAAGCTCTCTCTTGGCACTTTGGATGTGGGACATACAGCGAGATGTTTGCTGCTTTTACATTTGGCTGTTGGGAGATTTACAGCACAAAGATATCTAGTTGATTTGAAGCAGTTCCGAGAAAGTCTAAACATAATCCTCACTTTTCCCTCCTGGCACTTTCCCTGTAGGAGATACCGCAAGACGTTTCTGTATATTGGGCACAGCGCTCTGCAGGGTGTTAGCAGAGAGTTTCCCGGGACAGTGAAACCCTATATCAGAGACACTGAGAAGAAGCCCCAATGTTCCCTCCAGGCACTTTCAGTGTGGGTGCCTTCTCCACGTGGTTCCTGGTTTCACTGCAGCTCTGAAGAGAATGTTAGCAAAGAGGTAATCGGGACAGTGCAAACAGTACTCAAAGACAGGGAGAGCAAGCTCTACATTACTCTCTTGGCACTTTGGATGTGGGACATACAGCGAGATGTTTGCTGCTTTTACATTTGGCTGTTGGGAGATTTACAGCACAAAGATATCTAGTTGATTTGAAGCAGTTCCGAGAAAGTCTAAACATAATCCTCACTTTTCCCTCCTGGCACTTTCCCTGTAGGAGATACCGCAAGACATTTCTGTATATTGGGCACAGCGCTCTGCAGGGTGTTAGCAGAGAGTTTCCCGGGACAGTGAAACCCTATATCAGAGACACTGAGAAGAAGCCCCAACGTTCCTTCCAGGCACTTTCAGTGTGGGTGCCTTCTCCACGTGGTTCCTGATTTCACTGCAGCTCTGAAGAGAATGTTAGCAAAGAGGTAATCGGGACAGTGCAAACAGTACTCAAAGACAGGGAGAGCAAGCTCTCTCTTGGCACTTTGGATGTGGGACATACAGCGAGATGTTTGCTGCTTTTACATTTGGCTGTTGGGAGATTTACAGCACAAAGATATCTAGTTGATTTGAAGCAGTTCCGAGAAAGTCTAAACATAATCCTCACTTTTCCCTCCTGGCACTTTCCCTGTAGGAGATACCGCAAGACGTTTCTGTATATTGGGCACAGCGCTCTGCAGGGTGTTAGCAGAGAGTTTCCCGGGACAGTGAAACCCTATATCAGAGACACTGAGAAGAAGCCCCAACGTTCCTTCCAGGCACTTTCAGTGTGGGTGCCTTCTCCACGTGGTTCCTGGTTTCACTGCAGCTCTGAAGAGAATGTTAGCAAAGAGGTAATCGGGACAGTGCAAACAGTACTCAAAGACAGGGAGAGCAAGCTCTCTCGGCACTTTGGATGTGGGACATACAGCGAGATGTTTGCTGCTTTTACATTTGGCTGTTGGGAGATTTACAGCACAAAGATATCTAGTTGATTTGAAGCAGTTCCGAGAAAGTC